>NW_008796063.1:7502427-7519518 GCF_000699145.1 Aptenodytes forsteri
TTCTTCTTATTACTACTATTATTATTAGTAGTAGTGTTTTATTTTATTTCAATTATTAAACTGTTTTTATCTCAACCCATGAGTTTTCTCACTTTTACTCTTCCGATTCTCTCCCCCATCCCACCGGGGCGAGGGCAGTGAGTGAGCGGCTGGGTGGTGCTCAGTTGCCAGCTGGGGTTAAACCACGACATTTGGGTCTTGAGAGACTAACAAATTGATGATAGGTTGTCATGAAGGCTGAGAGCTAAGGTACTCAGAAAACTATCAGTCTTATACTGACACATTAGGGAATTGGTTTCCTAGTAAACATTCTCTGAAATCTGTGTCCTATTCTGTTCTTACAGAGCCTGACTTTGGTGACTGCTAGATGTAAGATGCTCATAAAATGTTGGAAGGAGGAGTTGAAACACAGAATCTGATTTTTCTCTGGCTTTTAGTTTTAGAAATTGTCTTTTTATATAAAAATTTATTTCAGTAATAGTACATTCTTAAATTAAGTACATATTATTTTCAATAAGGGAACTAATTCAAAAGTAAGTAAATAAAAAGGAAAAATAGGTGGTTGCCTGAGGCAATTAAACTGAACTATTTTCATGCATGCGATTGGGGGTTAGAGAGCAGCAGAGCTTAAGCACCTCAGGGTCCACTTCCAGGAAGCACAATGCTACAGAAAAACATGAAGTCTTTGCCTGGTGCTTTGACATGTGCAGGCAAGAGGAGTCGGAAAGGTAAAATGGGAAGGAAACGAAAAGCTTTGCATTTCTAACCGGCTGGAAACCTTTACACTAATGCTATCTTTAGTTCTGCCTGCCAAAGATGCGAGTAAGACAGATGGCAGAACTGTGACCAGCTTTTGAAACTGAAACAAACTACTACACAAACCCTGTACAGGCATCAGCAGATGCCCTCTCACGAGAGCCCTGAAACAAACAGTGGTTTAGTATATGGCTGTATCTGAGTCCAGCTTTGTCCAGCAAGATATTTCTGGTCATCTCTTTAATGTGTGACTGGACTTCTTAAACATTTGTAACTTAGTTAAAATTACTACTCACTGGAGGATCCCTATACACTTTTAAAAGTTGCATATTTACTTTCAAGTGCGCTGTAGTACAAGCAAAATTAACTTTGGTAAATAATATCCTACTGTAATAGCGAGCATACATAAAATATTCTCTGCACAGAGAGTTAACCCAACACAGGACAGTAACAAAGAGACAGACTGCAATTTTCTAGAATCTAATGAAGGATGAGAAAGAGGGTGGGTAATCCTCCATATAGGCGTATAATCCCATTTAATTTATTTTTTAATACAGAAGGTCTAGAAAATGTTTCACATTTGGACACAGCCTGTGTATGGAAATACACGCAAAGTAACTAGGTAATAATGTAGTAAACAGGCAGGATTTGGAGACAAGAGAGGAGTAGTGAAGATGGGTACATAAGTTTCAGAAGACTTAACTCTTTGCAAAGACAAATGTACAAGCCGTTAGTAGCCAGCAGATGATCTGCTGGCCAAAAGCTATAGCTCTCCATAGTTCTGTACAGACAAGGAAGCAAAAAAACTAATGGAAAAGGAAGGGTAGTGAAATTGTCTTATAACTATTTTGTACATACAGAACACTGCTCTGGTCCAAAACCCATGCAGCAGTCACTGGCCTAAGATCTGCATGAGAAATACTCTGGTACTTGATGGCTTCGTAGAGAAGAATAGAGATGACAGCAAGGGAGAAGAGAAGGCTCTAAATATGGAATCTGCAGGAAGTCAAAAAATCATACATGAATATTGCTCTTGAGATGATGAAAGTGCAAGGGCTGAACGGAAAACCAAACCTTGGACACAGAGTGTTGGTGGAATGGGCTGCTGAGGAGGTGTAGAAGAATCAGTAATGATGAAAGTACAAATATGCAGACAATGGGGGAGACTTTGTACTGATTTCTTGAAACAGACCAGGAATTAGTTTACATTTCTAAAGATAGTGGTAGTGTTCTGCTTTCAGCAAAAACTGAGAAATAGACATTTGCTATAAATAGTACTGTACACTTCTATGAGCCCTTCATCTGAGGTTCTCGACAGTTACTATTTTTCCCAAAGAAAGAAGCTCAGTAATAAAGACCTACACATGCAGAAAAAACCACAACTTTAAATTTTACAGGACAGACACAGACATTCTCACTACAGGCAAACAAGAAGTGCCCTTATAAGACATAGCACAACTTGATCCTTATTACATTAAAATCAAGGTCTAACCTTTTTTCCATATGGGAAACTGTTGTGGATGCTTTAGGTATAAGAAACAAAACAAGTATGATAGTAAGTAAATAAAGGCCTAGTAAAGATGAATTAACAAGAAAGAAAAAGTGAGGAGAAAGATTAAGATGATGATATAATGCTTTCAGCAGAGGCTTTCACTTTGCTGAGTCTAGTCTAAACTGACAGCCCTGGCTAGAAGCTAAAACTCAAGGGTCCAGAGGAGTGGAGAAGAAGAGCTCACTTTTATTTTTTGCTGAGTTGAAAAGTGTCACTTTTCGTTTTGCTTTTATAGTTGCTGGAGACCATTACTGCTCACCCCATGTTGGCTTTCCCTGCCCTAGAGAAAGTAAATGACATCTGAGAATGCAGTAACTGTGTGGTTTATCGTCCCATTACATGGTATCCCTACAAAACGACTGCAGGCTTGCTTGCAATATTTTAGCTTTACATCAGTTGGATGAATCGGTGTACCAGGGACAGCTACTTTTGTTTATATAAATCTCAACAATTTTACAATAGGGAAGCAGGAACACAACGTCTGCTATGACAAGCCTAGAGGAAAGCATGATCATCACAGGAGACCTTGTAGGAACTTGCTGTCCCTGCAGAGAGGAGGAGTGATAGGGAGAAGTATCAGGATATGTAGTGGAATGTGCACATGGTAGAGACACTGGGCAGATCTTATTTCTGGAATGAGGCATATACATCCTTTATAGCAGTTCAGAATGTCTCCATATTCTGTGAGGAGGTGAAGGTAACGCAGTAAGGAAGGATTCTTTCTGGCATGACCCTGAGAGCAGAGAAAAGGGCACTACAAAAGCCAACTGCTTCTTTTTGATTACAGAAGTTACATTAACCCACTGTGAGACTTTCAATGGAGGAGACACCTTTGGGTATGACAGAACCTCTCTTTTTTTCTAATGAACACTCAGCACTCCTGTGGAAGGGAAAAGGAGGAAGAGGAGGCAGCACCCAGCTATGCTGCTGGGTCAGAACGGTCAGAACGGTCAGAAGCAAAGGGTAATTAATTCTGTCATGGTGCAAAAGAGAGTAAGAGAATATAAGAATAAGCATTGCCTATAGGTTCAGTGACTGGATGATACCAGGGTTGTAAAGTCAGAGATTGTAGGATCAATGCACAAACACAACCTGCTGCTCTGCAGCTGTCTGTAATTGAGGTAGCTGGCAACTGTCCCCGAAAATAGTGCACTATTATAATTAAGGAAGAAGATTAAGACAAAGTTAGCATTCTAGATCTCAATTCTGCAAAGTCTCATGTAGGTTCTTACCCTTTCATACTGGGAACAGTCCTACTGAAGTATCAGTGCATAAAATTAAGGCCATTAATAAGTCTGCAAGATCAGGATCAAGGTTTGTGTTTTAAATCCCATGTTAATCCAGGAAGGTGGCTTCATGAGAAAGACATTAGAATAAAGTAGCCTGCAAAGCACATTCCAGAAATTCTATGATCCTAGAACCTACACAAGCTGGGCTATTCATTAACATTTCTGCTCTTCCCCAAAGTCATCAGAGATTAACGTGATTGCTGCAGCAAAGGGCTGCAAGTACTATTGAGAAATAAAATGTTTACATACATATAAATCCAGACTAAATTTGATTGCCTTTGTATAGCATCTCCATATTTATGTTGATATATCTGATATCATAAAGCGGTAAAGAGAAGACACTAATTTCTCTGGATTATTTCCAGTGTTGAATATATCAATAGTGTGAAACAGCAAGGCAAAAGCAGGAGAGAAAGGAGAAAGAACATACATCATAAATAGCCGTGCAAATCCAGCATTTCATCCAATCCAGGGTAAGACATTAGTCACTTTATTATCAATGCAACAACAGACGCAGAGAAAAGGAGAGGGTTTGGGGTGGGGTTTTTTTCACATGAAAGGTAAAAAATAAGACTCCTTCCATGGTGTGCTTGTATGACTGTTTTCACTGCCTCAAGCAAGTTGTATCAACCCCCCCCCACCAGATATCTTCCATTACCTCTACACGGATGCAGAGCAGGTCATCTCATACATTAACTTTTTATTCAGATAGCTAATGACTTAAAACATACAAAAAGTACTAAAAATAAAACCCAGAAAATTTAAATGGAATGACTTTAGAGTTTACAAACTCATAGGAGCTAGCAGAGTCAGAATCAAAAGTGAACTTTCAGGTTCTGCATAAAATGAAAGGTGGATTAAAATATACTTCTGCTCATTTCTTTTGTATTTACTGTAGATTAAATTATTATATTTGCCTCTTTTTGAGATTTTTTTTCCCCTCCCCAACTGCCCTACTCTTTTCCTGGTTCCTGCATGAAAAGAGACAATTCCATTGCTTAGTTGCCATGCAAAATCATATGAAAGGGATTTGGGGTTATTTAAGGTAACTTTGCCTCCAAAACCAGGTCCTTATTTCTTTCCCAATGCCAACTTAAAAGAGCAGGCAATGATCTGAAAATATGAAACCAGAGAATGTATACACTTTGCATTTTCAAACTTCTTATTCCCATATATGCCCAGTCACTTGCGGTGTGTGATGTCTCTGTTTAGTCATCCCAAAACCCAGCGCTACAACTGTCTCAGCTGCCTTGGTATTACTTGCTTATTTCTACCATCTGCACGTGTGACACTGATTTATTCAGCCACTGAGTGTGCTTCATGGTTTGGGCTAGGAGGGCTAGCAGCAGCTCTCCTTTCATAAGCAAAACACTTGCATAATCCCCAGCACGAGGCCCTCGGCTCTTTTTTGCATCTGATGTGCCAGTTCTATCTGCCAGTGTGAATAGAAACAAAATGTCCAGATCGCAAAGTCTGTGACTGCAGTTGTTTCCATACCACAAGCAAATTAAAGCAACCACTACCTCCCTCTGCCTCTCCCCCCCGGCAGCGGTCACTCCCCACTGTACCAAACGGGTGCGACAGCTGTACTGTGGTCTGCTATTTCAAAGACTTCATTACTTTTACAAAATATGTTGCAGCACATTTACCAATGCACTGCGAAGTATTATAAATAATTAAAACTAAACCATTCGTGTCAGAAATAAATGAACAAAGCCCATTTTGCAATGCAGCATCCCTGATTTATTTTTATTGCATTCATTTAAAGCATTTGTTAATTCACAAAACCCAGCAGTCCACACAGAGCGGGTCTCCAAAACATTAGTGAATGCTAGTGAGGTCGTGTCTTCTCTTTAGGCTCATAAAGGAACAGATCTCTTTGGGTCAATAAAAAACATACAGAATACACAAAATTAACAACCAACTGCTTCTGGATTTCACATTCTGTGTTTTCCAAGTGTATGCTATTCTGAACATCTCTTTTTAAGAACCTTATCTGCATTTTGCATTTGCATAAGGGTACAAAATATGCAGAATCACACTCCAATTAGAAATAATTTTAAATACAGCTATAGCTAATATCTACACCTTGAGAGACTGATACTATCTTGGCTGCTCCCTGACTTCCAGTGTGCTTGTTTGTAAGCATCATAAATAAAACTGCTTCTTTTTAAAGTTTCAGTTTCACGAGGTGAGGATTTCTTTGGGGGGTCTAAGTTATGGTAGTGGTGATCAGACATTCTTCCCTTATTGCTGTTGCTATTGTCATTGTCTGTATCACCAATATATTTCACAAGAAAGCTGTGATCAAATCCAGGAAAGGATAAATAAGCATGTCACCTCAGAACTACTGCTAGTAATATAAAGCCATACTGTCAAAAACCACTTCTTTTTTGCTTCATCTCATTTTAAAAGATATTCTGGGTAGAGGCATATGCAAACCTGTAGCCAAATTCTTATATTAAACACTGAAACAATTCCTCAAAAGTAATAAAATCATAATGAGCTTTAAAACTGTATTTAAAACTATTTTAGATCAAATATACAGGCACCTGTGGCAAAATAAAATCCTGGAATAATCTTCGACCCTTCCAACTCCATTCATTTCATCACAAACCCGAGTTTCTCTTTACAGCTCGGTCCCTGACAGCAATGGCTCCTATAACAGAAAGAGCTCATTGGGCTTTCTTTACTGGAAGAATGCCCAAGAAAGTTGGAAAGCACAAACTTATGTGAGAACCACGAGAAAGCAGAATGCTCATCTCTCTTAAGTGTCTTTTCTTATGATTCTGCCAAAAAAATTCCGAACTCTATGCATGTATTTTTTAATACTATGATTAAATTCACACTATTCCAATATTAATCATCCTGCAAAATTTTGCAACTACTGCAGAGTTATCTTTGGTAAAATTTCATAAGTTTATTGATTGTGTGTCAATATTTTAATTACAAACAGTTTCACAGATGGAATATTTTAAATCTTTCCTAAGGTTTCTATGAGCTTCTCTGGGCTATTTTTTCTTGCCATTTGAAGAGGAAATACATTCTCAGATGTGAAAATAGATGTGAACAGGTAAGAAAGCAAAGGCTTTGCTTCTATTCTGTTCAATTCTATACTATTCTACACTGTCCTGTTCCATTCCTATGCTTTTCACAACACTGAAAGCGGAGAGGTTTGTAGACCCAAGTCACTGCACTTTTCTAGTAGTCTCCCTATTCATTAAATTGTAGTATACCCTTACCTGCATTCCAAGTACACCACAGAAATTAGTGGATTTAATCTTGTTACCTTATCACAGCAAAAAAACCTATAAAAATGAACAGGATGCAAAATTAGGTACTATACCTTTTAATTCTGAAAACAACTTGCTATCATGCATGATGTTTCCCAGCACAAATATCTCCATGATACCTGGGCAAATTACCAATTACAAGTGCACCGCTCCCAGAGCGGGTATTTGCACATGTAGCCCTACAATCTGCAAAGTGTACTCAATCTTGCATAAAAAGGACTTCGAGAAAAATTTATTGCTCACTGACATGAGTACAAATGCTCCACAGTGACTGGGGCTTTTCTGCTATGCAATGGGGTGCTTTATGTGAGGAGATCCAAAGCAATGAGTATTTGCTGAGTTAAGATGTAAGGAGGCTGGAGGAAGCAGATCATCTGCTCTAATTCATAGTGAGAGAGAAATTTCTGCATAGCCTCCATTGTGAAAGTCTTCATGGAAGAGCCGTTGAGCTTACTTGAATCCCTCAGCAAGAAATGCCTGTGTCCCCCCCTCCACAGACAGGACTTGATACAGCGCGCTCAGACACCAGAAATAAATTTCCTTTGTGTTCAATAGGATAGGAACATGCATTTACTGAACATGCAGTCTGGCTTCTCCCAGAAGGTACTACACTCAAGGTCTGAACTTATGCACATAATTATTATTCTACTCCAATCATCTTTATGCATGAACTGGATTTATTTTATTTTTCTAGGCCATTATTTAATACAACAGGCAGTGCAGAAACTAAGAAGCTAATACAATCACTTCTGCTGTGTACTGCATGTTTATCTGGCTGAAAATGTAAAAATGTCAGAATGCATGAAGTATATCAGAAGTGTCACTAGGCCTGTTTGGTATGCAAAAGAGCACTGGAGAAGTTATTTTATTAAAAAAAAAAATATTTACTCCAAATTACATTTCTCCTACTATACCTGCAATACTCAACAGCTAGTTTTTAAAAAAAATTCTGACTGATTTTTGGGTATTTATAAGTAATGCAAACCAAACGATTGACAAGACTCAGATCCAGACTGAGATGTAAATATGCACAATGGCTTTAACCTGAGCAAGCTTGTCATACCTGAGTTTTTAAACAAACTTGAACAGTTAAGGTGCCTTCCAGTTCTTACCAGAGAAACAGCTCTGCTACCTATTTTGAGTTGACTAATGCTGCAGAGACTGAAATCTTCTCAAAGGACCCATGTTTCAACAAATGCTACTCAGTTTTAACCCTGAATGCCCCTTATATTTGGTATCGCTTACTTTCTACTTTATACATAATTTTCATCAGAGGGAAGCAGCTACGGAAGGATCTACTGTGGTCACCTGAGTACTGCAAATTCTTTATACATGTGAACTTTGTCAGGGATTGCAGTTCAATTTTGGTCTTGAGGAAACATAGTTATGTTACTGTGATAGTTAAATGATCCAACAACATTTGAACCAGTAACAAGTAAAGCAGAATACGTGACCCTTCATCTTCAGCTAGAGAATCAGCTCTGCCAGCAAACAGGCAGAGTCAGTCAACGGACATGTGTAACACCAGGGCTTACCAGTGCCCTTTAAGCACAGCTCAAATCCCATTTCCTAGCAAGGGCAGGGGCTGAAAGGGAGAGCTCCCCAAGTAGGACCATGAACAAGAGCAACTGGAGCTGGAGGGCTGGCTACCCAGCACCAGGCTGGGGTGCAGGAGACACTGACTGTTGAGTTACACTGAGACTTTAGTCTGTTACATTTATTCAAAGATGCCTTAGCCACTAAAGCAACAGGCGGCAGTATATCAACACAATCACCATAACAATGCCGACTCTTCATTATTGAAGAAACACTGTTTAAATCACTCTCTTTTTCTATTAAAACATTAACAAAAATCCCCATTAAGTAATCTGCATTTCACAAATGATAGTGACCTAGGTCTTCTGCTGCCACAAGCATAACTTGCTTTAGGGCAATGGGCTCTTAACAACCGTCAGTTTACAGAAAATGAACATTTGTCTGATTTTTTATTTTATTGTATTGTATTTCTGTAATGGTGCTTGAAATTAACATTTTTACTCTGTTTTTTTCACTCTTTTTTGATCATTAATGTAGTAAATTATACCAGCAAAAGGAGCACAACAGTTTCATCTGTGTCTTAAAAACCTATTAACTTTAAGTGTCTGAGTAGAAACTGTGTAGCATTTTAAGGCTGACTGTCTTATTTCCAAGGTCATACTTGGGCCTATTGACCTAAGCCAAACTGACTCGAACTCAAATATTCACAAGAAGAATCCTATCAAATTGAAAGCATAAAGCAAAAGAGGAAAAAAGAGCCTAGGCACATGGTTACATAATCAAAGCTAAAATAATCTATAACTAGTCAAAGTGTTTCAGTGACATTTGCAGGCTACCTTCCTGTGAGGACCCTATTGTATTCTTCAGATTTTAAAAAAACTCGTAAGCTGAGGTATTCAGCAAGCTGCTGGATATAATTTATCTTGCTTTAATTTATTAGAACGTGTCTCTATATCACTGTTCTTATTTTAACAAAGCGGTTTTTAAACTGGTAAAACTAAATGTATATTTAATTTATTTCACCCACTAAAGAATCCTTGAGAAAATCAATTTCCATTTACAAAGGTATTCCAGCAGGTTGGAAGTCCTATTACTGCAGTATTGTACCTCTTACATCCAGGTTTATGTGACATATGGTATCATTTCTTCTCCATGAGTCTATTACTTTCAGAAAACTATGTTAAAACATCATTATAAATGTAACTTAAACTGACAAAAGCTGTGAAAATAAAAGTTAGTGCTGATCACTGCCAGTTTTGGTTGTACACCATATGCGATCGACGCACATATTTTCATATTTCTGCCATCATATGACCAAGAAAACTTCTTCTTATACTTCACCCTCACGACTACTGAGGTATTACCAATAGTACTATTTCTAATCTGCTAAGGCATGAAGTGGTTCCATACTGCTGCTTTTTTATTTAATCAGAAATGCCCACCAAAAAGAACTTTTTTTCCTGGTGTATAGTTAACTTCTTAATCAAATTACACTATTTAAATGTCTGTAGTAGGTATCCTAATGCTGAACCACTGACAGATTTGAAATCTACTGTTTTTGCAAAGTATGGGATCTCAAAATGTGTACTTCATCCTCACAGAGAGCTGGGAATCAACATTTTAAAAATCTTTAATACTATGGTATAGACTGAACATAAGTTAGTGTGACTAGTTGTCATGTGCATGGGAAGACTTGCAAAACTCACTTTGGGTCCCCCTACTCATAAGCTATGCAACCACTGAAACTGTTCCTTGGAACCACACTTACCTAGATCCCAGGACTGATAAACGTCACATTAACACGTCTGGAGTTATTCTAGTCCACAACTGGATGAGCAGTTCCCCTCCAAGGTGACGTACTCAAAAACTACAAGGTTCTATCTCACCCTTCCCTACTGAAAGCGCGCTTCCCCGTGCTTGGTTCAAGGAGTGTGATTTTGTGTTTGCATTTTTTATTTTAGATTACAAGCAAGGAACCATTACAATCACTCATAGCTCCATTGTTCTCAAAGTATATGTTTAAATCTACAGACACCAAACAATTCAACTCTAATAAAGTATTTTTGGTATGACCCATTATTTTCACAGAATTTAATTCAGTTTCAGGTTGGGCCTTAATTTTACTTATAATTTTATACTAAGTATAAAAAAGTGTGTGTGTGTGTACATACATATAATAAAAGGTGCTGTGAATTACAGGGCTCTAATTCCATCGGGCTTCTGATGACATCATAAACTATTGGAGAGGGGATCCAGTGGATTGTGTACTCAACAGAACCCAAAGCATGAATTACAGCTCTGTAATTCAACCCTGACCTGCTTTGTATTTTAGACAAAATACTGGTACAGTTGCTGTGCAGTTACCAGCATTTTAGTGCTACTGCAACTGTTTACTCTGCTTCCTCAATAACATACCCTAGACATACCCAAGTCCACTGGCTTTCACTGATCCTGGCTCCTTTTCAAATATTTCTGGAGAGTTTTGATATTCTCGTACATGATATTTTGCAATCAATGAGCACAACTTCAGGATGAATACTGATTTAGGTGTATAATGGCATATGCAGGAATTACGAGGGCTTTTTCTGTAACTGTAGTGTGCACAACATTGCAATGAGTAATGCTCCGTTCCCCAAGCTAGCATAAGAAAAACAAGGTTGTAAAACTAATCATCCCACAGCCCAGGAATGACACAGCTGAGGTTGCCTTTGCATCTTCGATTCATTTGAAGGTGTGTATTGCCCCCCATCCACAGTAGTACAGATTTCAAAGGCAACTAAGGGAATCAGATGCTCTGGTCTCACTGAAGTTCTGAAGAAGGTAGCTCTGTAGTTCTTTTAGAAACTGTTGAAAAGTACCATTTACTGTATTTAATGATATGATCCTTCTGTCTTACTCAAGGATAGATGGTGCTTACTAAAGTTATGTGTGAGCAAATGTAATCAAGTTCTTAAATATATATCCTTATATATCCGTATAACCTTAAATCCCATTTCCTTTAGCGGGAACGTAATGGATCTCTGATCTGATGAGGTGTGATGTTTACTTTAAAATAATATCTGAAAGCAGAAGAGAAAAACGTCTCATATCTAAGCACTTTCCTTTCCTGAACTGCCAGAGGACTCAGAAGTGAAAAGAGGAGGAAGACAAAAATTTGTATTCCTTAAGAATGTACATAATGACCAAAGGCAAAAAGAATGAAGATAAGATTTCCAAATGGGGGAGTAAACTTTTCTCTTAGTTATTCACAGAATTAGTATGTAGACTACACAATAGAAATGGCTATCTTCAGTATAAACTTATTTTTCATTTGCTAAAGCAAAGCAATTGAAATTTGGAAAAGGAAATCACAGGTAAGACAGTGACAGCAACCATTCCAGTCCATGGATAATAATCTACCCATGTGACAGGAGGCATTCAATTTTTATAACCTGGACCTACGTCAGGTGACTGGGATCACAAAATAGAAGGCAATTTGTTCCTGACACTCCCTTGTTGCACATTTTTTACAAGGTTTTAACCTCCAGCAACTCTGGGATTTGAAAGGAGGAGGTATCTCCCTTATACTATATCCCTACATCCCACATCAGACTAAGAGTAAATTCCAGCAAGCCATTAGCTGTGTGTAAATCAATAAAAAACAAACAAACAAAAATAAATCCCAGAGGCCAAACATATAAGATCAGAATTTCCAAGCAGTTGTCTGATTTATAGACTCTTTCTACTAATTCTAAACCCAAGCCTGTTATCAGCCCCCAAGCAGCGCATCAGGAATGCCACACAGCCACTAGTCTTTATCCTTATCTTCATCACCATTTCCCTTCTGCCACTTCAACACAGTACAGAAAAAGCAACAACTATTCTACTATTGGATATCACTACAGGCATTTTTTCCCATTATTTGAATATTATGTACTTGATTGCTGCACACACATTTGTTGTTACAAATATAATTGTCTTCTTCATGTATCTTTCTTTAATAAGCTGTTGTTAATAATGCCCAAAGATGCACAACACATACAGCTACAGCATGTAAATTACAAAATATACAGAAACTGCAAGGTGCAAGGTGTTTGCATGTGCATGTATACACACAAAGAACAAATAGCAAAGAAGGAAACACTTTTATAATTTGTCCTGTTGGAAGACTGACTGTGTTGCAACACAAGATAAGATGATGCTGTACCATTACTATGCAGACCTGCACAATGGTTCAGTAATGCAGCAATGCTATGTCCAGAAGCAACAACACCAGGAGGAACTGTTGCATCAAACTACCACAAGTTGAAATGAACATGCAGGGGAAGACTTGCACAATGCTGACTTCTTCCAAATATAGCATAAGATTTTTCCTATACAAATCTCTTTGAATAGTTATGAGAGGTTCAGGCTTCTTGCGGGCTGTCATACAGCTTTGAAAATGAGTATTTTTGTAACATGTAGCATCTGTGGAACAATGCCATGGTATATGCCACAGAAATATATCACTGAAATAAAGCCGCCTTCTTTCCATGCTGAAAAAAAATGTGACACACAAATATTTCATATTTAGAAATGCGCATGTTCAAACCAGGCAGTTCTTAACCCTGAGTTCTGTGCAGACAGCTCCTGCTCTGCCTCCGCTGTTGCAGAGCCGCTGCAGTGTTCATGCCGCAGTTCATCTGTATGACCCCCTGATGCCTGAGCTCAGATCCTCAGCACGCACGTTGAGTGTGGAGGGGATTTCACCTCTTAGGAAGAGCAGGCAAAATTAATCCCTGCTGTTAGTCCCCTGTGCAGAACACTTACATCAGAGATCGAGTTGATTCTGTCCATGTAACATCCTTCATCACAATATCCACTAAAATATCCTTTGGCAGATCTCAAAGAAAAAAAAAGGGCTGTCACATTTCTTTTGGCACTGAGGTACCTTCATACTGCTAGAGAATTTCTCAGGGGGTGATCAAAATTATTAGCACATTATTAAGTAATGAAGCTCATACAGCATAAATCATCTTCTCCCTCATATCTGGGTCTCCGAGATCTTATCTCCTCATAGGAAGAAACCAAATCCAATATTCTCAGCCATGCTGTCCTGTAACACACCCGAAGCCAGCACTTTGTGACAATTACTATTCACTAGAGAGTTGCTTTTCTGTGGCTACAACATTCAGCATGTTTTTAGCACATGGGCTGTTGAGTCCATATCAAATTAGGTGTCCTGCTGGCCATATGCAGGGAGAAAGGCCCACAGGAAAAGTTTCGGAAGCAAAGGTGCAGAAGTGTACAGAGGCATTTAACTAAAATGCAAGGGGGTGGGGGAGGGCAAGAGCTCATTACGTGAACTTCCCTCCTGCTGTCATCCCAGGTTGTGTAAATATTAGCTGTGTGAACTGGAATAATGGCTCGATTGTCTGAGAGGATGACAAGTGACACCTAAGAACTGGGTCAGGATCAATCACTATTTGCATACCGATTAGTTAATGTTCTTTCTTTTCTCATGCAAATAGAGTAAAAGGTAACATTTCTCACTTTTAGAATAAAAAGCTTCAAGTATCTTTCACGCAATGGCTTACATTGTATTTTTAGAAAATTTGTTTAGTCCTCAGTAGCTCTGCTAAAACTCCTTAGTCATGATTTGAAACATCTAAGTCTTAGCTTCATCAACTCTGCTAACATACCTTAAGCAGTACTGCTCACCTTCCCAGTAAACCAGGGTGCTTAGCAATGTGTTTCTTTCTGGCTCCGGAGCAGTCGCTCCTATTTCAGTCCTAAAGTGCTTCTACTTAACTCTTATATTTTTCAATATATTTTGGGACTGACATTTGTAGCTTGCCTCTTATTCAAGCCATAGGCCTTTTGTCAAGACACTAAAATCCAAACATGTGGCACTCCTGCAGATTCCCTCTTCGGTCATCATTAAAACAGAGCTTGAATTTCACCCTGTTTCTGTGCATGGCAGATTTATGATAGAAATTACAAGAATCATTCATCTTTCTCAAGTTTATAGTATACTTCACTGCTGGACCGTTACCTCTCTTAGAGAGGCTACTTGCGGTAAGGAAACGGAAGAGAGGAGCAGCTAGATGGAAACTTTTATCATTTGGACACTGTTCTTGTCCTTATTGACCCTTGCCTTAGTTCAGCCTGTACCCCTTTAGCTACAATAACACTACTTACTTCTAATGAGGGCAGAAGCATCAGAGAGACTATGAATGGTGAATTAGTAAAACCACCACTTTTCCAGGCTTATTTCTTTAAGTATTTTAATATTTCAAAGAATTCCTTCTAAATGTTTTAAGAGCTTTAAATTAGTAGCTGTAACTTGATCATAAATTAAAAATCTTCCCTTGCCAATGAAAAGCAATGCCAAGTTATTTGTATACTTATTGTTTGTTTACACTCCCCATCAAGATATTCCCTGGAAACTGATTCTTATTGCCAAAAGAATTTGAATTCATAATACAACATCCATGCTAACTAATCTTGTATTATACCTCCATCAAACAACTGCAACACCACTCATTTCTTGTCATGCACAAACATCCTCCCAAACCTATGAAATTTTAAATGTAAATAAATATTCCAAAGTCCATATAAGCAGAGCACCTAATTCTCACATCAGAATGCAGATAGGTGAGAAAGTGTGTGCAATCATATCCAAAAGGAATTTCAGATGATGTAAAACCTTAAATAAAGAGCTCTGGCCAAATGCAGGAATCTTAGTAACCCAAGCTTCTCTCTCCAGACAAAATGGAAACTCAGAGTCATAGTCATGCACATATGCTAAGACTGATTTTTTTTTTTTTTTTTTAAATACAGTAGCACTACAAGTCACATCTGCGTGTGACCCCATTGCTCTAGATACTGAATGGCCATATTATACAAAATAGCTGCTTAAAACTAAGCCAGAGGAAAGCCAAAGGGATTCTGGCATAAGGGGGGGACAAAAAAAAAGGAAAAAAAAAAGAATGTGCGCCCACACTGACACACTGACTTTCCTCATTATGGATGGCCTCTTCCCCTAGATTTTTAAACAAGCTTAAAGCTTTTGAACGTCTTTCTCGTTCCAATGAAAATGGATGCTGCACTAGACATTCCAGGAATACACACGCTTCCTTTGATTGCATTAGGAATTATCCCTAGGCCAACAGTCAGCAACACACTGGGTCCTTCGGACATCATTTCTGCAGCTCATTCTGTTATTAATGAAAACTGGGAACAAATTCCAACTAGGGCAAAGTATCATAACACAAAAGATGCAAGATACCATGAAGATGTCATCCCAGAACTCTACTTTCATATTGGTGCCGCAATGCTTAGAGCATAAAAAATCCACATGCTTGTGAAATCCCAAGTGTCTGTCCTAGTGTTCAGAGCAGTTCTCCACTAGTTTGACTTTAGCTATCTGAAAGCTGGGTTACACAAAGTGTCGGTATGCACATTCTTCATCTAAGGTGAATAAGTAATAATGACACTTAATTTACCCATAATTAGGACTTCACATGACAGCTATATCCCACTGGAATAAAGAAACTGCCAAGACAACTGAAGGAAGCTTGTGAGAACAGGAAACAGAAATTTAACATGAGTTGGAACCTGGAAATCATTAGCAATTGGATGGGATTGGCCAAAAGGTTTCACAGATACAAGTAAAACATTATTCTGTATTAATTTCTCAGTTTCTTCACCTCAGAAATTGTCCCACTCAAATTCCACAAACTTAAGAAATACTAAACCCTGTATAACAATCCTACATAATCCCAAGGATGCATTTTTCTACAGTTTATGTAACACCTATGGCACAGCCATACCAAAAATAAACTTTCTAACTGGAAAAAATTTAAATAATTAAGTTCTTGTTGGCCCATTTGTTTTTTAAAGAACAAAAACAACAGCTCTTTTCTAAACATTTGGAGATCTTCACAAGCATATGTCCATCTAACTCACATTGCTTTCACTGCAGGTTGTGCACTTGAGTACACCTGAGAATTCAACTAATGCAGTAATGAAATCCATACAAGTAGTGTAAAGTTCCTGGAGACATCACTTTGCTGATGCCCTGAAAAGAAAGATGCAGAAAGCTCATTGGTTTCCAGTTGACAGAATATTTACAATGCCTCATGTCTAAATGTCATTTTATTGCATTCTCCCTGCTTCATTCCCTATAAATTAAAAGATGTGTGATTAATCAGTTGTACTTTGGGTTCCACACACAATTTCATGGCATGCCCTGCCAAACCCATAGCCCAAGTGTGCCACCTAATGGCCCTGGAGTCAGTAATGCATTTATACTACTAGTTTAGCAAATAAAATCTAAAGAAAGCGTAGCTTCATTTGTTGAGATGGAGGTGGAGTTTTATCATTATTTTTCTGAAGGTGTCCTGGTTTTGGCTGGGATAGAGTTAATTTTCTTCACAGTAGCTAGTATGGGGCTATGGTTTGGATTTGTGCTGGAAACAGTGTTGGTAACACAGGGATGTTTCAGTTACTGCTGAGCAGTGCTGACACAGAGTCGAGGCCTTTTCTGCTTCTCACCCCACCCCACCAGCGAGTGCTGGGGGTGCACAAGAAGCTGGGAGGGGACACGGCCGGGACAGCTGACCCCAACTGACCCAAGGGATATTCCACACCATGTGACGTCATGCTCAGCATATAAAGCTGGGGGAAGAAGAAGGAAAGGGGG
>NW_008796063.1:7519696-7537655 GCF_000699145.1 Aptenodytes forsteri
CACCGGGGAAGGGGGGATTGTGAGAGCGGCTGGGTGGTGCTTAGTTGCCGGCTGGGGTTAAACCATGACAGAAGGACCTGTCCACTGTATTTCACTAGTAATTCTGAAGGTCTGATGAAATAATTCCTTTAAGGCACTTCAGAATTTTTAGGTAAGCAAGCATTTGAATGTGACTATGAGGTTAAGGAATTCTGTGTAGCTTTAACCTCACAGTCAAAACCTCACAGGTTACAAGCTGCCCAAAAACTTTGATATCCTGGTTGCCTCTGTTTACTCCAAGTCTCACTGCTAAATGACTGCAATTTCAAATGAAGTTGTGGTGAGTGGCAGCAATAGATCCATCCTGCTAAATGAATGTGTTATTTCTTTTATCTGTTAAAGTACTTACACAGGGCAAGCTCAATTTAGCTGATACCATCTGCTTAACAATGCAGTCCTATAGTCAAGATAGGTGTGTGCCTTAAGAAGCATCAGGAAAAAAACCATGCATAGAGGAGTTGTGGAATAACATTTGCAATGGTGATACACATGAACTCAAAGAGAATATAATTACATTATAAAATAAATTTCACAGTAGCATACACTAATGAACTTAGCTGTCAAGCAAAGTTCTTAAAAATACTATCCATCTAAACATACTGTAAAGGAATAAAAAAGATAAATACAGGTGCAGTTTATGTTATACAACATTTAATATTGGGAAGCATAGCTACTTTATAATAATTTACAAAAGTAAGCATTACAACTGTGGTGCAGAGGTTATAGGTTAAGGAAATGAGTTACTTATTTGGTTACATACCCAGAAACTGAACACTAGGAAGGAGATTTGGGATTTACGTTTATGTTGCAATTTAGAATAGCTCACTGTCAATCCCTGTTTTCTACCACTTGAAAAGAAGATTCAGAAAATACTTACATTTGAATGAGATTAATGATTTATTATAAACACAGTATGCCAGAAGATGAACAAGGGATGGAAAATACTTCTTGACATTAAAATTATTTTCACATGTACTCAGTGCTTCCTTTTCATTATCCTTCACTAATAATGTAAAATCTAAGTCTAAATATTGTCAGATACAAGCCTGTATGGCAAGACAGTGTTTATATTATTTATTTTGAAATAACTTATAGTAATTCCCCTTTTCCTATGAACTCTTGATTTCTTTTGCCATAATGATGAAGCTGGTATAACACTCTGCGTGTTGCCTAAGCCAACAGGAGTAGAAGGATGAGACAAGAATGACTTGAGTCAGGGTAGATGACAGAACTTAGCTGATACCTAGGTTTTTACCTCTTTTCCTCAATTCTCCGTATTCATGCTTGGACAATTCCACACAGAGCCATCTAACCCTGCCCGCCCTGAGCTGCAAGGTTCTTTCCATTTGAGATCTCATTTCTGTAACAGGCTGTCAAACAGAGGGGATGTTACCTCACAATTTGTTGTCTCAGGATTGCTAGTAAAACAACAAAAGGAAAATAAAGATAGAAAATATCCAAGAATTAAGGGAATCACGGCCAAGGCATTTCTGGAGAAGTGAAGTTTAAAAAAGGTATGGTTCATATATAGCTCTTGTCACAACCAAGGCTGTTCTATGGCTGGCTACATTAAGACTGGGAATGGCTGCAGTTCATGGAGTTATACTACTACTTCCTTTATTGTGAAAAGAAGAACAAGACATCCCTCCTTCCCATTCCTTCCCATTCTTCATTTGCTGTGTTGTGCAATTTGTATATTTTGCTAACGAATGGAAGATGCATTTATTCCATCTCATTACAACCGACATTGACCAAAGGACTTAGGTTTAGTGGAAAGTTACTTCCACTGCAGGTGCTGGTAATTAGCAAAAGATTCAGTTGATGTTTGTAGACACAACCTTTTCCACTCTTTCTTTGGAGATAAACTTCATTAATGTATGGCTCTCATAATGTGTGCATGTATCTTAAGACTGCAATTCTGTATAAATATTTAAATTAAATCAGTGGCAGCTTTCTCTAGTGACAAAATGTAAATGAAACTTGCAAAGAAAAGAAAAAAAATGCTTTTACTGAACACTACTGAAAACTGCATGAGGTTTTTATGGGAATTTTTCACACCACTCCCCCTCATTTCCTGTTGTCATATAAATAATTCACTAGCAAAGTCCTCATTCTGAACAAGAAATGAAAAAATTAAGTAAACAGAAGATCTACAGATATGTATAGGCTCTGCAGAAGTTATAATTTTGTTTTGTTAAACTAAGTGGTCACTCGTTAGCAAGACAGCCTGCCACACTGGGATGAGAGGAGGGGACTGCAAAACTTGCAAATAGATAAAACTGCTTGAGAGGCTGGAATTTGATTTCCTTATCAGACTTAGAAAGTTAGCTGATGCAAAGCCGAGCACAAACACTGAGCTTTCGTATTTTAAGCATGCAGAGAAGAAATGGTAATTGCACAGTGATGGCTCTGAGTTCATGGCAAAATAAGTCACTAAAACAGGTGAATAATTCAAATTTTACACATCTGCCAAGGTAGGGGAATGGGCCAGGTGTCTTCCTGTCAACAGCAAATAGTTAGTAGATTTTCCTCCATCCCTATCATGCTCCAAAGATCTTGAAGTCAAAGAATCTTGTTATCTGAATAATCCAGTGGAACAGAATTTGCAATTATAGAATGTTGCTGTAAACTTTCATATTATTCATGTCAATATTACTCATCCCAACGTGACCTGTAAGCTCAAAAACCATTTCCAAAAGAAGGATCTTAGCACTTCAGAGTGAATCCTGCTTCAACACATGTGCTTGTTGAGCCCACTGATCCTTCCAAGACTATTCTTCCCGGTGGGGGAAACCTTGAGCATCTCAGTTTGATAGTGGGATAGTTTCTTCCCAAAAGAAAAAGAGAAGGAAACTTGCGAAATATTTTTCATTCTCATGATGAGATTGCAGTCATATAAAGCTGCCTGGATGCATGTACCATGGCTGCACCTACACTGCTCTGTCAGTAGCTGCTGTTAGTAAAGAGTAGGTTAAGAATAACAACAAAAGCCCTATTCCCACTGACTTGTAAAAACATTCTGTTGTCAACTCAGAGAAAAGCCTGCTGAGATTCCTGAATAAAATCAAATGTGTACTCATGTTTGAAATGCTCCCAAGAAAGCAACAATTTACAGCATTAAAAGGTCCTAGTCCTACAACTAGTTCATCCATCCCTATACCACCTTTGTGGTACAGACAGAGAAGATGAGTCAGGGTCCTTGGTTGCAGAATGCTAGTGTCTGCTCAGGAAGGGCAGTACCTTGCCCATCAATAGCAGATGGTGCCTGTAGAGCAGGAGAAAAGTTCCTTGTCCTAGGAACAGCCTGGGATCCAGAATGCTCCCAAGACTCAGGAGCTGCAATGACATTGCAGCCAGCCTGACCAACTCCGTTCTAGTCGCTCTATGGGGCTGACTTCTCCATCTGTCTAGGCTAGTATAAATCAAGCATTGAAATCTGGGGATGACTGTCAATGTTACTTTCAGGAAAGTCTAGGTATGAATCCTGAGGAGCAGCCATGCGCATTAAGCTGTTACTGGATGATCATAAAAGGAAAGAGGATAGTTCTCAGAGGTGATGTCAGCTGGGCAATCAGGAAGCTCCTCTTTCAGAAATAAAGCCTGATGCATCCCGAGAGTTTACTCTAGTTAGGGAAAATAAGGGAAAGAGCAACCAGTTCTCTTGATACCTACGATGCGATTCCCCTAAAATAAACTACATCACAAAACAAATACCAGTGTAGTATTTTTATCTATGTGCCAGAAAAGAACCTATAATAGTGTTTTGTATTGCTGTTGTAATAATGACGACTTCTTCCATGGTATATGTGGGGAAACTGATGTCGTCAAAGGATAACTGTCTCAACATTATGAAAGATTTGAGGGGGCACATTCTGTCCTTAGTACTTTCAGACAACCCTATTTAAGTCAATAGTATTGCATAAATGTAACTCTGGGTAGAATGTGATCAGCAATTTATAAATGATCATACATACTGCTGGAGTCTGCAGCTGTGTTGTGCTGATATTTAGCTGCTCTACTGTGAGCCTCTGACTCTGATATGAATAAATACTGCAATGACAGAATGCACAAGCAGGGTAAATCTCAGGGGGACTGCAAATGGATTTTCTTGTTTGGCTTTTTTTTTTTTTAATCATTCCAATCTCCTTTATTTGGAGCAAAGGATTTTTTGGGAGGGGGAATACAGAAGAACCTTATGAAAATACCATCTAGGTATTTCTGAGTTTGGATTTTCAAGCAGCCTGATGCAAGGTAATTAAACTTACCTCACACTAACAAATTCTGTTTGTGAAGAGCAGATGTGAATAAGTTTGTGGCAGAAACAAAATAAAACCATTATAAAGAAGATTTTGGATACTGCTGAATTTTTCTGGAATTTCTGGAGATAGGGTCCCATCTTTCTTCTCCAGGCTGATGAGAACAGGGTACACTGGTGACCTTCTCAATTCTGATTGTTACAGTTCAGTCCAGTACACTGACTGGGATCGTTAGCTAATTCTATACATGGAGAGGGGAAATATAGGACATGCTTAAATGGTGAACTGCAGACAATCCCGTGCTGAGTATCCTTTGTTCTCAAGTCTGCCTGCATAGTGAACCAGCTGTGATCCAGAGGCACCGAGACATGCTGGGGGGTGGGGGTAGTGGTGTTTCTGCTGTTCCCAGGCTTCCATCTATTCACCCCTCCTAGGTGAACCGACATAGTATGTCTGTGCCATGCCAAGTCAGAATATGCAGAGAGCTGATGCAACAGCTGTCCGTGCCCAATGATGTCTGTAGTCTGAAAGTCATCAGCCCATACTGGGTCAAAGAAGGAAAAGCTGCCTTAAATTTAGGTAAAGTATTTTTCCTGTCACATGAAAAGGTTTTTAAAATCCAAGGCAAGTTATTGCAGATTCATACCACTGTATACAGCTTCAGAAAAGAAAGGTTGAATGAAAGTGGAAATTCAATATTTCCTGGTTTGCATTAGCAAATATATGATTTACCTTCAGATCAATGGAAGGAACAATGAGTTTGGTCAGAAACCCCTGACTTTAACAACCAGTATGGAATGAAAAAAAAAAAGGTAGGCTTTCTTTTTTGCTTCAGCAAAGGTAGTCTGGCTAGGTCAGAGTTACAGTTTCACTGATGAATCAAGACACAGAGAATTCAGGACTAAATGCAAATCAAGTTTCACCGAACGAAAAAAATGAATGTCTGAACTGAGAACTGAAAAGTACAGATCAAATAAAACTAAGTAAGATCCCTCTTTTTCACCACTGAATTTTAATCTTGGTCCAAACTGCAGAACTATAATTCTGAGTACAGAATTTTAAAAATAAAGATGTAGGCAAAAAGTCTTTTGCAATTTCCTTTAAATGAATCCAATGATTCTATCTTCTAGGGCAGCATTAAACTCTCATGGTGCTTAACCAAAATCAAGGGATTACTCTCCACTATTATCCTGTAACAAACAGAACAGGTTAATAGCTGTCATTGCCATTTCTAAATAGAGTACTGTATCATTATGTATTTTTAGAGCTGACAGGCGCGCAAACCTATTACAGCACTTCTATAACCTCACACAATAACAGTAATGAAGTTTTGCAAGATGTTTTGATATTTGCAGACCTTATAAGATTTTAGTAAAGGCAGTGGTTAGGTTAGATAGGCAAAAGGAGAGCGAAAACAGAAGTGGTTTTCTTCTTCATTCTAATTCAATGTTTCCTGCACAACTCTCGCAACTTTTTTGACATATGAGAAACGCCTGGAGGAGGCCAGTCTGTCAGCAAAACAGCCAGGAAGAAATTTATTCATGGAAAGAACAGAGGTGCAGTTAAAAAAGAAAATAAAAAATACTCCCCTTTGAGAGGAGATGGAAAAGCAGCTATAGACTAGTGAGCCTTTCTTGATCTTTCCTCCTTACTTGAACAAAACTGTCCCAAAGAAGTCAGACTCCCAACACCCAGAATAGAATTGGAAATTGCCATACGGCATCTCCCAAAGTTTCCTACAATATAATATATGCCTGCTTAGGCACTGTTTCCCACCCTTCTCCTGTGTAATATAGTAGTTGCCATCTACAACAGGCTGGTATTCACTAGAGATCTATGAGACTCAGATTTGAACTCCACTCCAACCTCAAGCACAGACTTTGATTCCTGTGTCAGACATTACCCCAGAATTACATATCAGTGCCCTTAATAATGGCTATTCTTGTTTTCAGTTTCTTGCAAATGTTTTTGAAAGACTGCAGTTCTTCTCTTCTGCCTAATTGTACTGCCAGGCTTTTTTTCCCTATAAAACAGGTGAAGAAATCGCAGAACAAATATGATATGGATGGCAAAATTATGGTATGGGGCATGAAAATGCTATGACCACAATTACATTTCCTTTCTTTGGCTAAGGCACTCCTAAAATGACCCTTGGACAATAAACCCACCTCTCTGCAATCTTATACCATATCATGAAGTTAAAATTTCCTTCTGCACAGTATATGATTTTTGCATAGCTCCTAGGGCAGTACACAGAAACTGTCCTCATTTTCAACTCCATTGCACTGTTTTAGCTTATGACAAAGAATACCTTTGCAATACCTGACTCAGGTGCACAAGTTCCCCGAGGGTTTGTAACTTCTCTCACCATGCTACTGAAGGAAAACCACAACACATGGCAATGCAAAACATATAACATATTTGCACTTAAATCTATGGGTTAGCTATTGGTATTCTCATATGAGTGGCACTGTCTTAATTGGAACTGCACCTACTGACAACAGTATAATTTTATCTATAGCCTGTTTGGAAGTATGGGCAGCTTTGTTGCAAGGAAATGCATTCTCATATATTCTTTTTCTCAATCTATCTTTCTTAGTCATTCACACCATATAAATGCTTTTGGTTTCACACGTATCTCTTGCAGCATACTAATTAAATGTTTCAAAAGGCTTTATCCATGGTTAAGTGAAGATAAAATTTTAATGATTTAATTAGCAAGCTCCAGGGAAAAAATAATAATGAACAAAGGTGGGTGCTTTTAGTGTCTCTTGCTCTCATGTTACGTTAGAAGCACAGGAAGGAAGATGCAACATTCAACATCACTTTTCCTAGTATACTCAGCAACAGAGAACATGGTCCATACCATGCTGGAAGGGAAGTGGGGAACACAACAGTCGAGTGAATTATGCCAGTTCTTAGCTGCATGTCATTAAGGGTGCTTCCTCAAAGAAAGAAGGCAGCTTTATAGGGGAAAAACAAATCAACTATCATTTGACCCCTAATGCTTGAAAGCAATTGGGAAAAAAACAAATGCTATTTTCTGAAGATGAATTGAAAAGTGGTTAACTTTCAGTATTTCCTCATGACTTTGTGTTTCTCTTGTCAGTTGGCTGATTTTTCCTCCCAGACCTCTGCATTCAGGGCTAGGTAAAGATAAAATTCTGTTGTTCTGTATTATACATTTGAGAAGAAAAAGCTAATTGCTCTGTTTGAATAACTTCTTATCACAATTTGGGATTTATTCTCCTGCTTTCCTCTCCACCAAGATTAGCCTATTATGAAAATCGCTATCCAGACACTACATATCATTGACACAGAGCACAATATAAAGGCAGTTTGAGCCTGGCTCTGGGATGCAGCCATTCTAATCCCACCACTTGGCTCTCCCCTTCCAAATGTGAAGAAGTTGGTTATAATATTCCATTTCATATGATGCACTATGTTCTAATCCACATACTGAATATCAAAAACTAGCACATAAGGAGATGAAAGGGAGTCTGGATTGTTCACTCATTATAAAGCATCATTCATTCAAAGAAGTTAAATACATCAATAGGCAGCTTTACTCCCTCAGCACATTTCAGAAGGATCAACGGTACATGCTAGCTTTTGCTTTAAGAATTAGAGATGAGGCCAGAGCAGAAGGAGGGCACAGAAAACACGTATTTAGCTGCAATTAGAATTCCAGTCCATTGTAACATAATCATTGTTTTAGTTCACAAAATTTGCAGTTGGCAGCGATCTCACTCTGTCAGCCATCACTGAGCCTGCTCTGGAAAGACCAAGAGCTGCGTTCACAATCAGCTCTTGGCAAAAGCGGTCGCCATGCAGTCGCTCAAAGCAATGTGATATCTATATTCTCATCTCATTATCATTATTCTTCTCAGCCAGAATCCCTAGTAAGAAGACATAGCTGGCCAAGTTCTATGGAAGGCTGTGTGCACAGGATAGTAAAGCTGTGGAAGTTGCCTGCAAAAGGAGAGTACACAACAAACACGCCGTGCAGAGGGTAAGCAACTGATAACGGATGTAGTGAAGAAACTGAGGAACTGATCCCAGTCACGGAAATGCTGCATAGCATGCAACTCTGTAACCCTTTTTGGTAGTATATAGTGCTTATTCAATATTCTTGTTCTTATATGCTTAGAATATGGGCACCGCTCAAGCCTTTAATCTGCAAATCCCCTGAAGCAAGGATTTACTTTTACATGTGGTAGTCAACCTGTTGTAAATCACTGTGTACAGCTAACATCACTATATCAATGACTAGCAATAAAAGGGTGATAATATGGGTGGTTGAGGAACCTGGAGAGACAGGTTGCAGGGAGCAACTGTAGAACTGATGTAGATGTAAAGAAACACTTGAGATCAGCTCCATGTGTTCAACTTAAAATTCAGACTTTTGTTTTTCAATGCTTAGTTAAGAAACAAACTATCAAAGTCCCATTTACCAGCTACTAAGAAGGAAATTAACTCTATCCCTGCCAAAACCAGGACAACAAGAAAACTTGCGCTATAAATACATTATTAACACTTTGGTTAAAATTTGGTTGAAATTATCATAGGCTTCTAGTAAGCAAAAGTCTTTCCAAAGTCAGCTGTTGTTGCCTGGCATCTTTGCAAATTTGCCTATGAGGGTCTTCAAAAGTTCTTTGATGAAAATAAATTAAGGAAGACGGAGCCATAATAGTCTGTGTTTGGGATCCCTTAATTTTCCCTGGAAATGTAAATGTTTGAAAACACTGTGAGATTAGTTTCAACTCTTTTTCAAATAGAAAACTATCGCTGGTGAGATAGATAGTCTTATAGGGGCACAGCCAAGACACAGAAGCTCCAGCTTAGAATTACCAGTGTAATTTGTTGTGTAGGTGATCAAGCTGTTAAAAACTAAGCTGGACAGAAGCAAGTCTTCTGAGTTCAACAGAACCTCAAAAAAACTTCTACCAGAGATTCTCACATTGGTGTGGCTGTAATAAAAAGTCTATCAGTGTTTAAATTATAAGCCTTGCTTAATTTAACTGTAAAAATTTGCTGGAGGCAGAGATTTGTAATATAAATTTTTAGCCTGACAGCAATTTCCACTTTACACATTTTGAAAACAAATGTGGCAATGTTTCAGTTAGTGGAGAACAAATAATGTCTTAGAAGCCTATCTGTTACAGGAGTTGAGAAAAGGAGAAATTGCACATTTTAAAGCTGACAAACTCCCATTACTATCAATGCTGACACGTGCTTGGTTAATTCATACTTTACCAGAAACTGCCATCAAGTCATGAAATGTAGAATGACTACAAATGTTTCATAAGCATTCATAGTGACAAATCAGGTTTGATTGCCTTGACCAGTGTAACTAGACAAATTTAGAATATATTACAGAAATCTAGACTTGATGTTTCTTTCCGAGGTACTCGCTGGACAGAGGTGTTGATCTTAATCGTCTCCTTACTCAACAGGAAGAGGCACATAGTCATAACTTCAGAAGTCCAGAATGAAAGGTTTATCTGCACCAAAAGGATAGCTTTTCTATGCAGGAGAAGGGATTTTTTTTTCCAGGAGTTAATCTCAGACACTACCACAGGATCGTAGAATCATCATTAACCTTCCTCAGTTCCATTCCAAGAGCAAGGTACAAATCTTCTATTGGCTTTTGCACGTAGAAACTCTGCAGAACACCATGCTTTTTTTTTTTTTTTTTTTAAGAAAAAAAGGATGAACCAAAGTACGATCATTAAAAATAATTTTAATCCATTACTGATTTTTTAAGATGGCAGGGAGGGAAGACAGAATGAATTACTGCTGAAAGTTATAATGACCTACTGCATTTCTAGAATGGGCTTATGTATTATCATGATGCAAATGGCACAAGAATTTGAATAAATCAGATTAGAACCAAAACTGTTCCTCCCTCAGTCAGTGAGAAAAGTATGATCTTAGGTAAGTAGGCTTTCTTTTCTTCTCCTGCCCAGGCAAAGGCAAGAGTGCTAGCACTTTATATAGAAGTCAGGACAAACAACTGCTCTCTCTTTTCTAAATTGTCCTGAGTCCAGTCCCACTGATGACAAGCCTCAAAAAGTCTCTTTGAATGGAATCACTTTTAGAACAGAATACAGGTTATAATCCCCTGTGTATTATCTTCAACAAGCCTAATTTGGATTCAGTATCCATGAGTCTGTCCTTTGGAGGCTACGATCATTAATATATTGATTGCACCATACAGGCCTGATAAAGCAAAGTACTGCTCCTTCTTTGCAATAGGATCACTTTGTCACACAAGAAATCAAGTATTTACTAGTAAGCTTATCTACCTTGATCTCACCATCCCTCTGATGTTCCTTTGGGAGCCCAACTTCTTTAGACACCTTTCACCTCTGTGTTAGTCAACTTACCCTCCTAGAGGTTTTAACAATCTCATGCTTCTTCCAGTGGAATGCATTTTAATTGTTCATCATCCTTGGATTTTACACCATGACAGAGTAAGGCTTAATTTTGTTGAAGGAATGACAGGAGGACCTTCCCAATAAAGAGCCCAACAATTATTTTCTTAAAGATAGTTGATGTGTTTTTAAGGTGGTATCTTACCTTCAGCAATTTTGCCTGCTCTCCCATGTTTTCCCCCAACAACCCTCTCTGACTTAACTCTATAGTCAAGAAAACTCACCCCAACAACAAACAGTCCTGTATCATGTACACACATACACTTACTGATCTGATGTGTATGACGTAAACTGCTTAATCTTCTTGTTCAACTGGGTTACATCATTTCCTTCAGGCCTTGCAAAATTATTTAGGACAGATGAGATATCGAAATTTTGAAAAGATGTAAGAAATAATTCATAGCAAAATTTTTACTTCTGTAAAGGGAAAATCCTCTTTGTACTACAATCTAACTTGTCATGTGCTGAACAGTCACTCATAATACCTGGTAAGTAATTCACTTAGCAAAAGATCAGAACTTGGATATAGGATATCACACTGCACTTGCCTGTGATTAACCAATGATACAGGTAAAAAAACCCCAAACCCTCTTCTTCGACTTTTTCCTGTGGAAATTGTTTTATTGCAGGTTATAGGTTTCATTAGATGACTTTATGAGGAAAAAAAAGAAAGAAGAATTGCGCTAACCACTCCAAGATAAGGAGTAAGAAGGTTGGGTTGCAGGTTTTTTGTTGATGGTTTTTTTCCTTATGAAGACACATTTGTTTTGGTTACTGTTGCTCTTTTGTTCCATGTGTGTCTTAAAATTTTTGCTGTAAATCTCTCAATTGCTGGTTTTCAAACATTCTGGAAGTATAACGAGCCATGTCAACACCAGAAGTGACAGTTCTAGATATAAAACATGAGGCCAAAAAGAGCCAAAGGCACCAGAACCCTCGACTTACGGCAGAGGTCCACACAGTTCTGGAAGTGCAACTGTGTGTGATGCAAAGCACATATCTGCATGATTCCAGAGACATCATGACCCTGAGAGCACGCCATGTGTACACAGTTCCAGGCTCACCAATATTCATTTGTCCACAAAACAGGCTCTAATAAATCCTGATCAGCAGTTGTGCCTGTTCCCTATGTAATTAGCATTTGTGTGCTTTACACTGCCCAGGATTGTCATCTAGAATCCTATAGATTACTGCTTTCCATTTCCCCTCCAGTATTGTAATTTCTGCCAAACTGTCTTAATGCCAGAGAACATAGTTGTAAAATGATTAAAGAAAAAAAAAAAAAAAAAAAAAACATTTTAACTGCTTTCTATGTTCATTATGTGATTCGTGGTTTTCTCTCAGGCTTTGTTGAACTGCTTGCCTTCAGTATGGCCCTACAATCTCCACTTCACAATTGAAAGCTTGCTTGCAATTGTTCTCATGAAATTAGAAAGATGGTATGAATTTCCATAAGAACTTAATGGATTTCAATTCTTAATTTGGCAAGCAAGCTTTTACTTATTTCTTAGCAGGTTTACTGATGACATTCTTGGTAATCTACAATGGTTAGAAAGCACGTATGTTATATACAAATTGAAAACAAAACATCTCCAGTTACTCAATATGAAATCCACTGAATCCACTGTGCTGTCTTTTAACCAGCCCCTGGGAAAAAGCAGGGGTTTACTGGATGCTATAAAGCTTAACGCATTGAGGCTCTGATGGACCAAGGAAATAAATTAATTGCTCCTCAGTGGAAAATGCTCTAGTCTCTGACTCCTGATAAATACATTTTTGCTTCTCAGGTTATTTCAAATGAGTAGGTAGGACTTAAAGAAAGATGGTCTCTAGGTTATGTTGGATTAATACCACTACAAACATTGTATAGCTTAAATTGTACCCAGAAACAAATTGGAAGCCAATTAGATTTGAAAAGAACAAAGATAATTTGCTCCACTAAGAAGCAAGGCAGCAGGATTCTACGTTAGCTGAGATTTCAGAGTGATCTTTTGGTATTGCTCCCATACAGAATACACATCAACAATCAATTCTAGAAACGGCAAAGACATGGATAACTGCAGTGGGGACTGCTGTCTTTAAAACTCAGGAAAAAGAAACAAAGAATGTGATAAAGTGGGACAATATTTCAAATATTGAATGTTTTAAAATGTTTATTCTGCAAAAGTTAGCAAAAGTTTTATTAAAAAAAACTTCCTAGGAAGTTCAATCTTCCTATGAACAGAACCATTCTTGAGAATAAATTCATTCATTAAAGTGCAAGTCCTACTTCATATAAAAACCTCAACACTACCTTAACTGCCAATTTACTGCTGATAGCTCTTGTAATATGGACTTTATAAAGCATTGTCCAAGATTTTTAAAATTAAGTATTTATACTCCTAAATCACTCCTGCCTGAAAAATACCGGGTATTCAGCAATTTTGAAAATCATGCCCTTGCATGTCTAAATATAGATGTAGGATGTTCTTGATCACTAAAGCATCACAGAATTCTTCTCAGCTGAGAAAGTAAATATTAATACTACTCTGAGTCCTAATTCATCACTCTGCATAGTGCTTTGAGATCTTTGGATGAAAAGCATTACAGATCTATTTCCAGGATCTTTTCCAGAACTCTGGGAATATCTAAAAGCTCTGCAAAACCCTTCCTTCTTTAATAGGACTTATAGCATGCGCTCTCAAAAGAATGTATATGCCATTTGCTTTTTATAACCTACTCTTTGTTCTATTTTTGTTTTTCCGTGTCACACTTTCCTCTTACTGATGGATGCCGTAGCTATACTAAATGTATAGTGTGTGTACTTTTGTGTACTTTTAATGAAAATAGGGCTGGCAAGCCAAAAGTGAGCTTATCATCTTCACTTTATTAGTTTCTGTACACAGGCTATTTCTTATTAATTACATAAAACTTTTTTAAAAGAGAGTAAATGGTGAGAAATAAAATATAAGTAGATGTATGAGCCTGGAGCCAGTGAAAAAGGGTGAAATAACAGCTAGGCAACCTTCCAGCAATGTCACAGTAAAAGGTAGGCTCTGGCTTTTGTTGCGTATTTGATCTGTCCAGAGCTTTTTAATTTATCAGAACAGCTGGTTTACAGCTATAGTACACAATTTTTTGAATAATGGTGCATTAATCTTAACCCTATTAAATACACAAAACAAAAATGCTCTTGTGACTGCAAAGGGTTTAGGTTTTTTTAGAGGCTTTCTGTACATTGAGACTAGCAGGACTGCTTTTTAGTGGAAAAAAAAAGCATGTCTGTTTTGAAAGGGTCCAATTAGCCAGTCTCAGGACGCTCAGCTTACAGCGCTGAGTGAAACTGGAGCTGGACTTCTGCAAAACAAAACTCCGGTACACTGCTCACTGGATAGAAAATATAGTCAACTGAGAAGCAGGAAACAAGAGAAACAAAAAGAAAAAAAAGAAAGTGGATGATAAAACCCATTTTCCCCACGTTTTCATTTATAGAGTGTCATGAAAGCCTACTTAGAGGCTTTTATTTACTCTTAAGCTAGACACTGGAGTTTTCCCTGAACATTCAACATCCCTCACTAGAAATAGCATTACTATTTTCATACATAGAAATATTTCTTTTTGATTTTTATGACATTCTAATTTTTTAAATATTGGAAATGATGCACAGATTGATGAGTGGTCTGGGGATTTCAGAGCACATAGAATTACTTTGTTTTCATGCGAAGGAGAAGGAGAAGAGCAAAACATCCAAGATTGGTAAGTATATGAAAACAGTCCAATCAGTGCCAAAGAAAAGAAAGGAAATCACATCACAATTAAACTCCAGTATTACAAATCAAAGAAAATTCTAGCAAATTCCATAAGGTTATACTAGGTAAACCCAAGCCAAACTCATGCCAAAGTTTTCAGTTGAAGTACAGTCACAGATCCTCAGATCTATGTCTATTAATCTCCACTTTCATATTAATGTTCTTCCTACTACCAAGGCAGAGTTTATAGGATGTCTTTTTACCATATCAAAAAATAAGGACCAAAGAAAAAAGCAAGCACTCAGGCACAGAAGAGTGCCTTCCAACATCAAAACCCCTCCCAGCTGCACGGTGTGGGATGGACTCCATTCCACGGAAGATAAGGCTGGACTCCTTACTGGCCAGGTGTTCCCAGTAGCCTCCTACTCCGCACTGCAGCTGTGTAGGAATAAATCAAAGGCACATTTCATTCCATTCATTGCACTGATCCCTCTACCTGGTGCCAAATTCTCCTCCTTCTCCTGATGAAGGCAGGTGATCATTCAGCAACAGGTCTCAGACATGCTGTGTTTTGTTCTGCTTTTATCTTTTCTGTCTCATTTTGAACAGGGCACTGCTTACTGATAGCAGTGTTGGACAGAGTTGTCCTTTCTCTAATGGAAGGGAAAATAGGCAGAAAACTAATCCGATTTCTGATGCATACATATCTATATAGAGGACAAGTTAAGTGTACAGAGTCATATATCTACAAATAGCATGTATTACATGTCATATATAGGGTGTCTTTATAGATATACATGTATGCGTATCTATAAATATGCATTCATACATGATTTATATAGTGGGGAATGCAAGAGTTCCTACAGACTTTTAAAATGAAACTGTTCTCCCATACAACATTAGAAAACAAAACTTCTAAGGATCTACCAACACCTATTTTCTGTTTTGCAGTGGTGAATCATAAAACAGGCCTACATATTACATGTAGTACGGTGACACAGTTAAAACACCAATTTCAATAATAAGCCTGTTCACTGTTGTCGACTCCTCTAACCATTTCAGCAGCATCAAATATATCCTGAGATCTTTAAATAGGGTACGATCAAAACACATTGCAAAAAAGCAATCAGAAGATTGTGTATGAACAAAAAGCAGCTAGGAAACAAGAAGCCATAAATACCAAGCAGAGCTGCAGCCGGGGGCTGCCTTGGTGCCTAGGCACAGGGACACAAAATGGAGAAAACCTGTTGGGAGCCTTTGGTAAATTATGTTCCCAAAGGATGTTCCCCAAGACAATACAAAAAACATAGAGCAACCTATGCACCTTTATGAGACTGTCATATGGAAGGTATTATAAAAGTGAAAAGCAGTATTGTTATTACCACCAGTACTGGCAGCTGTGCAAACACAAGGAACCATCTGCTGTCGTTTTGTAAGTGCATGGGTGATCTGGGACAACAATGGGCTAAAACCCATGATCTTCCTAAGTAAGGGAAGTCGGCTTAGTTTCTAACATTTCTTTCAACAAATCTGTGGGCTAGGGTCACACTCCCAACTTAGTTTCTGCATGTAGGTGTAATATCAGTGGTTTTTACAGCTATAATATTTAAGCCCTCAGGACAATGACTGCAACTCATGGATCTTAGGGGATGATGTGCTCAAACATGACTGTGGTAGATGCTGACCACCTCCACAACAACCACTATAAAAAGACAATGCACATGAAAAAAGAACAAATAGCATATTTTTGCAGCATAATCCACAACAGTATCCCATCTAAAATTCACCCACTGTTTTGGGGTTTTTCTGTTTTCCGGGCACTGGCTTGCATTATATGTCATGTCAAACTATACCGCATTAAAAGCATGCCATGGCCTTACAGCACATAACACAATGTTGCAATTCCTACAACAAATACACACTTATCTTGAGATGACTATTCACTTCCAACTCACGTGTAGGAAACGTAGGCTGCTGAGGAAGAAAAGAAACTCAGTGACATATAGAAAATGGAGGTTGGGGTTGTTTATTACATATAGCAAGAAGCTACTTAAGTGTTATTATTTCTTGTCAGCTTTGTTGTCTTGTGGAGGTTACAGCAAATACTGGCTATTTATTCTTGAAAACAGACTAAAAATTGTGGTACATAATGGAAAATCACATCATACAAAGGAAAGAATACTAGAGGTAGGAATTGATTTATAGATGACAGAAAACTAAAATTCATGGCTTAATGCTGTGACTTGGTACTTCCATGAAGCTTCACATTTCCAAAGAACAGTGCAAACATTGCCTAATTGATCCGCATGAATAATTTACTGTTGGAAATGACACTATAATCCTTGCCCTTTCAGTGTATCACTGAATCTTCTGCCTTATTTTTAAACTGTGGATTCTGCAAGGCATACACATAAGCATGTTTTAATCATTTCATAGAATTTCAGTTGTGGAACGGTCCACTACAACTTAGTGGAAGCTGCTTATCTTATCACAAACTACTTGTTGATTCCTCCCCATGATGAAGTGTAATGCTCACGTAACTAAGTTAAATGCTTATCTAACTGCCTTAAATATGCTACCTTTGCATGTGCATTGTATCCGGATAAGTATGCATATAAAATGCACAAAATCCTTTAATTTTTCAAAAAGCACTTCCCCAGTAAAATGTTGTGAACCTCTCATTAGTCTCATTAGTGACTTATCATGACAACACATGGAAATCATTGCTACAATGAATCACTTGCTACATGAACTCATTACTACAAGAAATCAGAGACAACAGTTTAAGTAGAATTCAAATAAAGGATCAGACATTTACACAGAAACACCCATAATTACATCAGATAGAATAAAACTAATTATCAGGGATACAAAACCCCATGCTTCAGACCTTAAGCCAACTTTGTGTCTGTTAACACAAACACCTTGTGTGGTTTGGGTTTTTTTCTACCCATCACCAATATGTTTTATACTTGCAAATGTCAGATAGGATACAGCCTTAAACGAACAACCGGTTTGATCTGTCATGGCAATTCTTAACTTCTTAAAAATGTAGAAGAGATTTTGTAATATTCACTGTGAAAGCCCAAATCAACTGGAATCAAGTAGTAGCACAGTAATTATTTTTGTTTTCAATGAAAATGCAATAGCATCAATAGTGTTAATAATTTAACTGAATTTCTAATCTGATTTTTTTATTATTAAACATGACAATTGTGTGCAACACACTTAATTCACTTTCCCTTAATTGGTACCTAAAATGTAATAATCATGTTACCCCACAAAACTTTTTATATGACAATCATTAAGTGTTCTTTAGTGTACTATATATTTTTGGAGCTACATGTATATTTTAATAAAGCTGAGTGAAAAATTTATAGGAAGCCTTTTTACATCTTTTCAAGCATGAAACTGCCTTACTACAGATGAAGGACTACTCTGCAAAAGTGCATAATGCTATAACGGCTCCAGAATTATGCAGATAACAGTGCACTGTACA
>NW_008796063.1:7537672-7556129 GCF_000699145.1 Aptenodytes forsteri
AGAATTATGCAGGTAAACAGTGCACGTACAAACACAAAAGGAAAAAGAGGAGTATTCTACCTTATGTTCATATACTCCACAGATTTTTCCATTAAACTAAAAAAAGTCCTTGATGTCTGTCTTTCTCCCTCCTCCCCTCCTTCATACATAATGGCACAAACATGATTTCACACACACACAGTTTCTCAAACTATAAACTTTTTCCACCTGCAAAGTAAATTATAAATTATAGCCCCTGGAGGCTAACTACTGATATTCTCTTAACGCACATGGCCAATAACAATATACAGTTTCATGGCTAAATAGTAAGCCTGTAATTTAATCGTAGGGTCCTGCTGCCATTTATAAATTGCTCCAGCTTTTATGACATCAGGACTGCACCTTCTTTTGAAACGCAGAACGGTATTCAGACATAAAACTTGTATTATTCTAAATGTACAAGGACTGTAAGGCAGTATCCACGTAAACATTAACCCAAAGGGAATATATTCTTTCCGGTCAGAGTTGCTGCTGCAGTTCACCAGGTTGAGACATGTTTCCTGAAGGGCAGAAAGGCAGGTAGACTTACCTTATGCTTAAAGGCTAAGACCTAACAGAAACCAGACAAAATATATCTTAGATCAAAGATCACCTTTCTCTTATTGCTCTTGCAAGATCTTGTATTTTGTACTGGGAGAAAAGGGTGTCTGAATTCCAGCTAGCCTTGTAATGGAAGCCAGTACCTTTCCCATGAAGCAGTGTTTTCATGTGACATATTTAATTTTCATATCCAGCGTAAAATTACAGTTGGAAAACCATATGCCCACAAGTTCAGGGAAAGCCTAAAGGAAACCAGTGGAAAATAATTAGGTCAACAAGGAAAAGAAGAAAAACAGTGAAAAGAAGGGGGTAGGGAGGAAGAAGAAAAAGAAAATTTATTTCCACTGCTGTAGATTTTTTTTCCGTAAGAAGTCCTCAAACAGTCAGAGTTCAGCAAATGTGATATGCTGTATTATGCATATAACATCAGCCTGCTTGCAAATACATCATGGTATTGCCAACTGACACCATAGGACTGCTACGGAGGGCAGGGATTTCAAAAGTCTTTCAGAAAGTGTGATATACTTACTACAGTTTCTATATATTTTGTGATTTTTTTTAATAAACATTAGGTTTGCTAGACTGCTACCATAATAATCATTCTTCTAATGAGGAACCTCTAGTGAGAGGATTTCTAGGTTCTCGCTACATGAACAACACTACTTAGTCTTTTAACAGTTAGAGGAGATGACAAAGATGACACTTGGCACAGTTTGATGGTTTCACTGTTTTCTTTATTTAGGAGTTAGCACTGACACCCTACTGCTCTTCAGGGAATTTTTTTCCAGGTCAATTCCAACATAACGCTTCAACAGCAGCAGAATTAGCATTGTCTGTCTCTCACCCTCCCTTTTTCAGTGACCTTGGACACTTCATGATAGAATCTGTGAAAACTATAGAAAGGGGGACTACACTGAGAACTGTGATCACCAGAGCTTTAAAGAAAGTTTCCCTGAATATGAACTGATTCTTACTTCAGATTAATAACCAAGGAGAATGCATGATGAATGGATATTATGACCCTTGCAACTGAGAAACTGAAGCATAACTAAAAAAAAAATAAATCAGGTTAACTCCATGCATTGTGGCAGGAGCAATGGGAACCACAGCCTCATCCTAGATAAAGCATCTCTGAAGGGAAAAGCATTAGTCAAACTTTACACTCAGCTCCATTCATCTCGGCTGTCTTTGAGGGGACTGAACAGCTGACCCACCATTTGACCTACTGAATTGTAATTAGAAATACATATCTCCACTTAATTTTCTGTAGGGATATCTGTTCAAGGGTCTCATATTTGGTCCTAAATCTGAAGACAGTCAGGATACACATCTGCATTTAACTAACTTAGGTATTCCACACAAGTAGAACAAATTTGTACCTAAATTAAGATAAATCTGATTCTAAATAGCTTAGACCTCTGTCTCACTGCCTGCCACATGGGTGGAAAAAGGATTGTAAAATGCTACTACCAGGATTCCATTGGATTCTACTGAATATCTCTCTCTCAGTATATACATCTACTCCACACGGGCGTGAATGACTACAAAAACAAAAGGCAACAATGGCTCTGAAGAATTAGTTTAGTTATTATCTGCAAATATTATTCCTGCTGCAATTTGTGTGTTCTTCAGAAATTACTCAGTTTGTACATACGCTTATACATACGTAGCTGACAGAAACATAGGAGAACAAAGCTTTGTTTATTGAAACAATCTTATTTTGAAGCAGAATCACAAGGTAGAAGTCCTACTTCTAGCATATATCAATGACACAACTTGCTGTGTTTTGCAGGTTCATCAACATACAGTAAAGGTCTTTCAGCTTTATGTCTAGAGCAATCATAGAATCATAGACTATCTCAAGTTGGAAGGGGCCCATAAGGATCATCGAGTTCAACTCCCGGCTCCTCGCAGGACTACTTAAAACTAAACCATATGACTAAAAGCGTCATCCAGACGCTCCTTGAACTCTGACATCGTTCCTCTCTTTGCTTCACAGCCATATTTTTGATTTGTGTGAACTAATATTTTTATTTTCTTCCAGGCCAATGCAGAAACAAGTCAAAACCCACTGCTTACATTCTAATCTAATGCCAGCTGTCTTCATGTAGACTGGCTGGCAGCCAGCCTCCTGATGGATTCTTCTGTGGTTTGTATGAACAGAGGTCACAGACTGAAGTCATGGGGAACACAACAACATGCTTCAATATATGCTTAATAATATAACTCCAAGATAACTGAGCAAGCATTTCTCTTTCAATGTTCCTCCATGACCATAAAGGTGAGTTGGCCTCAGTATAAATTCCGAGGTTCTAACTAGAATGGCCTAGGTTTAGGTTTTCCTGAATTTAGGGAGCTATTCTGAACTTGTGATCCCCGTGTCCGTCAGCACTAAAATCCCTCCGCTACACTCTTTAAGTATATAGAAAAGATTCTTTAAGTCTCCGATGATTACAACACTTTTTAATAATGCCCTTTCTCTTGCTTCTTCTTTTCCGATTTAATTTTTTTGCCCCAAAATGTCTTTCTGAAGGATGCAGAACGAACAATGGAAACATCATTCAATCCAGCTTGCACACAAAGATTATTTGACTTTGTACCATTGACACTTTAACAGGTTGATGTCACTAACATTAATAAATTCCATCCAACAGTTGGACCCTAGCCACAGAAAAGCGCTATGAAAATGAATGATATAGCATATGTCATTCATATATCAGGGTAGGAAGAATCATTGTTTTCCACTCTACAGAATGCCCAAGTCTAATCAGTTAACATGAGGCTTCCCATTCCGGGAAGGACATCAGACTACCAGGAGATTTTCAGCGCATGAGGAAACTAGACAACGTGGTCAAAACAGGCAACTTATCCATGTCTATAAGTTTGTAAGAAGTATGTTTATAAACATATTCTCTCTCTCCATAAATACCACCAACCTGCTTTTCACACAAACTTAGGAAGCCAAGCATTGTCTTAATTATACAAATACAGAATCCTCTGGTTTTGTTTCCTTAATTAGCTGAGGTCAGTGGGAACACAAGGATAAACTAGGTTAAAACTAAGCCTTGAAAGTTACATTAGATTCCATCCTTATGCATAAAAAAAAGCATAAGGAGTAACTCTCTCTTGGGAAATTATTATCATAATATACACTTTCAAAAAATGCAGTTGAAATGGGCATGTAGATTATTTTCTACAGCTGTTTTTTTTCAGACTTGAATAGTATATAAACCCACTAGATATTCTCAGGTTTGCTCTACTTTCTAAAGTATGACGTCATTCCATTCTAAAATACTCAATTTAAAATATACATACTGCATTATTGTGCTTGGCCATTTTTGGGTTAGTAAATTATTTACAAGTAAGACGATTGTAAACACCAAATTATGGCCAGAAGAACAAGTTAAGTCATCCGAGTTGCATACAAACACTACTTTATATACTGAGTTTATGCAACATGTGTCCTTGTCCCTATAGCCACACACCAGAGGGTTACAGGAGAGATACCTGGTGTTTGCTTAGTGTACAAAGAACTCAACTGTGTCATCTGAAGGAACTGCCTAAGCTTCACTGGTGAAAGAAATTAAATAATTTTACATCAGAAGGCCAAAACATTCAAGCAGTCAGAATTCTGGGTTTTTTCTTTGTGTTTTTTTTTTTTTTTAAACTGGGAAAAAACGTTCATGCTTGATGATCCTAAGTGTCCTCCATCTCTTTGCAATGAAATCACCCAAAGATATAAATAAACTACTCTAAATAAAGTTCAGACTGACTGCAGCATTAGATATGTCTACTAATGTATGTGACTGTCAGCCAAAATAAATTAACCTCCAATAGAAGTCATTTTCATAAAATTAATTATTCCAATGTCAGCTAAAAGAGACAGGTGCACTCTCACTATTCCTTCACTAGACTTTTCAACAAACTTCTCAAATAGGCTGCAGTTAGAAAACCTTAATAGATCTATATTTGAAGATTTTCTTTCGCTGTTCTTTCCAGGCTGTGAGTTTGGTTGGGTTCTTTTTCGTAAACTAAAGGCTCTAGCAAGAAAAATAAAGGATTACTGAACAATTTATATATAGTACAATTTGCTATAAAAATATAAGAGGAAACTCAATGACAGAATGAACAACACTGAGCCTCGTACACTAGAACATGGAACTGAGATACTGGTTACTCAGGGATTTGGCTTTTGCCACTCTTCTGAAAATTTGCCCAAATTTAGTTGCTGTAAATCTTTGAAAAAATAGCATGTACAGCTCACTGGAGGCTTTGATTTTAGCTGCCAATGCCTGCAAGATTCAATCCACATTGAGAATAGAATAGTTGAGTTGGAAGGGACCTACAACGATCATCTAGTCCAACTGCTGCATTAAACACACTACAGTCAAACCTAATTGGACTTCCCAATGCAATTGCAGCTCTTGGCTGCTATGAACTGTCTGCTTCTAAGTTCAGGCATAAATGCTTATTCAGGGCTTGCATAGGAATTTTTGCATACCAATTTACTGTGCTATGCAGACATACTATGAGCAAGTATGATCGCTCCTCTGCACTGAACGGGGCATGAAGCCAATGGGAAAAAAAACAGCAGGCATGTAGCTGAAGCCTGTATTTTGTGAAGCATGGAGCAAACATATGGATAACTATTAGAGAAGCAGGCCACAGTTTCACAGTTAAGATGGAGTTGTATTTTGCACTTGTAAAAAGGATTCCAACTGCTTGCTACATCTAAAAAAGGTGAATTCTAAAATTTGCAAGTAAACCCATTTGTTATTTTCTGAGGTAAAACCGACTAAAAATTGAGTTCCGCATTAAAATGTAACTCAGACTATACACACTTATTGCTAAATTGCAGGTAAAGCTCCAAACTTTTAGAGAGGAATTTCAAATAGAGTGTCCAGCGTTATAAATCTCAGCATTAATAACAATACAGATCAGACCCAAATGAAATCCAGATGTGTTAAGACCTGGATATGTATTGTTAAGACATCAGAACAGTCTCAACTGTGTTGCTGTGTGTTGTGGTTTAACCCCATCTGGCAACCAAGCCCCACACAGCCGCTCGCTCATTCCCCCCCGGTGGGATGGGGGAGAGAATCAGAAGGGTAAAAGTGAGAAAACTTGTGGGTTGAGATAAAGACAGTTTAATAGGTAAAGCAAAAGCCACACACGCAAGCAGAGCAAAACAAGGGATCCATTCACTCCTTCCCATCGGCAGGCAGGTGTCCAGCCATCCCCAGGAAAGCAGGGCTCCATCATGCGTAATGGTGACTTGGGAAGACAAACGCCATCACTCCAAACATACCCCCCCTTCCTTCTTCTTCCTCCAGCTTTATATGCTGAGCATGACGTCACATGGTGTGGAATATCCCTTGGGTCAGTTGGGGTCAGCTGTCCCGGCCGTGTCCCCTCCCAGCTTCTTGTGCACCCCCAGCACTCGCTGGTGGGGTGGGGTGAGAAGCAGAAAAGGCCTCGACTCTGTGTCAGCACTGCTCAGCAGTAACTGAAACATCCCTGTGTTACCAACACTGTTTCCAGCACAAATCCAAACCATAGCCCCATACTAGCTACGATGAAGAAAATTAACTCTATCCCAGCCAAAACCAGCACACTGTGACAGTGATGGAATGCTGCAGGAGACAGCTGAGAACCACACATAAGTACCTGAGCTGGTGCCAATCCAAGCTAAAACAACCACATGGAGCAATGTAGCACTGGGAGAGACCGCTTCAGGTCCTCAGCTACTTCTGGTTCCAGAGCTTTCCTGGCTTTTCCTGCTATACTGGGAGTCTCTGTTCCTCATTCAATTTCACGGTGCAGGTGTGCCCTGAAGTGGAAGAAAATATATTCGAAAAAGAAAAAAGAAAAGGAGTATGCTTACAACTCAGGTTTATCTAAACTAGTGCTACAAACATATTTTCACTATAATTATGTACTTAATGCAGAGGTTCCTAACCTCTTTATTTTTTGCTAGGGTGACAATGCTATGTTTCCTTGCTGCATACCACTCTGAAGTAGGCTGCAAAACTCTAGATACATTTTCCTCTTTGTTGGCATTCTTAAGTTTCACTGCATGGCATTGCGGACAGACTATTCAGTCCTCTAACTCTGCTTCCATGCCTCATAGATCAATTTAAGTCCAAATACACTAATGTAATTTTCTAGGTTTGTAATTCTTGTTTTTGGAATAACTATTATATTTTTCTGACATAAATAGGTACCTTTGTGTGTGTTTTAAGGATGCTAATATGTATTCTCAAACTAATTTCCTTCCTGGCTTAGTGTTTTGTATGGGGGGGTGACAAAAATTGCTTAACATAAAGACAGTTTGGAAGTGATAGCTATAAGCTAGTTGTGAAGAGGTTTGACCTAACAGTAATTTATATATCAGAACATATATTAAACTTATGGGTAGGGAAAAATCGTAATGCTCTAGGCAAGGCTTTGCTACGGAATAAAGATCCATCTCCTTCGACACAGAAATACAATAGTTTCCTAACATCACAACATTCCAAGAGAGAATTGGAGCATACACTATTCAATTTTACAAAACTGTTGAATTGTGCACTTGAGACAGTAAATATGGACAGCATGATAGACAGAGTTTTTATTCCAGCAAAACTATTTTGTTTTGATATTCTCTGTCCGTGATGCATCCAAAGAGCTGCCCTGGGGCAAGACCCCAGTGCAATCAAGCTGTCAGGTTTAACATAGATATTCTATGAAAATAACTTTAATAAATAAATTAAAGATCATGGCTACTTGCAAAGGAGGCTATTCGCTATTTTACAGGCAGGTGAGGCATTTTTTATCTCTAAAATATCAGGTTGCCATCAGATATTTAGAGGGTTAGTTTCATCACCAGCAGGATAAACAAAACAATGTTCCTCAAACTTTAAATCCCTTTCCTGTCTATGTCTTAACAAATTCAAGGCAGAATGAACTAGTTGTACTGTCAGCAAACTAGACAGAGTATGAGTCCTGACAATTTGTTGGACTAAACCACTCTGTTCAAACAGACCTCAGAATACAGCTTTAGGTTTACTTCATGCACCTGCCTGCTTTATTATTTGGAGAATAAAAAAAGGTTTTGGGAAACGAATACCTAACTTAGCAAAGCATAAGTTGCAGGCCACAAAAATATTATTTCCTTATTTTAAAGCATTTACATGCTCTTAATTCATTTGCATCCCAAAGGATTAAAATTATTTTAAAGAAGTAGTCCCTCACCCTCTTAATGTGCTGGATTCTGCTGCTGTTCTGCCTAAACTGATACAACTTACTTGGAAACAAAATGTTATTAACAAAAAGAATATTTTCATTTCTTGGTTGCTATAATTTTGAAGCAACAAATATATAGCTGTATTGTATTTCTCTGGGCACTCAAAGAAGAACAAAGACCTGAACTGCAAACAGTATTTAAGAATTTCCCAACACGAGGTATTTTGGTTTTGTTGTTTTTATCGGTGGGAAAATACAGACAGCAAATAGCAGTAAAGTTTTTGTTCTAGAGCAAAACATGAAGTCAGCTTCCCAAAGCACTTGTCTTTCTCAGAGAAACAAGGAAATCAGAGCAATAGCCTGCCACATCCTGTTGATTCAATGGACAGCAATGGTACAGAACTTTCAGTCATTTGGATGTTGTTATGGGAACTACAGAATTAGAGATCTGGCAATTGCAGGTATCAGTAAAAAAATGCTATATGCTATTTTTCTCCAAGTTCATTTCGCTTGGTCACTCTTCTCAACACTAAAAAGCAATAGGTACTTGATATAGAAGTCATATCCATTCCTTTCCACGCACTGCAAGCCATGGCTTATATTTGATAATAAAGACTAATATAAAACCTTATTCCCTCTTCTGTGTGATACTGTCAAAACATTTGAATTCTAGGCCTGAACACAGCTTGCTAAATAACCTGCATTTGTTTTTTCTTGTTCTGAGATCAGAATAGTCTATGTCAAAATGATAGTCTAGCAATTAAGTCATTACTCAACATCAATAAGATTGCAAGAATCAGATTCCTTAGTATATCTATTTGAGGCATGAATTTGAATGAAGGGGAATAAAAGAAGCAACAGTTCAACAAAACTGCTGAACACATACCTAACTTTAAACTTGTTCTTAATTACCGTGTGGCACATAGGCCACCAAAAATATGAGCAAGCCTTATTCCGCAGCAATACCCAGTTTACAAATCAAATTACAGTAAGAGGCATAGTAAAACACAAGCAATATAGAGTTCAATTAAAGCAAGTCTCTAATGATGTCATCAGTAGACCACAGTTTGTGCTCTGTAAATAGCAATTACTCCAGAACTGCAAAATTATTAACTTAATCCTATTTATCTGTTCCTCGGTATAAAGCTCTCCTGTTTAAGTTGTGTGTTATAGTCCATCATGATTTTAAACAGCATAAACATAGTAGGGTTAATATAGCTGAGTGTCAATACATAATAAGGTTTTAACTGTGACTTTTATATTGAAGGAAGAGTGCACCTGAAGAATTACAAATTTTTACCTTACGGACAGCCGTTAAGGGGTTCTTATTAAACACAAAATCTAAACTAAAGACTATATTCACAGAAGAGTCATAGTCATTGCAGTGCTCATCTCAAGCTTTAATTTTCAGAAACCAGTAGAATCCATAACTGCATGTTAGGTGCTTCAACTATTCATACAATGCACAGAAGAAAATCAAGCACCTCAACATGGAATTTTGAACAGGCAACCAGTTGAGAAGGTAACAACCAAAGCTAGCCAACTGAAAATATTAAAGAGAGATGGGTGTCTTAAATTTCATTTCTTTCCAGGTTTTCGGTTTCTAATTGCAGATTCCAGAATATGCTTATCTTGGTTTAGGATCGATAGCCTACAATATTTCCCAAGCTTAACTGCTATTCCTTTTAAAAAAGGGAACAAACGCCCCTAATTTTCTTTTAGAAGAATGAAATCTTGTAAAAATTTGTTAATGCAATACAACAGGAGTAGATCAACAAAATGAAACAACTGGTGCTGAGGACCCAACATCTATGCATGTTTCACAGGGATTTACTTCAGACTTGTTCTTGTCTGATCCAATGAATTGAACACTTGAGCATCTCTTTCTGTTTAGTTTTATCTGAAATAAATCCAGTTCACATGAACTAAGACTACTCCATAATGCAAACCAAAACATGCTAAATATGGACAGCTGGTAGATTCACTTCAAAAGCCCACTCCTGATTCAAGTTAAAATGCTACTGGGCATAGATACTGATGCCACCACAAACTAACGGGTGAAGCATCTACAGAAGGGTTAGCCTGAAGAAATCCAAAGCTTTTAAGGTTCCATGAGTCTTTAGGGGCGGCATTCTTCTTCTCTGTTGAAGCCGCACAACTTTATAAGAAAGGATCAACTATGTCAGAGAAAGAGAAGGCAAAAAGGAGCATGATTCTGCAACTTCGTTACAGAATTTGGCACTAATTTGGGAAATGTGAATTCCAACCTCTGTTCCAAGGAATGTTTATGAACTTCATTCAATGGATATTTAAATGTAAGAAGCAGCCTTTGGAGGTTTGAAATTGCCCCTTGCCAGAGGAGACAGCAAAAGAAAGATCCTGATCAAGATCAAGTGTGCCTACTTCTGGTTATATGTAAAAAGATGACTTTAAAATGCCTTGCAAATCTTACTGTTGAAACCTCATGCACCTTACGTGAAACTTTTGAAGAACGCACTTCTGAACTGGGGCATCCAAGGTCTGCCCAAGTTCCTTTTAGGCATTCCTTCTGGGGATTTGGGACAAAAACATAGCTATAAAGCATGTAAGCAGGAAAACAAGTTCACGTAGAATTTATTAGCTTGGAGGCCTACAAATATCTGAAGCTACATTCTTTAGTTGCTTCATGTTCGTGCATATTTATATCTCCTTTTTAGCTGCATGACTTCTTAGAAAGTAACAGAGCATGAACTGCCTTTTCATCACACCATTTTTACATTGGTGAGATTCCACTGAATTTAGTGAAATTCTGTTGGCAAATAAAATGGAGAATAAGGTCCACAGGGTAAAATCCTGGGCCAGCTGGTTTGAATGAGTTTTCCAGAACACTTGAAGTCTCTATAAATTGCGTGAGAGAACTTAAATTCAATCATACATGAAAAATAAACAGAGGCCAGTTTCTTCTACTTTGGTCACATTGTAAATACATAGTAACTGATTTCACAGGAACTAGTTGTAGAAGAAACAGCTCAAAGCACACAGACTAGCAGAATTCTTATTAATTGCTATTACCCTTAAAACAGTATTGATTCCAAATGTTTAAATACATTGAGACACATCTGTGGATGAAAACTTGCTGATCTTCTATATGTGCATGAACATGTGTACCAGCTTTACACGTTGTTAATTTTGTATCTAATTAATGCAAAACTTGCAAACCCATATTTTATAATTAAAGTTCTTTGTCATTAGAGGCACACTGCTAAGACACTTCACAAATATGTCCAATTTCATCTGTAAAGAATGACAGACTATAAACAGCACATTAAGCAATTTGAAAATCATTTGGGAAAAACCTCAAAATTTAATTACAGAGTTCAAATTATTAAAATTGCTCATGCCAGTGTTAAAAACAAAACAAAACAAAACACAAAAAACTCGAAACTCTCCAGTAGAAATTATTGACCCATTCTTGTAAAGCTAATCTAAGAAATACAATTTGTCTTGAGGCTTTTCTTAAGAAAGTAATAACTTAAAACTGTGATGGTCCTCAATAAGTAAGGCTCCGAGACAGTTTTGATCCATTGATGAATTCTTCCTAATATGTTCCCTGAGGTACAGTTTTCCTAAATCTATTAGACATTTACAGTCTTTCAGGATGTGCTGCCTGAGATGCTCTATCACACTGTATTAACTTGACAAGGTAACGCAGCGCTATCTTTTATTTTCATAGAAGAACTATGTTTGACCTTGGAACTACTAACAACAGTTTATTACCCCTAACCTTACTAGAGGGACATTCTGATATATTACTGTGAATTATTATACTAGACATAAGATACACATAAGATGCATGTAGAAAGTTACGGGGGGGTTATTCAGGACAAGATCCTGGATCTACTAAAAATCACAATAATGTTTCTACCTAATACCCAGTTCTCCAAGGAAAGGCAAAACAAAACAAAAGCACTCCATAATGATCTAGCCATTTATAAAACACAGTTAACAGAAGAAAAAACAATTCCCATTTGTTGCTTAGTGGCTTCTCTGTGCTGTCCCTATCAGCACAGAATCATGGTACTAACTCCTTTTGAAATCATAAACGATCTTGAACCCTAGATACAATTATTCTTCTTTCAGTATACACACTTAGACATTTGTGGCGATAAAACAAACTGCAGGCCCTCCCCCCTTATTCTGCAACAGCCTCTGGAACAGTACCTTGAGTATTATTGCACTGATAAAAAGATCACAGCTACACTGGGCACAGTTGTAAACCCTTCTATGCAACAGATTTTGTGAGTTTATGCATCACAGTAAGCTTCCAGGAATAAGAGTTATTTGTGCATTAATCTTCATCTTAATAACCCCTTTGCTTCAAATAAATTAGCTATACTTAGCTGTGTCATAAGACGATATACTGCAATGTGCTAGAAGGAAAGCTTCTCTTTCATTTTTCTTTTTCAGAATTACTCTCCACTTAAATGTTTATCAGGGAGCCAATGCAAAGTGTAACTAGTCAGCACAGGAGTATGACTAAAACAAGGGTTCTTTTTTACCCTTTTGATGTTCTTCTAGGGACACATTTATGTATGTTACTTAAAAACATATATTAAAGTAACTAAAAACAGAATAATTTTAAATGCTTTGTAATTGAAAAATTCTACTTCTGTAGTATTTTAAGCAGCAATTTAAGATGTATCGTTCCTTCTTTTTTCAGAGGTTTTATAATCACCTATGTTACAGAATTTTTTAGGATCCCTTTTAATGCGTTTTTGTCGAAATAATGAATGCTAAGTGACTGAAACCCCCTGCAACTTGTTAGAGAGATCAACCAATAACAGTAAGCAAGGCACAATGTCTCCAACCATAGCACCAAGTTCTGCTCTAGGTGACATTCTTTGAAATTAGGGGTGTCTGCTTAAATCCTGCAGAGATTCATCTGCTGGAAGTTAAGCATGTATATATTACTGCTGTAATACATAGGATTTGCCCCTGTTAAGTATATGTACAAAGTCCTTGCAGTATTAAGGCTTTATTTTGGATTTATATCCTTATGACAAAAGGCAGAATTAGTCTCAATATTCTTTAGAACAGATGTATATCATGAAAGTAGAAAGGCCACATCTATGAAAGCTTTTCTTGATGTATCGCAACTCCCTGAGACTTCAAACACCCATAGCAGGATTCAGACTCCATCCAGGTATCCAAATGATTAAAGCTACTCATTTTGTAAAAAATTAATTATGACCGAATGAAAGAACTCTCTGAACATATGGTTTTGAGATTTGCCAACATCCAAGGCCAATTTATTTTTTATTAATCTATGTTTGTAAGATGTCTGAGACATTGTGTAAATCTCCTTTTGAAAGCTGAAGTCAAGAGGTGAGAAAGAAAAAGCAAGATGAAGGCATTGTTCAAAGAATGCCACAAAGCAAAGTTTCTCTTGTAAAATAAGAGAAATGTGGAGACTCCAAACTAACTTTTTTTGCAATGCATTTTACAGATAAATTTAATTATAAATTTATTTTTTAAGATTTAATTGTAAATGTCCTTCCTTGCTGGCTTTGTTCTTGTCCCCAAAGCAACCACCTTGTTTTTCTCTTGACAATTTTCTCAGAATTTGGAACTTTTTAGTGTCTTTGTTTTCTTTCCTTGTACATTAGAGTAATTCTTTGGTTGCTACTGTGATCAACAAAGATCACTGGATTCAGGTGAAACTGAGAACAATCAATCACTGTGCAATAGCAACTTCCTTTCCTCTCTTCTCCCTGAAACTAATGGCGAAGCTCCCATTGATAAGGTCCAAATTTTACTCCAGCTTGTGAGGTAATGGTTTGATAAAGTGACATTGTTATATATTGCAAATTCTCACTAACTTTTAAAGCTAAAAAATGTACACAAACATTTCTTTTTTTTGAGTGAGAATATTAACACAACTATTATTTTTATTGGGAAACAATACCGAACATGAAGAAATATCTAATTAGGAATAGCAAAGATTCTATTTACAGATTATTTTCTAAATAAGCAATGTCTTTTACAGACAGGGAAGCCATTGCATTTTGAGGTAGAGTGTTCAAAGACCAGTTACCAACTGGAATGGTCTAAGTGGATAGATCAGGAAAGCTAAGCTGGTGAACACCGGCAATAAATTAAACAGGTTAAACTCAATTAGATTATTTCATTTCCAATGTTAAAATCCCTTCAATTCTGAACTCCAGCATACTAGAGTTCACATTAGCCAGGAATGATGACATCCACAAAGGGATTTATCATTCTTCAATTTATGTTCTCTAATTTTACACTTTCAGTTGCCTCAGCTGAGCTTTTCTAAGTGTCACCATACAGATGCAAATTCACTGCTGACAACCCCTACTCTTATTTGTGGTCTGAAATAATTTAGCGTCACTTTTCAACTGTGGGCTTTTTTTTTTCTTTTCTTTTTTCCCCCCCAAAGCATGCTTTTCCTGACAGATTAAAGATCTATCAGAATAGCATTCTCCAGGAAGGGTCCTGAATAACATCAGGCCAAAAAATAGATTTGACAAAGTTCCCCCATACACACACTTCTTCCACATACCTTTCAACCAGATGATGATTTTCTAAAGTTTATTTCAGTTTATCATTCTAATCTAAAAGGTTGAACATCAGATAACACACTTTGTTTTAAACCATAATCATGCAAGACATTATGGCGAAATGATAGTGCTGAAGTCAAAGTACATTAAATCAAACAATGGGAGATTATCAGTCAACCTTGCAATCTCATCAAAAGTACCAGCATGCTTGTTCAATATCTGTTTTCCATAAAAATCATATCAATCAGCACTGATTGTTAATTTTGTTTCTACCATTTCCATCTTAACCAGCCTCCCAGTGCATGAGAACTGATCTTCAATTAACATGTCTGGGATTACTTGTGGCATCATGTTTAACCTTAAAATATTTACATAACATTGGGTTTTCTTTCCACTCTTCTGGAACTTCTAATGGCAGTTCAGATTCGTTAAAAAGAACACTGATAGTTCACAGAACTTCTTAGCAATTCTTTTAACAATCCCTGGTATATCCAGGCATTGTATTATATTATATTCTGTTATCCAAGCATTATGAACTTGAAGGTATTTTGCATTCTTCGTTGTGACTCTTATAAAGTATTAATTTTGACTAACAAAGAAATGCATCGCTATTTCTCTCCAAACACAGAAGAAAAAATACACGAGTTGTGTCCATAAGGGGTAGTGTATGTACCACCTTCCTTCAATTTGTTTAGCCCTAGTTATTAATATTTAGGCTTTTATAGGTTTTTAAGGCTATAAACTTCATAATTTAGTTCAGTTGTAAGTGGATGAACCCAAGTTAAAACTCATTGAAGTTTCACCCTTATCTGCTTAATTTTTGTCCTTGTGAGTGGACTTTAAGAGCTCCTGTAGAAGACTGTCATAAAAAGCAACGATACACATTCTCAGCAAAACAAAGTAACCCTTATTCTAATCTTACATAGTGTCTGATCTGGAATCCACTATAGTTCTGGGAAAAAAGTGACATTAATTTCCATGTTTTTTTCACCTTACCAGTATAAACCAGAAGTAACGACACCAAAATCTGTAGAGTTGCATCAGTTCAGCTAACATGTTAGATCAGAATTAGGTTCTATTTCTTTGTAGCAATCCAGGCTGGGCTGAGCCTTACTTTATTTCACTGTTAAGGCAACAGGAGTCCTGTCCTGATTACCAAGTGCTTTATATAGCATGTCATCTCACCTTGTAGTTTGTACTTACATTTTCCCCTTGTACCTATGAGCGCTCTGTGGAGCTGCTCCCAAAGGAAGGTCATATTATAGTCATCTTGGAATACTCAAAAACTGATGATATGCATACAAAGTCAGGAATGAGATCAGATTTACATATTAATGTGAAGATTTGCAGAGTTTTTTTACAATATATTCATTAAAAAAGCCAAAAAACTGTAGCATTATTGTACTGCACCTGCCACTCATTTTAAATTTCATGAAGTTTTCCATGTCTTGCTAAACTCATTACTAAAAGAAAAATCTCCAAACTTTTGCTGTCCCAAAACCCTGTATTAGTAGAATCATATGTACGTATAAACCAACTACAGGAGTTAGATCATACTATAACTCACTAACAATTATTTTAAAAGTGTATTTACATTCATTCCATATAAAGCGTAGTGGTTTTTTTCCATTACTATGAATTATTTACATCAGAAGTGTTGATTCATGAAACTTAGGTTTCATCAAACTTGACCAATGTGAAATGCGTGCATCTGATGTAGTTCTCTGAACTATTGATTTTTCTGCGTCCATCTGTCTTGCACTCACTCTGTTCTGAGTACTCTCTGAAGAATAATGCTGGCATCTGTTTTAAGTATAAGCATTCCAAATTACTGCATAGATGCATTACAGAGTCATTAAGAAAAATCGGTGGTTTCTATGTAAATAACCACATAGCTTTGCTACTTTAAAACATAAATTTCTTTATTAAAGATTGTTTTATTTTTACTCCAGTATTTCTCCTTTACTTCAGCTACTGCAGTCAAAGCTATCATAATATTCTGCTGCTGTTTAAATTTACCACTGGTGTGATTTCCTTTGTTGTGGGTGGTTTTTTCCAAGGAATATGCATTTCATATTGTGTTTACTACTGAAAAGTGAGATTTTGAATCTGAATCAAGTAGAAAGACCTTAGTACACATTTAAAATACATTTTCACAGCTTTCCTAAAAATGGTGCAAGGGTGTCACCCAAGTGGATCGCTTAGAAAATATTTCAGATTAGCCTTTTAAAATAACATTTAATTGCTATGGAAATTATGATAAAATTTCTGTAATTAGGATGCATTCTTCCTTTCTGAGCACAGAACAGCAATAACCTTGAGCAAAAACTATGAAAATGGTAAAACGTACTGTCCGTGTCCACAGCCTGGATTTCTACAAAATTAATTTCTGTTAGTAGAATCATGATAAGAGAACCGTGGAAAAGAAAGCTCTTCATTTTTATTTTGTACCTTTGTCTTATTTTGAACAGATTCAAAGATATAATATAATTGCTTTTGATCTTCTTAAAAAAAAGAAAAAAAGCTCGTAAGGAAAGGAAGAATCACAGCACTGAGAAGAACCAGTCTTGAAAAGCAGTGAAGCACTGATTAGATAGATGCCAGCTGAATTATAGACAGTCAGTCAAGAGAAGGGGTGAGTTGACGTACACAAGGATGCAGCCAAGAACAGTGGTGACAAATAAATTATTTTAGCTGCTAAAGATAAGAACCTGCTGGTGAAGATCCTCTGCACCAAATAACTGGGGAAAAATGTTTTGGGACAACTTTAATTTTGTGCCAAAATAGCAGTACTTGTAAAAACCAGCTGGCATGCTGGCTCACTCATGTTAATCCTCTTACTTCATCTCCCTGAACCGACACAGTCTGGTCCATTTTTTATTTTTGCAAACCGGAGTTATGGGATCTAAGCCTGATGTCTCAACTTCAGTCATGAATAAATCTGGAAAATTCTTGGATACACAAGTGTGCAGGCCCAAAAGATTAATAAAGCCAAAATGTCATTAAAAGACAAGCAACAGTCTCATTATGGCAGAAAACTCTCTGCTGAAGTCCCCATAGTGGCAGATTCCTCTGGATTTGAATCTTAATTTAAAACACTACTAATCAATACCTTTTCATATCCTATGGAGAAAAAAATAATTTATAACTACAGTGGCCAACGCTGCAATCACTGTAAATACCTTCTATGTATTCTTTAAAGCTTACTTTCTCATTTCATGACCCGTTTATTTTATATGATGGGCAAATTGTAGACTATGACAGCAGTAACATGGCTGAGATGTTCAGTTATATCCCCTTTAGTAAGTGTGATTGCTCAAGCCCTTGTGGTAATTGTTCTCATCCTCCTTCTTGTTATCTGTTTATCACATTGCAATAAATGGGATTTTTCTTTTAAGGTTAGAATTAGGTTCTAACATTAGAATCATGTTGATCAATTCAGAAAAACACAGGATCGTAATAATAAACTAACTCATCACATCTATTACTTTGCATTTCTCAATTAACTACAGTATCTCAAGAATATGCTATTTTTGAAACATGATCTCCATGTATACATTTAACACTGTTCTTCACAGTAATAATGTAATCCCAAAACAAAATGTTTTTGCTTACTTAAGACAAGGTGTTTACACTGCATCTGAAAATAACCCATACACTTGATAAAAACACAATCTTCTACAACACTGTTCAGGGACTGCGAGAATGTTGTTTAAGTCTCCAAAATATCTTTATGAGTAAGCATATGGGAGACAATAATCAGTTCACTAACCATTGAACTAGCATCCTCTCTGGGTGAAACCATGGTCATACTGTAGCATCTTAGTACAAGAAGATCAGGAAATTAAGAAAACTGTAACCAACAGAAATCACACGGCATCTTGCATGGTATATGACTTCAGTTTTTTGTTTTGGGTTTTTTTTTAGTATCAAAGTTACTGCTATGAAAAAAGGAAAACACCATGAAATCTAATCTCATTTCAAAGTGCTTAATGTTTTATGTTCTACCTGAAACACATCCTGCAGAAGCAGTACCTTTTAATGTTGTGGATGGGGTTTGATTCAGCTCTGGAGGAAACAAAAAAAAAAAAAGG
>NW_008796063.1:7556368-7557627 GCF_000699145.1 Aptenodytes forsteri
AGGAGGGGGTGGGGGGGAAAGGCAGCTAACACCACACTCCCTATAGTATGATGGTATTCTCTGAAAGTCTTCTACCTAGTGTGATCAAGAGTAAGTCGATGCATTAATGCATTTCAGTAGTAATATTACCACAGTTCAGTTGCAATTTAGTAGATTTCTTTTGTACTTACCGTTTCAGGTTCTGCTTTATTTATTTTTTTTCCTGATCAACTAGAAGGTTGAGAAAGCTACCAAGATGGCACTAATAAGTATAAAGGTTAGGTACAACCAAAAGATTTAGTCTTTGTCCCAAGTCCTCCCTAATATTTATGGGCAATTTCAGACGTTCCTCAAAGTGCTCAGGTCACTTGTGCCTGGGGCGTCATCTGAATCATGAAAGGGCAATCCCCGCAACCCATGGCTGGATAGCCAGACCGGCTGTGTTTGAAGACACAGACTTCTTAAAATAAGATCTCTCTCTACATTCTAGCCAAACTTGTCTGGAGTAGAATCATTACAGCCCCTGTAGTCTTCCTCTGGGAGGCTCTAAAACTGTTTTCAAACGTCTACATTTCAAAAACGCAGAACCTGTTGTCTTGATCCTTTATGTTACTTCGCTAACTCTCTACTCCATAAAACACAGCAGGGCAACGTGGCTAGGTCATTGTGCATTTCTTCTGATAGCTAAATAGGAAAGCCTATTGTTACATCGGGATAATACAGAAGATGGGATAATTCAGAAACTACACTAGCCCCTTCTCCTGACTGTACAGACATTGTCCATATCAGCTTAACTGTTTTTGAATATAAACACAGCTGTGCTACAGCTCTATCAGGAGAGCTCTTAGACTCATAAAAGCCGTGAAACATACATTTCAATCTATTCACTCTGCCCTCAACTTTTACCGCTGTGCCTTAGAACTGTACCTTGTCTGTTCCCGGACTCCTAAGCACAATCATATTAAGCAGCAAGTGAAGGAATTTAACTCTGAATTTGCTAGCATTTCTGAATTTAAAATCAGACCTAAGAGGTATATAAATCTAATTCTAATTTCTTTTATGTAAATTCAAACCACATGGAGAAAACAAAAATCTGTAATTCTGTTTGTTTTGGGGCTTTATAACTGACACCATATTCAGTTACTTAAGCTCAGTAAAATTTAGTGGGAGTTACTCTTGTTCTTGTAAGTGTTCACTGCAGAAGACACTTCCAGAAGTGTGGTGAAGTCATTGTTTAATGTCTCCCCTGAGACTTCCAACTATGTAACATGTTTTCTTTT
>NW_008796063.1:7558169-7561501 GCF_000699145.1 Aptenodytes forsteri
CAACTATGTAACACGATTTCTTTTTTCTTCTCTTCCAATGTTTATTATTGATGTAGAAGCATATTTACACCATAAAAGCAAAGCAGCTGGCTAGCGACCCTTAGGAATATACCCTTGTTAAGGAAGATTTTAGCCCCCTCCCAATAGTTTACTGCATTCAGGTTGATTTAGTATGCTGAAAAACAATCTCATTTGAAAACAAGTTATTTTCTACTCACATACTCATTGTTTTCTAAAGCTTTGTCCCTCTTGGGAGAAAAGGAAAGGCAATATAAAAATCTTCTGGGACAACCACGTGGTAGTCAATGCAATCGCTTGCCCTGAGTTTTGCACTTTAAGTTTCTGAGTGAAGGAAAATGGAAGTGTAGAACCAAACCACAAAACAGTGTTTTCAGGGTACCCACATGATCTATACCTTCTATAGGAAACCCTTCTATCCAAGGAATTAGAAATATTGATTCTTCTACATTACTTACGATGAAGATCTTACTAGAATATTAACTTTCAGGTTGCAATAGTATGTTACGATTTTGCCTGTTAAAGTGTTCGTATCTCTCTCCATTTATTTTTCAAAGTTTTTGGTAAGGGTTTTTTCTTCACCAGTTAAATTACTCAGGTAGAGTAAGTCATCATCCAAGAAAGTGCACTGGTAGAAAATACCACATAATACAAAATTAATCACTGATTTTTTTTTTTTTTTGGTAGAAGAATGAATGCAAAATATTACTTGGCTTACAGGACTAAAATATGCAAGCAAACCATAGCAATTACCTGGTTGAAAAAACTTTGCATTTGGTATAATCTACACCCTAGCTGGGTACTACCCATCAATGACTGCAAGAACCAAAGACTGCATCAGGAGATACACTAGATCAAAACCACCTGCTGCATCTCTCAAAAAAGCATATAAAATTATTGGTATAGAGAATGCTCTCTCTAAAGGAGTTTAGCTAAACTTCAAATGCTAGAAAGAGTCAATAAGCTATACCCTAGAAGATATAAAGTCTTGTAAAAGGAAACGAAGAATTAAGGTTGTACAACATTGGCAAGATTTTCCTTTGGAAGTAGTTCCATGGTTCTATTTTCTTGGCTAGAAAGCTACCTTTCATTAAGTGGTCTGTCTTGAGTAGCAGACCCTTCTGTTCTTTCCTCTTTTGTCTGATTGTCTCACCACTTATGTAAATGAAATGTCCCACCATTCTGTAATAATTATACAAAAGTCTGCAGCCCTTAGAAGACCTACCCATTTACACCTCATTGCAGAACACAACAGTCATTGGAGAAAAACTCTCTAACCTCGTTTTGTCCACCTTTAAATGAAACTAACTACATTGCTTCTTCTTTTCTTTTACTTACTTTTAAAATTCCTGAAAACCCATCCCCTCCTTTTTTCTGTCTTTATGAGCATCAGATTTGTTTATGCTTTTTCAGGTGGGAGAGTTGTTCTCCTACTAGTTTTCCTGCTGCGTGTTTAACAGCTTAGCTCCTCACTTCTTACATGCATGCAGGAGAGTGAAGAAGCAGGTACAGAACAGAGGTAGTAAAATGGTGAAATGTTTTTACTAATCTAGATAACAAGACTTCAGATAATTTTTTTCTGGTTTGAACACTATTAAGTACAGTTATTGCAACCAAAGCAAATAGAAAAAAAAAAAAACAACCAACAAATGTTGTCTTCTGTGACATGTCAAAGGGACATGGTTATTGTTAAAAATAAGGAAATAACAAACTGAAAACATCTCATCCAAAATGTGGAGTTGGCAACTATAAATAATACTACCATATTTAAGTATTTCGCCTGAATGACGAAAATAGGTTAGCTTCCTATTCTTATGTTTGCGTGTTGAACAGATTTAAAGTGCTACAAGGAAAATGTATTAATTCCAAGAGGAAACAAGCTTTCACTAAAATTAAACAAGGTAACAGAAATTAGTATTTCTCTTCTGTAGCATCTTGGTTTTAAAACATGACAGTTTGACAATGACTCTTTCAGCAGACTTTAGACAACAATAACATAACTGCCATGAATTGCCTCCCTTCGAACTTATAAGGAAGCACTGAGTCCTTTCTTAGAGATCAAACTGAATTTGAAATCTTAAACTAAAATTTCCATCAGCAGCCCTATGCTCCTTTGTTAACAGCACTTAAAAAAACCAACCACCAAACATGCAATTAAATACACTTTCCATTTCCAGTTAAGGTAAATCAGTCCCACCCAAATTACTAGTTAAAGAAAACGTTTCTTCATGCTGCAGTAAATTAACTACTATTAATGGTGCAATGGGAGTTACAGATTGTTACTTCCTTGAGGTCAGTTCTCAACACAGCTGAAAACAATCTAGGTTCACTTCGCATTGTTCTTAAAACAGACATATTGAAGGGAAAATCGTAAGCACTGGGCCCTGGTATCTGTAGATAATTATTCATGTGGTCTACACACAAAAAAAGGAAAGTGTGACGTGAGAGATCCAACAGAATCGCTATTCATGCTCTATTGACCACAAGGAAGAGACAGCTGTTGAAGTACAGCTCATACCTTCTAGTTACCAGGAAAAGGTGACAGAACAGGAGAAGAATTTAAGTACGGCAACTTCTTGAGCATAGGAGCAACAAGCTTTCACACACGGGGAAGAAGGGCGGGCAGAAAATGGATGTCATGAACCTTAAAACCTGTTAGATACTAGAAGAAGCAGGCATCAGCATAGGTGAGCGTCTGGCAGACAAGATTTACCTGTGAGATACAAAGGGAGGGTCAAGAGGAAAAACTGACTCATAGTTGGCATGGATTTGATGGCTTGGATAGAAGAGGGTGCAACTGAGCAGCACGCATTACACGCACAAGGCAGACATTGCCACGGAACTAGTAAATGCTGCTCACCTGTACTGGGGTGGCGTGGAAACAGTGAAGACACTTTAGCTTTTTTATGCTATAAAGTAACAAAAGCATGAGAAAAAGGTGCTTTCTTGAATAATATACCTCAGTCTGAAACCCATAATGCCAGCCGTTAATAATACAAAAAAATGACCTTGCATTTGATGTGATAATTTACTGTTTGCCTGCATGGCTCTATCGTAAGAGACAGCTTGTCAAAAAGGAAAAAAGAGCAGAAGCTGGCTGCCAACCTTCGACTCAAACATTCGCTAAACTCATTGAATAAAACCAAAACAAGCTCAGAAACTTCGCTGTACTGCCAGCCTCGCAGGCTGAATTAAACACAACGCAAAGAGCAGGAAGGGGGGTTAATTCGCACCTCCGGGCTCTCTGGCTTTGTCACATACCTGCTAGTTTCCTTGTTCGCTGCAAAAAAAGAACAGCTGCCGGGCAGGGACGG
>NW_008796063.1:7562770-7563407 GCF_000699145.1 Aptenodytes forsteri
CTTCTGTAAGGGAGAGACGCTCAGAGGAAGAACCAGGATCCCTGGGCTGCATAAACAAGGAAAGCAGGAGTCCATCTAAGCAAAGCTGGAAGGATTTCACCTTGTTGCTGTTTGTTTCGGGAGATTTTCCCTCCCCCCGCCCCGGACACTATCCAGCTGAGGGTTTGTTTCGTTCCTGCGTCCATAGCCGGCCAGAAGAAAAGCGCTTTACATGTTAGAGGTGATTTTTGTCGTGGTCTCCCTGCAAGAAAGAGATCAGCACCAGTCTTCGATGAGGAGGGAGATACGATCGACTGAGGTTTTCCCTACCTCCGGCTGAACGTGAGAGTTCAAGTGACACCGCCGCTGGCCTGTGGCTGGCTGGGTGCACAGCGAGCTGGAATCACAGCCAGAGCTGCTCAATTTACCTGCTCGAGGACCCTTCAAACCCTTCTATTGACGGTAGAGATTTGTATCCAAAGGAAAATCGGATTAATATAAACTATGCAGAGCTTTGCGGGGATATCTGGAGACTACCCTGTCTGCATGGCTAATCTTCAAATTGTCTGAAATAAATCCTTAGTGCAAGGAATAGCAAGATACTTTCAATTAGGTTTTTTTTTTCCTTGACGCTTCTCCCCCCCCCCGCCCCGAGAAT
>NW_008796063.1:7563832-7572552 GCF_000699145.1 Aptenodytes forsteri
TCCCTGACGCTTCCCCCCCCCCCCGCCCCGAGAATTTAACACTTCCATCGCAAGGTTTTTACAGGAGAATGGGACACATGCTGGAAAACTCACCACGCTTCATAAAAATCACAGGGGTAACAGTTTCCATCACCGTTGCGGTATGAAAGGTACTCTTTGGATTGTCTGCTGGTGGCTAAGATGGATCAGTCTTTCTCTGTTTCTGTTAGCGATGTGCTGAAGGATCCGGATTTACTGAAATACTGACGCCCATAAACTTACTCCCTCTCTGTTGAAGGCATTGGATGTGACACTGCAGAGAAACATGTGTTTCACATTTCTGACTGGTTGTTTTGGTGCAATCAATACCCCCACCAGAAACATTGACTTAGGTGGCGATTACCATACCGGGAGGCACACGGAGCGCCTCTTTCGGGTTGCATGCCAAGTGAGCACAAATCAAAGAGTCCGCCGTTCCTGTGAAGTGGGGGCGTCAGTTCCCCCCAAACTCCGGGGCAAAGGCAGCGGGCGGTGTTCCCAGCCCACCAAAGAGAGCCCGGACTCGGGGTGCGGAATGAGCAATGACCAAAGCGCTGTCAGGAGTGGCAGGCAGTCGGATCGGATGGGGATCAGTGAGGCAATAACGGTTGAAAGAAAGGTGGATCGCGAAATTATTGCCCGAAGGAGTAGCAGGCGAGGCGGAATGATGATAAAGTTAAACTTCTGTTTCATCTTCTGTCGGGGATGGTGGGCGTTTCTGTTGCTTCAGCTCCACATGTTGCAAGCACTGGCACAAGGTAGGGCTAGAGACATTTTTGTTTATAGAAATGCTGCATCTGCCTTCTAAGAGGAAGGGAATCTCGCTCGGGTACAGAGAAACCCTCTTACTTTATCCTTATCAGAGGTAAACTGCAGAATTCGCACTGAGCTGATTTCATGTGGGAATGGTCGTTTCTTATACACAATCGTTTCTTTATGGAACAGGGATTTGCAAACTGTACCTACATGTTTCTTTCCCTTTCTCGTCCAATCCTTCCCCTATCCCCACCTCCCAGAGAGAATCGATAGCCCTATCGGGAACAAACCTGCTTTTTTTATTTACTTAAATACGTCCGTACATTTCTGTTCTTTTAGGCAGCAAAAGAGTTAACGGCTGGTTGTATGTGTGTGTTTAAAACCACTGTGCACCGAGATAAGTTATTAGGAGAAGGGGAGTCATAAATCCGCCGACTAGAACTAAATCAGGCATGTAAAAGGAATTCTTTGGACATATGAGCACTATTCTATGTGAACCTCGGTTCGAGCATTGTTCATTTCTTTTGGATTGCCAAGTAACATTTACCCGAGACAAAAACTGCAATTGATTCGTATCTGAGCATTTCCACATCAGAGATCCTTGCAAACGAGTCACTCGTAAAGGAAGGGTCAGAGTCGACCAATAGACTTTAAATATCAAGTGTCAGTCACTTTGCATGTAAATTCCCTTCTCAAAAAATTGCCGAATGTAGCCTAATTCTTAATAATCCTTTGACAGAGCAACAATAAATGGCAGGCAGAAGCATTACAGTTGGCTGCGCCAAATAACATGCTGAACAAACGCAGCTTTCACTTTCTTTGCTGGGTTGAGTTTTATTGCTGTGTGCATTGTCTGACTGAAGTGGTATGTGTTGGACAATGCAGAACTGTATCGTGTGGGACGATGAGTTAGTTATTAAAAGCGGAAGTTAATACTCTATGAAGGGGAACGGTCTTTGTGTTTTAGTTCTTTGTTTTCAAGTATTTCATAGGGAACAACGGTGCATTCAGTTTTAATAACTGGATGGGCTTGTGTGTTGAGGAAGAGGGGGTTATAAGCCAAGTCTGCTCTAGTTTGTCTGCTCAGGGTTTACTACTGCATCCTCGGAAAGTTTGGAGCCGCAGGATACAAAAGAGTTTTAATCCAGTGTTTAATAATGGGCTCCACCCTCATAAACCTTTTTCAGTGCTTTGTTTATGCTGTCATTGCTATTCCCAAACTACTTATGCTGAGGCCTGCAAGCCCTAACAGGGTATTGTTATTCTGAGACAAGACATACCTGAAATAATTCTCTCTGCAAATTAAAAGTCACATTACTTTTTTGTTTCTTTTGGTAGTTGTTGTTGATAGATGCCAACATGATGCTTCATTTTGGAAGACAAATGCTGATGATTCTTGCTGTTTACACTAAAAATGCAAAAATTTTTCATATAAGGCAGTTTTAAGTGCCAGCGATTCAGGAATCAATTTAGATGCCATGTAATACAGTTTTTGGTGGTTTAGTAGTAAACTAGCCATCTTATTGGATTAAAAAGTGAACTCAAACTTCTGTTTAGCACATAGTATAGAAATTTTTTTCGACAGCGTATTTCAGATTCCTAAGCATTTGCAGTAGTATCAGTTTTAGGTTTATATATCTCAGGGACTTACATAGTGTTTACTAACTATCCTAAAGAAAAGTCCTAACACCAAGTTAGTTTTACGCATCAGTATTTAAGAGGGGGAGGGGAAGCAAAGAGAATAAGACACATTATTTCTGAGAAATATTGGTGCAGATAAAGGCATGGAGTTTAGAAGACATTCAACAATGAAAGATAAAACAATTACATAATGCAGAAACAACATACGTTTTTATTTTTATATAATGCAGAAAACGCAAATTACAGTTAGTCCTCTAAAAATTCTTTGACACGTAAACCAGCATGGAGGTCTTAGTGCAGAGTGCTTCTATTAGGTTTTCATGAAATTTGTGTTCATTTATAACTTATGGTTCTTTTTGCACTCTGAATTCTAATGCATTCTAATGCATTCATCATATTTATGCAAAAATTTACTTTAGAGAGAAGATGACAATTTTTATAGAAGTCCTTCATGAAAATGGAAAAGCTGCAACAGCCACAGAAAGTTTTTAATGGAATGATGTGGTCATATGCATGAGAGAATTACATGACTCCAATCTTTTTATGTGATAAAAAAATGAACTTTCTAAATATATGGGCCATGGCTATTTTGAATGAGTCATAATACTATGCTATAACCAGCTAATGTTTCTATAATAACTATTTCAGCATTAAAGAAATAAGAAATATTTCAGGCATACTGAAATGCAGGTTCTTAGTTCATAGGAAACAGATTATATAAAAGTCATTGAGATTAAGTATCTTATACTGCAAGGTGAATGGAAGAAAAGGTTTTCAACTGCAACAGGTTGTTGAGTATTCTCTAGACTTGAATGATCATCCATGTAAAAGCAGATCTAGAGGCGAACTGTAGATAAAACCACTTGTAAATTCATTTTGTACTTCGCTCTTCAGCTTTTCTGTCTCCTGGTAGTTGTGTTACATAATTAGATATAACGATTTATTTGCTTTCTTTTTCCTTTTCAAAGTGAATTTAATTATTGCGAAACATACAGTGGTTTATTGTACTGAATAATGCAGCATTCTCTTTGAGCCTTAGTATTGTTAATGCAGACCTTCTCATTACGGGAGTGATTTCCTGGGTGGAAGAAATGTACAGCTGACGAAGGTTGTGGCCTGTCCCATGAACACAGCCTGGAGGGGTACTCCCACTTCTGTAATGGCTGCGATCTGCACAGACGCCCATTCAGACCGTGTGTGTGTGCGCGTGTGTGTGTCTCACCCGGTTTACCACACTGGCCCATCTGTGAATGGGAAGCTTGTCAGAAAAATTAACCTGTAAGAGTCTGAAAACTGTTGCACATTTCTTTGTTTACTCAGTTCTTCATGCCTGCTAGCCTCTGCCATGATGCCTCTTTTCATGGCATTTTTGTTAAATTTGAGCATTAGGTGCTACTTAGCCTCAAGTCACTGTGTGTCATCAAATAGTAATGAGATGCTAATTGATAATCAGTATAATTATCAAATTAGAATTTTCAAGGTGATGGTAGAAGTGAATCATTTCGACACAGTAACTAACTACTGTACTTAGAAGAACATTATCCTGCAGTGACCTCTATCTAGCTCAGTGGTCTAGCGTGCCTGGGCATAGTCCTGTTGAATACATAGAGCTCGTTGCAGGATTGGAATTTATTAGTTATGTATGAGATTAACAAACACTGATGCCTACCGAGATACAAAATGTTTACTAAAATACTAGAATATTTGTATGGAAACAGAAAAATTCTGCTTATTTAAATAGGTTGGAAGTTGCTAGGGGCTACTCTACATGCATCTCAATGGCTTTAAGCACTTTCCCAATGTCTTACTTTTGTTGAAGAGTGAAAGAATACTTAGAAAATATACTTCTTTGCATTGATGGCTGTTGTTCAGAATGATTTTAAAATAGGTAAAAGCAGTGCAAAGCTTTAAGCTTCTCCAGCAGGAGATGGGTATCTTTAAATATTAAGAAAGAGAAGCTTGTCTGATTTTTCTTAGTTTTCCAGCAATGGAGTGTAATCTTTTTATGCTACTTGATCAAATCCGTAATTCAGAATTCTACATGTACCTGAATGTGCATTTGAGATGATATTGATATCTATTATGCTTTGACAGAAGTCATGAGATGGAAGATAGCAGAAAATGTTTCTGGGGCCCAACTTTTTTAATTCAAATATTTGATCTGGTGTAACTTATAAATATGCTAAGTGTAGGACGTGTTTTTGAGCAAATTTCAAACTGCATTAGATGCAGAGATGATAAGCAACTTGCATAGAGTATGTAGTTGTTGGAGGGACAGAGAGATGGTTAAATGTAAGGGCAATACTTATTGGAGAGTGAAAAGCATTCTGAATTAAATGTTGAATGATACATTTCTAATTCCAAAAGATTCCGTTACTGTTCATTGGAAACTCATTAATTTGTATTGTGTTCACTTTCTTTAGATGAACATTTTAAGTATGTGCTAAACAGGTGAATTCTTTGTGTATATAATTATAATAATTAAAAAATTGATTTGGAGGAGTAGATACAAGCCTAGTCTAAATAGAAATGGGGTGGAGAGAGAGAGCTTTTTTCTGTGACCATATCTGACCATATCATGCAACTTCTAACTCTCTCTACTGTGGTAAATCTGTGTTTGGTTTATATGCTTACCTTTAGCTGAAAAATGTCTTATTCTCAAGACTTCTCAAAGCAAGTTCAAAGAGATAGGTATACATACCTATTAAGATTTTAAGTACAGTGTTTCAGATAGTTTCTTGAGAGTGCAGTGTAACAGTACTATTAGAGGTGAAGGAAGACCACATGTAATAGGTGTTTCTCAGTGTTGTTTTCATGCATTACCAGAAGATGCTTAGACCAAGAATGACCTAGGTACGGAGAGAGAGGTTGTGGTGGTTCAGTCTCAGAGCCATGCTGTGTGACTTACACATCACTTAAGAAGAACGGAAGGGAATCTGTGTCCATGGCTCATAGTCCTTGAAAGGTTGTTCTGGAAGGTTCTGTCATCTCTGTGCATAGTCATATATTTTGAATAACAAAGACAATTATTGGCTAATATTTTAAAGATTGTCTCACTGACTAAACAAACCGTAGAAATTTTAATAAACAATCTTAGAGTGAATTATTAGGAAGCTGTTAAGTGAAGGTCTTGGGCTTTTGTATGTCTCAGAGGGATTTTTTTTGTTGTTGTTTTAATGTTCTTACCAGCACATATGTAGAAGTCTTGAATGCACTCTTGATTCAAATAAAAGATTTTAATGCATTTAGCAACTTTGTATACAGCTTTACCTGAACATCACATTCTGAATTGACTAGGTGTTTGGTTCACTTGGACCTTTTTGCTGTAATGAGTCTGTGGGCAGACTAGAGGCAATTAGGTTCCTCATGGAGCAAAATCTTGTTCATGTTGAGTTCATCGCAGAAATAGACCTTTCTTCCTCCCTCTGCACATATACATACATAGTATGTATTTAAACAGTTTTTAACGAACAAATTGATGATTTGTTGCTCTTTTCAAAATTGTGTTTTCTTGAAGTTATAACATAAAACTAGAATAATTTTTATAAGATTTGTGCAGAGATTAGAAAATGCCAGAACTAAGGTAGCTTGTGCATCTTTAATCTGAATTCTTTATGCATGTGTATTATGACCAAGTTTAAATTGATACATATTATTTTACTGTCTACCTTAGTCAGAACTAAGACTGAATACTGCTTACTGATCAGTTTTTCAGTATTTTGTTTTCTTGTCAGTGCTTGGCCCCATCTTTCATTTACTTCAAATCTTTTAAATTCAGCACAAGAAGACTTTTGTGCGGACTAAAGGAAGAACTGTTAGCAGCTATAGCGTGGCATTGGATTAGGCTACTTACAGTTATTACAGCTGGAAAGCAGGTGATTGGTGAAACTTGGTTTCTATTTCTGACTATCCAGTGAGTATTTACTAGTGAATAAAGACTCTTCTCTCCATGTGCCTCAAAGATGACCCTTCACCACCCATACGGCTCATGCAGAACAAAAATATAACTCCGTGAAAGGTCTGTTCCCAAAGAAGTTGGGATTTCTGGAGTTATTTCTGCCTGTGCTGATGTTGGTCTTGTTACAGACTATTTCGGACAATTTCATAATTTTCATTCCCTAGGACTCTTTGATAAGTGGCCTCACACGTAGCCTAGTAAATTTATTAAATTGGAGATGTGTAGTAGTTGGCAGACTTTCTTATGGGAAGTGTATTGTTTTCTCATTTTATTGGTTATAAACAGGTGTTAAATAGATGCGATGAAATTATTTTTTTTACCTAAGTAAAAATTTCCAGTTCCTTTATGGACATGGTCTTTGAAATGTCACAGCCCTGAAATTTCCAATAGGTTCTATAGGAATTAGTTCATGTAGCACTTGCAGGTCTGAGTTCAAGGGGTTACATGGCTGAGAAGGGAAAAACCTTTTATTTTAATGTGCATACTAACTTAATTACTTTTAAACATATATGACTGTTTTTGTAAGATCTATTCATTATACAAATTTTTGGCTTCTAGACCTACATGGTGTTTGTATACTGTATCTTGAGCATTAGTATTTTTCGTTTACTAAGAGTTATTTTTTTGTTCTGCCCTTGCTACGAAAAATAATAAATATATTACTAGAATATACTAGTCTGTTGCTAATCATATCTTTTATCTGTGAAATGCCCCTGAGGTGTAATACAAACGGCACCTTCACTAATATTAAAAATGTAGATCTAGGCTTTTTAAGGGAAGTGTTTTTAAAGTTAATTTTCAGCTGTTTAGCTCCCTGAACTAGCTCCAACTGGGGTCATGCAAGCATCAGGGACAAAGCCAAAGACGTGATGGGAATGCATGGCCAGGGGGCAGGGCCCTGGCAGCCATCACTAAGATCAGTTTAAATTGTTAGAGTTTTCAGACTCAGACAAAACACAAGGGAATGTACATTGCCTAACTTCTCATAAACATATGGAGGCTGCTGTTCCTGGGTAGAAAATAGGAAGGTTAGTGCCTTTAAAGGGGTGGTTTGGAAAACTTAACTTTGGATTTCTTCTCTGAAAGACCCTTTCAGTGAGTTTCTCCTTCCGTTAGACAGAGTCTTCCTAAAGAAAGTCTTACTAACCTGAGCTTGTAAGGTAAGTGCTAAAGTTAGGTAATAAGAATATTCCCTTTAATCCCCTTATATCTCAGTTCTCAAGACCTATAATGGGAATAATATTTTTCTCTTAAAAAGAAACTTTGTAACTTAAGTTGCAAATTCCACAGGTATTACTTTTTAACATTTGTATCTAATACACAGATTCAGCAGGTGAAAATGGTGGTATGAGCTCCAACAACTCTGGTAAAAGGAAGTCTTTACTACCACTTTATGCAAAATGTGGAAGTGGATTGTACAATCTTATGTCACACCATCCAGATAACTTTTCAAGTGTCATTCTTGATAAACGATAAAGCATTGGCAATTTTTAAGCAGAGAACTTGAATCCTTAATCCTGCTTTTTATATTTCCATGCTCTTGCGGCAGCCTGAAAGGAAAGTTGATTCTGGTAGATAAATCGTTGTCCCTTAGGTCTCTTTAAACCACTTTATGGTCTTTCAAGCCATAAGCCATATATTTTTCTAATAAACTCCTATGTCTAACAAGTTATCTAAAAAATAATTTGTTGGGTATAGCCTTCTTGGACCAGAAAGTAGAGAATAATGATACATAGTTCCAGTACATGTTGCCAAAATAGTCCCACATTGATTCCAGGCTGAAATTGAAGAGTTTGTAACTCACTAGAGATGAGCCTAGGGGTGGCATGCCAATGCTGGGGGCGAAATCGATAGCCCAGCTCAAGTGCATCTACACCAATGCACGCAGCATGGGCGGCAAACAGGAGGAGCTGGAAAAGCCATTGTGCAGCGGGATAGATATGACTTAGTCGCCATCACAGAAGCATGGTGGGGTGATTCTCATGATTGGAGTGCTGCAATGGATGGCTATGGACTCTTCAGAAGGGACAGGCGAGGAAGGAGAGGCGGTGGGGTGGCTTTGTATGTTAGGGAGTGTTTTGATTGTCTAGAGCTCAATGATTGTGATGATGATATGGTTGAGTGTTTATGGGTAAGGATGAGGGGGAAGGCCAATGAGGCAGATATCCTGCTGGGAGTCTGTTATAGACCACCCAACCAGGATGAAGGGGTGGATGAAGCTTTCTACAAGCAGCTGTCAGAAGTCTCTCAATCACTAGCCCTTGTTCTCATGGGGGACTTCAACTTCCCAGACGTCTGCTGGAAATACAACACGGCAGAGAGGAAGCAGTCTAGGAGGTTCCTGGAG
>NW_008796063.1:7574455-7576386 GCF_000699145.1 Aptenodytes forsteri
AAACATTGGAACAGGCTGACCAGGGAAGTGGGGGAGTCCCCATCCCTGGAAGTATTTAAAAGATGTGTAGATGAGGCGCTTTGGGACATGGTTTAGTGGGCATGGTGGTGTTGGGTTGACGGTTGGACTTGATGATCATAGAGGTCTTTTCCAACCTTAATGATTCTATGATTCTGTGATTATTACACAAAGAATCAGAAGATCTGGTAGACACTACTTCCATCCTCAGATTCATATTTGTCTAACTTTGTATATTTATTAGCTGAGAATGTTGCGGCTTTGGTAAGTGTTTTTGGCATTGAGTTAATAGGAAGTCTACTCAGTAGCATTGTTACCGTTTACACAAAGAATCAGAAGATCTGGTAGACACTACTTCCATCCTCAGATTCATATTTGTCTAACTTTGTATATTTATTAGCTGAGAATGTTGCGGCTTTGGTAAGTGTTTTTGGCATTGAGTTAATAGGAAGTCTACTCAGTAGCATTGTTACCGTTTAAGGGAAGGTACTAAGAAAATAATGGAACTGTAATGCAAATATTTCAAATGTTTAGACATTCAGAAACAATGCATTTCATTATACTGGTACTGTTTGCTCACCTAACACTTGTGTTGAATACAGACTCAGTACAATACAGTCATTGCTATCTTCCTTGCACCCTGGGGATTGTCCCTTGTTCTTATTTCTTATCTGTCAGGAAGTGCAAAGGACATTCATGACTAAATACTTCTGAAATAACTAAACAGTGTGCGGTGATTGGAAAAGAAATATATGGTGCTATGCCATACTGGTAATTCAAAGATAATAACATTTATCATAACATGGAACACATGGCAAGTGACACAGTGCTGTAGTATTGAAGTGGGTGGGAGGAGGTAAGGGGAATTCTCCGTCAGTATTTCTAAATGTGTGTACTGATTAGTGTAATTTTAAGTCCTCTTGAATCTGTGCATGTAGAGGTACAACTACCTTTTCTTGCAGATTTTTTGGGACTGTTTTCTTTCCTTCAGTATCAACAGGTTGGATAAACTCTGATTGTAACCTATCATGCTAACATAACATTTGCAAAATAGCACTCTTGTGCTTTCTTCCCTGCTGTCCCCCTTGCTTAGGAGAAACTCTTTGTCCATGAACAAATACATCCTTTAAAGTTTTCAAGCACCCTTTTTTTTCTGTAATGCATAAAAAAACTTTTACAGTAGCTCAGTTGATAATGCACTGGAAATGCTGCTGTCCCATGGTGAAGACTGTCTCATTGTTCACATGTATGCCCATCTGTGTGTCTCACTGTTGTCCTCTATTCGCTTTATCTTTTTGTCCCAGGTTGATAGAGTCTTAACCACAATGTGCTTCTGGTCTCTGATTATTGCTGCTACGTGCTATTGTAACACAAATAATGCCTACTGCTAGTAAAAGACTGAGGTGATAGTTTGAAACCCCTGATTCTACATGCAAAATGTAGAACAGATTCCTTAGTTATCCTCTAGCTGGCCACAGAATAGCTTTTCTAGGACACTTGTATTATCAGAAGCAGGGCTTTTATTGTGCTGGAAGACCTTGTTCACAACAGATAATCAGAAAGATTGTTTCATTGTGGATTATCCCAGGCATTGTTTTTCAAAAATGTTAGATAAGACTAAGAGGCCAGAGATCAAGAATAGTAACTCCTGTGTTTCACCTTTTGCTATTTTTGTTGCAATAAAGAAGTTAGATTTGTTTTTGAAAAGGGAGTGACTGAAGTTACTTCTTAAAACCATTTTAATACATGCCACTTCAAACACCAGATTTTAAGGTAAATGCTATCAACCAATTTCCCATTTTGCTTTAGAATTATTTTTTTTTAACAAACATAACTAATTTCTTCTTTATCAAATTTTTTTTTTTTTTTTTTTTTTTTTTTTTTTTTTTTCAACACAGTCCAACATGCATAAC
>NW_008796063.1:7577554-7591405 GCF_000699145.1 Aptenodytes forsteri
TGTGGACAACCGTCACTTTTAAAATAACATATTTTAAAAAGAAAATAATATTCTTTCTAGTTATCTAAAGCTTTTTTTTTTTTTTTTTTTTTTTTTAAGTACTGTGCTACCTTCTCTCTTGGAACTAGTATGCAAAATTCTTAGCTTTTAAGAACTACTGAGAGCTCTGTGTTTTTTTTTTTCTTCTTGAAAAGAATACATATTTTATATAGTAACTTCCTGAAATTTATAGACGGAGAGAAGGTGTTTCCTATTCACAGAGCCTAATCATGCTAGTGTTCATTATCCATACAGCAAGACTAAAATTTCACTTTAAAGCATTTTTGTTCATGGAAATAGGAGAATAGATGAATTGATTCTACGTTAATTCAATTAACAAAATAGGCTGGTGATGCTATTGTTTAATGAAGTCATCAACAGAAAAATTTCAGGTCACTGAGGACAAATCTCCCATTTATCCACAAGTTTGAAGTAGCAGTGAATAACAGAGCACAGTAGATTTCATACCTGTGCGTTTTGAAAACTTACCTTGAAGTCATTTATGTAGTACCTAACATCTTTATTTCAAATTCCTCTATACCAGTGTTGATAGCAGTCTTGCTCAGATTTAATTATTTTCACTATATATGATTTATTATTAGCATTTAATGGGTCAAATACTTATGCATATTTTTCTGAATCTTCAGTTGAGAATTCTGAGTTAATGAGAGTCATGTCAAACTCAAAAGTTTTAAGTGCTGGTAATTCAACGTTACATTTGCTATGTAAATGTATCATAATTAAAATGATGCCTTGTCAATCCCATTCAGGTTTCTCATGAGTATGATTTTCAGCTTTTGTATACTGGATATAGCTATGTTTTCTGCTACCCAAAACCTGAACAGACATATTTACGGCATACCAGTGTCAATAAAAATCTGCAACATTAACTGTTGTGCCTGTTAAAATTTGAAGAGTGCAAATCTTAATTCTGTTACAGAAATCCAGGTAAGATCTAAAACTTAAGTTTTTGACATTTTCAAATTGTTGAGCTCCACTATAAAAAAAAAGTTGGTGCAGCAGCCAGTGAGAAAATATAAGACGGCTCTGCAATTGGACCATCCTAATCTCATGGGCAGAGATGGATACTTTTCATTTATAACAATGCAGAATGGGAGCTTGATGCCTGCAAAATAGCTTTCACCAACAAATGTGGTATCACTGTCACCCTAAATGCTCTTTGACTGAATAGAGATATAAAACTTTTTTCAATTTATCTTATACATTTGACATTACGCTGAATACATCTGTTTTAATATTTCCTTTCTATAGGCAATTCCTTTACAAGTTGGCAGTCAGTGAAGAAAGACATAAATGCAACTAAACCACAACTAAAACACAGGCAAATGAAACTAAAAACAGTCAGCAGAGGAAGCTGGAGGCAGAGAGAGCTTTTAAAATTAGCTCAGAAACAGTGGTGGCTTCCCCTAAATGGCTGAGTCCAAATGGGCTCAACGAAGGAAGGATATTCTTTGGTCTAGGTTCTACTCTAAGTAGGATTGTGTTTTCATTGCCCTTTAATTGCTAGTTTTGTTGTGATAGTTAATAAATCAAGGATTAAATCAAAGATCAGTAAGTCGGAGTTATTTTTCTATACTTACAAATGACAAAATACAAAAGTTTTCAGCCATTGGCAAGTACAGTAGTAAAGGGAAGTGATTTATCAGTATGAACTGGTGGCAGATGAATTAAGAGACAGTATTTTTAATCTGGCTCAGTGACATCAGTGCCAGTGTAAACTCTTCAGCTTGGGAAGAACCTCTCCGCTAGGGTGTATTCTGATCTTGGCTAAAGTTATGTCCCCAGAAGTTTTCAATCATCATGTGCTAGTGCAGCTGCGTAATAACAAAAAGCTTAGCTACTCTTGATCACTCTGCTGACTTGGCAAACAAAAGAAAAGAGTAACTGTCAGTTTGTGCTTGTGCAGTCTGGTCAAAAAGAGTTATTAGGTTAATAAATGATCAGCAATATTATTTAATATCTGCCCTGAGAGCTTAATACAAATGAGGTCAAAGTTTCATATTGTATATAAAAAATAAAGTGCCAAGTATTTTTGGATTTCCACACTTACATGTGAACAAATGTTCTTACATATAAGAACAATTCTTCCAAGAATTCTTAGTCTTCTAAATATCTTTCTACAGAGCTGCTGGACATTATAACTACTGATAAACCAGCTTTTGTGCAGATGTTGACTATAGTGGAGTAAAAGTTAGCTGTCACTTTATTAGAATTAATGGCATAACTACTCATGTGTTCTTGAAATTCATTGCAGCGTGAAGTGATTAGGCATTGGTGCTTTGGTAAATTATGGCATATTGCATATTTTTTATAACCAATTAGTAAGTGTTGGTGTTGGGCACGTGCAGTGCATGTAGTTGTCACTCACACTTGAGTTGAATTTAATTGACATCCATACCTGTGTGTTTACCAGAAGAGTTCTGTTGGAACTATTAACATGTGACAAAGACAGTGGATATTATCTAACTCGGGACAGAAAGAAAATGTTTGCTATTGTTTGTTTTATTACAAGACCAGATATAGTGCTGTTCTAAGGACATGACTGCCTTGACTGAAAGAGCTCCCAAAACTAGTACTGGAGTTGCCAGATATGGATTTCTCATAATTGAGTCAAATCTTATATTCCATGTGAAAGGCATATGTCGATTTCATACATATTTGCAGTTCTTGGTCACTTTTCCAGACATCCAACAAGTCTCAGCTGCCTTGAAATTCTGGAAAAGTGGCTACATGCTGAATAATCTGTGTGTATGCATGCTTGGTCAGATGCTGCATCAAGGCAAATAAAACACAAGACATAGCTATTCAGAGCTCATGTAGTAAGCTGACAAATAGAATGTACTGTAGATATAAAGAACTGTTCATAGTGATTGATATATTGGGCATTTTTGAAGCCTTCAGTGTGCCCAAGCCCTCTGAAGTTCTATTGGTGATGCTGGTCAGAATTTCTTTTACTTTTCTGATTTTTGTAGACAAAATATTACATCTACATAGAAAGAAGTTTTAAATTAACATATTATTATTACACATATTAGTGCTTTGCATAATTATATTTTCCAAAATTGCATTTTAATGCCTCTGTCCTGTTTGTAATAATTCTTTTTTAACAGGTTATTTTAACATATCTGGAAGAATATTTTGTGTCGTTTGGCATTGAGTTAAATAATTGCACCCTTATAATGTTCAGAACTGTGACCCTCAGGGCGCAGTGTAAAAAGGAAAATATTGTTCTATCAATAATTTCCACGCTTAGTTCCTTCTCCCCTGCTCAGTTGCCTTCACCTGCTCCTCTAAATTCTGCTGGCAGAAGCAATGGGGAGCTAAAGCAAAGAAAAAAAACATGGAGGTAAGCTACAGTAATAGAATTAATAGTGCCCATCCTTAACTAAGGCCATCTAACAACATCTCAGTTTTTAAAACACTCATTTTGGAGGCCTCCTCCTTCCTTTTGTGAGGTTTATTTGTTCCCATTTCACATAAATTTATCAAAACTAATTTTAAAATGCTTCTGATACTTAAGTCAAAACTTTTAACTTTGTGCAGTGTTTGAGTTTTAAACAATTCATTCTGCTATGTGCAGTCAATACATATTTAATTACATAGACCTTTCAAACTTTTTCCCCCCACAAAATTATCTGGCTATTTATTTTCTTTATATTAGAGAAAAATTGGAATATATTTTAAGAATTTTAGCTTCACATTTAGATCATAGTTGTTGCCGTTATACACATAATATTCCTTTATAATATTTCATAGTTGTCTAAAACTATGTGAAAACAATGATAAGGAACTAAAAAGCTGAAATGTTGTGACCTTAATAAACATTACGATGCTGTTCTAATGCCAAATGACATACAACAGGGTGGACTATTTCTTTTTTGTTTCAGACAGAGACGTTAATGTCAGTATCTTGTGTTATGTGTGATGCTGTAATTTAGTGGAGAGGGGTATAAAATTAATTTTTGTGATTTAAATGCATATATATTTCAATTTCAGATTTCTAAGAATAACTTGTGTTTATGGCTGCATCTAAATGTAGTTTCATTTTGTACCTTGTATATTGACTGAGAGAAACTCTGAAATTGCATGATCTTAAATGGAGATCTCAAATATCATAAATCTGCATCGTGAAATGTAATAGTGTTAGAGTCAAAACACTTGTGGTTATTCAATTACTTAGTCGTGCTTTTTCAGCAGTTCTGTCAGATACAAAGAGTTTGGATCTTTCAGACATACCATCTTTGAAGAAACAGCTAAAAGGCAACAGGTTTCAAGCTCTTTGAAACCTTGGCTCTTTGAGTCCTTGGTGAAGGATGTTCTGTCATCACTATTGGTCATTTATTAAGTATGCTTTTAAGTTTCTGGGGAAAAGTAACGAAGTGCATTACTACATATTCATGTAGCACAAAAAGGTCTTAATTTATTCCCCTTATATAGTACACATCTCCTATATTTTAGAACTTGCAAAAGTTATTAGGCTAATTACAGTTAATCCTTTTGGTAGGAGGAAGCTAACAGCCATCTAAACTAATATCATAAAAAGGAAGATAAAGGTTTGTATGGCTTGGTTAAACTGATAAATAATGTAATTTTACTAATATAATAACGCGATGTATAAAAGTAGGTGATTTTAATTTTAGCCTATATTCAGTAAAGCTTACATGTTAGAAACATTGTCTGATATGGTGATTTTTACTTCAACATATTTTGAAGGGTTATAAGCTTTAAACATTTGTATTGCTATTATAAAATTCTTAATAGTTTTTCTTTAGGCATTTAAAAGCTTCAGTTGTGTTGGGACAGTTTTAAAACTTTTTTGGCAGAGGAATTAATGTGTATATAGTAGGGTTTACTAATAACTATTACTGAAGTTATACAGGTTAATTCCAAAGAAGTTCTTCAATGTCAGTGTGTAAATTGCTGTCCTCTTCTTACTGTCACTGATCTAATTTTTTTGCATGTAAGTAAATGTGGGGGATTTTGTGTGTGAAAAAGGATGGGCTTCAGCAGGTTTCAGGAACTGAAAAATTAGTCTATCCACTCACTCAGATTGGTAATGGAAGTAATACCCTTTCCAGGTAAAAAGTCAGTCTAAATGTAAGGATTTTATGATGCAAATACTTGTCTTTTGGGATATATAGTTTTCATAGCAGCTCATAATAAAGCCAAGGAGTCCAATGTTTTTGGGTTTGGTTTTGTGGTTTTTTTTGTTGTTGTGGGTTTTTTTTATGTTCTATTTTGGCTTTACATAAGAGGCTTAAGAAAATAAATAGAATCAGGTTGTTGAGAAGATCAAAACCATGAAAGGTTTTTAAACCATGAAAGGTTTTTTTAAACAGAAATTTTGTTTGGAGCAGGAAAAGACAAGACATGAGACTGTATCTTCATCTGTATTGTAAGCAAAAAAAGTTTAGTACATTTTGGCTAATATTGCTTAGCAAGGTGCACAGAGCAGTTTGATGGCTCACCAAGTTAGTAAAAGACAGTCATAATCTTCAGTCTTCTACTGGAGCATATGTGAGCTGTTCAATAAAATTAGATATTTTTTCGAAGTCTTAAGTCTTAAATGTAGTTGCTTATGAAGGTATTCTAGACAGAAACAGCAATACTGAATTGAGTTGCATTTTAATGTACTTGGCTATTCCAGCTGTGTAGATCCCCAAGCATAAGAAGGCAGTATTTATTCTAAACTCTGTCCTTTCCTTTCACTAGATCCAAAGGAAAGATACGTGCTCTCAGTAACTCAAATATTTAGATTTATCCTGCTTTTAGGTGCTTCACAGTCCAAAAAAATGCAAGTAAGTTAAGCAAAAGGATTTCCTCTAATTGCTATAATTTTAAAAATCACTGATAGAATTCAAGATGCCTTATTTCCTTATGTATCTTTCTCCTTTCTCTAGAAACTCCTTCCTATAAAACCCAGCATCCCGTATTCCCAGAGCTTTCCCTTACCCCTGCTCCTTTTTTCGCCTGCCTTTGGTTGGGTTTTTTTCTTGTTGTGTTGTTGGGTTTTTTCCTTTTTTTTTTTTTTTCCCCCTTTTGTAGCTAGTGCAGGGACTTTTATTAGCAGAAAGGATGTCCTGTGTGGGAGACAACAGAGATACTGCATAAATGGCTTTTTCCACACTGGAAGATGAAGGATCCTTCTTGAGTTCTTATCTATAAATTCCTGATGCTGTCCATCTGGGCAGAGAATAGAATACATATCTCACAAACTGTAAGTTACAGGGAAAAAAGTTCAATAGGAAAACCAGCTAAAAGCTGCTGGCTCTTCCAGAGGGTTTTCTTAGAGCAACAATCTCTGGGGACTCCAGAGGGATAGAGCTCTGCTGTAATCCTGAAGCCTTTACAGTTATGTCTCTCTCACCGTTCAGCGTCTCACAATTAGTCTAACCTGTTTATCAAAACGAACATCAAACCTTTGGGTTTGCATGTAAGCCACAAGTTTCTGTACATCAAACAAGGATTAGTGTTGTGATACTTAAGTGTGGCACATTCCATCACTTTTTTGAAAAGGGTATTTACTTACCAAGTATCATCTCCTGGATCCCCTCTGATCTGTGTTGTTTATAAGACTGGAGATAGGTGGAAGAGTTTTATTTGATTACTGTGATTAGAGTGGCAGAGAAATCCTTTGTTATTTATCTTCTTTAGTGTCTTGATGGGTATTTGACCATCTTGGATCCTATTTCTCGTCATGCATCATCCACAGAATTGTTTATTAAATTCTGAACAATTAACCTATGCAAACTCTTTCAAGGCAAAATAATCTGAGCAAGTACTGGTGAAGCACTTGCACAATATCAGTATTGCATTGATATTGCAAATATCATTCATTCATTCATTTTTTTGTATCAATTTGACAATATGACATAATTTAAGGGAAGAAAAATAGATTTTAATATGCGTATTTCTGTATTACTGAACAGCTAATTAGGGAAATTAAAGTACTTTCTTAGCTATGAATAGCAGGTTGAAAGAACTGTGCAACAAAACTATTCTTGTAGCTCTACGGCTTACTTCCTGGAAACTACCCTATTAATTCCATTACAGATTATTAGTAGTGCAGTATAAAGTGTGTATGAAGACGAGGTTACTCTCAGTCTAACTGAAGAAAATTATAAAGACAAAAGAACCAAACCTTTGAAGATGGTTTGATCAGAGTCTACTAGAGACTTTATTATATTGACTAGTTTATATGTTGAGAATATAAAAATCTACGTCTCACAGCTTTGGATTCTTAAAATGAATGCCACAGTAATGGGAAAAAACGGCCTCATCATCAAAAGGAGTTTTATAATTTTTTTCGGTACTTTTAGTTATTAATCTAAAATTATTTTTAGTCAGTTTTCACATTTTGAAAACTTTGTTGGATAATTGTAACTATTTTTTGTGAGGATTCTTGTATAGCAAATTATGTTCCTACTAGGCAAAATATATATTTAACTAGCATACAGTTTCCTCTGGCAAGCTATTTTGATATTGATGTTAAATTAGGTTAACTAAATTATATATTATTGCCAAAGGCAATATAACAAAATACACGTGGAATACATTGAAGTACATGTTAGTCCATCAACGTTGTAGAGAACCATGTCTCCGGGAGGTAGACAAATATTATTCTGAGTTTATTGCTGCTTTGAGAGTTAATGACCATAATAAAGGTAAGTATAGCTTGCTAATTATCTATTAGTTTTGTTTTTAATAACATTTTCATTTGCATATTGGTTTTCTGCTGAAAACACATGCTTTTAATTGTTCATCTTCAATTAGCATCACTTTTCAGATTTTTAAATGGGGTTTTAAAAAGTTTAAAAAGTGCCGGTTTAAAAAGTTTGTCTAAATGAATTGAGATACTCAATTAGAAATGTGCAAAAGTAGGCTCATGTCAAAAATACTGGATTTTAGTTAGAAACTTAGAGTTATATATTCAGTTCTTGTCCTACATGGTTTTCAGCTTGGAATGTTTTGGGCCATTAATTGGCCCAAATTGACTGACTCCTCCATCTTATCTTGGACGAAATGGATTATTGTTTAAACCCTAGCATTACATTTTGAAAGGATAAATTATTGATTGTTGACATTTTGCACAATATCAGATGTTTCTCTAAGATGGAATTTAATTTCTTTAATCTTGTAAAAGTAAAGTAGAAAAGCATACTTTAAATTGATTTGGAAAAAAAATGCTTTTACAAATAAAAATATTTTTTTCATATTTGCATTACTTAAAATGCATTTTTTTGTCTTATAAATATGCTAATCTTTATAAGCTGCTTCTGGTATGACATATGGTATGTAATTTTGTTTCAGTTCTTTGTCATCAACCTAGTTACTCTTACATAAAATGTACAATTGGCAGGGAAAATTAGTATCTTCAGTGGCATGATACTTATAAGACTTTTGAGATGTATCCGGGGTATTCATCTGTATTAGAAGTAGACAGCTGTTTGAAGAGGACTTGGAGATTCTGTTAATTGTATGTTTGTTCCTTTTCAGACAGCACTTCTTTTGGGCCCGTTTGGTCTGATGGAAAAACTGCAGATAAATACTTGCGAATAAAAGAGCAAAGCTCAGTTAAACATATGTTTATATTTTAAATAGTTTTATACAAAAAAAAGGATATTTAACTGAGAAGTAATTAAGATGATTTTCTTAAGGGAATGGAGCAGTGTCAAGAAAGAAAAAAATCACAGAACAAGTTTAATAGATTGATTGAAATTGCTCCTTAATCTATCAATCAAGGCTTAGCCACATGTAAGCACAACATTGTCCTAGGAAATGAAGAAAAATTAAATGATATATTCAAATTTTGTAGGTTTTTACTACTATAGAGCCAATGAATAAAAACCTTGAACTAAATGAACTAAAAAACTCCAGGAAAAAAAAAGTTAATTGTGCCACCATGATGCTGTTTACGTGGAAGGAGATTTGTTTTCTTTTCTTTTTTGAAATTTTGTGTATTCTAAATGTCTGTTGATCTACCTCTGTTCCCTATTATACAGGGCTGTGCAGAGAGAACTTATTTCTAAATTGAAAAGCTATCTCAGGTAACTTGGAGTAATCTAGCAGTAATAGTGCAGAGCTTAATGCAGGTACACTCGGTTAAAGTGGGAAGTTCCATGATGTTGTCCCTACCCTCAGGATCATGTGTACAATTTAAAATAGAGAAAAAAAATTATGAACAATATTAGGGGCAGGCATAGGAACCGAAGGCTCCTCCCTCTCAGGAATTTCCTGCTTAGTATGCTAGAGTCTGGATCCCTCTTGTTTGTGTGTTTATGCTTTTGCCCTTTCCTTTTTGACCACTGACCCCTCTCTGTTTATAAGTGTGTAAAAGCGACAGCTTCAACTTGATAGTGGAAAATACTTCCAGCCTTGTCCTGTGTGTTATAGGCACTTTTCAGGGAATGGGATACAAGAATTTCAGATTTGAACTCCTTGTGCTGAGGGACATGGCTGATAAGGGTCTTTTCCAACCTAAATGATTCTGTGATTCTATGAACCCACATTTAATATCCTGAAGAGAAAGTTACTCAGTCTTTGGAAAACGCAGTGTGACTAGTTTTCTGTGCCAAGAGACAACTGCAGAATCTAATAGCACATTTGTACTGGTAAACAAAATGGACCAGGCCTGTCCCCTGCACTGAAGCCATTTGGCATGATAGACCCATATGTTGCATAGAACATGATATGATATATATAATACAGTAGAATCCATATGTTAAATTCTTTTGCCTGTCAAAACAAGGTGGGTACATCCCATCTGTATGTTGGAAATAGCCCCTAGTAGACACTCTAAACTGAAAGCATGTCCAGGCACTGTTTGGGAGACTAATAACTGGTATATCACCAAAACCATGCCAAGGACTCTGCTAACAGCATGTCAGTATGGATGCTCACAGGACAATACCTGTGTATTTATTAGTATACGTGTAGCTTTGATGCAAGAAGGATTTTCAGGCATTTATGTATAAGCAAATGATTCAGCATTGTAGACAGAAATCTGAGTCTTGGAGAAGTAGCATTTCAAACCTACCCTTTGTTAACCTTTAGCTCCAGCTAACCTTACACCTAACATTTACTACTCCTTGTTGATAGTAGCTACTGAGAATCTCAAGTGCCGAGGTCTTCTCAACTGACACTGAAGTTGGATTTGTGAATTGAACTGCCCAAAGCAGATGTCAAAAGTTAGGTATAGCATATAACCATTTGTTAATCTTAAATGTTAGAACATGTTAAAAATAGTTGCTTTCATTGCTTCTAATTTGAACAATTAAGTGTTGTTACATGGATACTTCTGCCTTTTCTTACAAACGTTTTCTCCATCTTAGCAACAAGAGAGATACTTGATAAGCCAGGGAAAGACAACTGCAGGCTGTTTGACTTGACTCTTGGTGTTAAAGGGTTCTTTGCTAGAAACTGATAATGAAGAACATTTCCAAGAATTAATTCATTATTCTTGGTTTTGGAAGGTTGGTTTGATTATGATTTTCATTTAGCTAAATTCCATCCCCAAATTGTTGAGTACTGATTCCATACAATTTTATTAAAACTAATGAAACGAATACTCTGTTTATAGGCCAAATTCAGTATGGTACTTCAGCAAAAGCTTAATTTCAACTACATGAGAAGTGATATTATTGATAAGTCAAGCATGCTTTATCTTACTGAAGTTGGATCATCATTTGTATAAAAAAACCTCCCACTCAATTAAAGTCTTTCATAATGAAAAGTTTCTGTAAATTATTCTTAATAAATGGAAAACATCCTATTAGTCTTGCTTAGCTTTGTTTGCTCTAGAATTTGTTTTGAGATTTTGTGTATAATTTCCTGTACTTTTGGGCCGTTACTTTAATATTTATGCAAAAACTGACAGGAACATCACTGAAGTTTTAGCATATGTTTTGGCTCCATAGTCAGGGAGTCTTTTCTTTTTTGTACTAACATCTCTAGTCTCATTTTATCTTAACACAAAGTGATCTGCACTTAGTAAGATACAAGCTTCAGCTAATCAGAATTAGCAGCTATCTGGAGTAACAGACTGTTAAGGTGTGGCTGTGGTTCACCTGTCAACTTTGCCTCTCTCAATGTACATGAAGATCAGATGTGCTACCTGTCAGGACCTTGAGGACATTAGGTCTTAATTTCCCTGACCAGCCTCACCAGGGCCTTCCACCCACACCCTCTGCCCCTGGGCCTAGGAGCTCCATTTAAGCTCAGGGCTGTGTGTTTAGTCTCTGCCTGAGCTCTGTTATAGGTGTGCTTGCATCCTGCCCTGTCTCCTGGATAGACCTCAGGCCTGTGTGGTAGGTGGCTTGTCTCCTAGATGGGCCCCTCAGATGTGCCTTATAACTTGCGTCTAGTGCTGTCTCTGTCCCCGTTTCTTTTTGCCTCTGGCTGGTCTATCTGGGTATCGCTATCTTGTGACTTGTCTGGGACTGTCAATACGGGATTACATTACCAGGACCTCCCTCTGCCTGCTGTGTTCGAGTGCTGTGGGACCCCACCCCAGGTGCGGAGGGAACCCCCTGTGCTGGGGTCATGCTTGGCTCCTGGTTTGCTCTCCCTTTGGGAACAGCCAGCCCTGGCTGCTGCTTGATACTGCTACGCATTCAGTATCCTGTTCTGGGATGAGCACTATGGTAAAGAGACTTTCTTGGCATTGGCAGCCAATGCTCTTATTCTTGCACTTTTTCATCAGCGGCAGGAACAGCAAACATAGCTCTCTGGCTCAGATACCGTTTCCTGGCACCAGTACACCTTTCCATCTCCTCACACCTGCTTCGGAGCCCCTTGCCCGTCAGCCCCTCTCGCCTACCTTGCCTTGCTGAAATCACAGTCTTCCAGGCTAACTCTTCCCCGCCATCGCCATAAGGCTGTGAGCTTTTTATGATCATCTGCTGCTTCATGACTGAATTAAATATGCTTAATTTTGAGTGTGTTTTTAAAAGATAAATTAACTAAAATACAATGATGCAGATGCTGCAATTCACTGAGTCAAAGAGAAGAAGAAAGCAGGGGAGCTGGAAGGGGATTCAAAGGTTCAACAGTCTATTCTCCTGGGCTATGGCAGGATCAATCATACCAACGCAATTCCTGACAGATATTTATTTAATCTGTTTTCTAAGCACTTCAGTAAGGGAGATTCCAGAGATTCCATTGTCAATCTGTTCACTATTTAACTATCTGAGCTGTAAAGGCAGAATTTTCTTGAGTTCAGAGTCTAATTGCTTTTTCTGCTACCAGTACTCCAGATTGCTAAAGTAGATGGTATTTCAGACACCTGCTATACATAATCCTTTTCTGTTTCATGGTTTTGATAAGCCTATGCTTCTTGCATTGAAATTTGAAGAGAGCTGAACTGAGCTATCTTTTGTTAGTGAAGTAAACAAATATCCAAACTGTGTCCTCAACAGCTTACTCAGCCAAGTTTTGGGAAACCACTTGGGAAGTTGTAAGAGTGCTGGGGAAGAGTTAGCAATTACAAACTTCATCTAAAAAAAAACCCAAACCAAAACCAAAAAAACCCCCAACCCAACACAAAACCCCAACTTTCTGTAGGCACTTGCACTTTTGCAACCTTCAGTCAGAGATGGTGGTGAAGTTTTATGCTCCTTTCAGACCTGATTCTTTTCAGCCTGATGTGTTCTCAGTATATTCTCGTGTTTTAGGCCAGTCATCTTTCAGGGATGTCTAATCAGAATCCTTTAGTTCTGAACTTGTTTGCTAGCTATCAGACACACCCCAGCATCCCCCTCCAGTATACCTTAGGGCTGCTCAGCTAGGGAAGAAACACAATAACTTGTTCCTTAAGGTAGAATTGAGATGTAAAATTTCAGTTTTCAGAGCCTGAAATCTAGCTTCATTCTCCTTGCTTCGTAGTAGTTGCATTAAGCATTGCCTGAATGCTTCCAGGCCAGCTCTAAAGTAAATGTATTGAAGTGTAGAGAACGTGGGAGATTTCAGTGTTTAATGAAATATGTGTGGCTCAAGTACAATTACATTGTTTTGTTACTCTGACTTGTAGGGTTTGGTTTTTTCCTAAGGAAATGCTAGAGATATTTAATTTGGAAGAAGACTGTTTGGATGTGTTTATCTGCAGGGAAGAAGAGTAATTTGTATTGGAGGAGCAAAAAAGGTATCAGAGTGGGGTTTAAAAAAATGAAATGAAGCAAAAGAGCAGAAGTGTAGTTTTTTAGAATGGGATGGGATTTTTTTTTCCTTGTTAAATAGGAGGTAATACTTTTGCCAAAGCAAGCTGTTTGGAGGACTGGAGTCCGCATTTCAGGAGAAGCCAGAAGGTCAGAAGCCCAAGGTAAGAAGTTTGGAATCCTAAATTCTTGAGAACACTCTAGAGTAGGAGGAAAGTGTAAGGGAACTGACAAGTGGAAGATGATTGTTTGCTTACACATTTGTATTTAATGTACTCTTTTCAGAGTGACTTCTTTTAAACTGTGATATTATTTTGGGCTTCGATTCTCAACTCTTCTAGAGTTAGTAAGCTGTATATCAGAATGGCTACAGGTTTGGAGCTCTGGAAAAGAGCGGTGTTAAAGCTCATGAGGGGTCTGCACCGTCTGAGGGGTGATCGGGCTCCGTCAACCCTAGAGTTCTGCTAAAGGTATCAGGAAGTTCTGAAATTGCCAGAAGAAAGTGAACAGCCGGTGCTGGAGCTTAACCAGTTAAAGGAAACCCCAAGGGTGTATAAGTCGAACGTGGTGAGGCCGCAAGATGATGAGTGCCCAAAGGGGAGAGCCCACGCAGCCCCTGACCCAGCGCACGCGTGGGATG
>NW_008796063.1:7591503-7617821 GCF_000699145.1 Aptenodytes forsteri
CGGCGCCTTGTGTGTTATTTAAATGGGCTTGTTCGGTCTAGTTCGTCCTCTCTGTTAGCGCGCTTCGAGGGGCGCGTGGTAGAGGCTGGTTTGGTCCAGCCCAGAAGACCACAGAAGCCTGTCGTCTGTGCATTCTTCTTGTATGCACAGAAGAATGTTTTGATTAATAACTGTACGGTGTGGAGTAAAAATACTTTCAACACATCGTATGAGGCTATGTGTGTTTAAAGTCAGGAAGATGAACGATTTTGTGTAGTTTAGTGTATGAGTAGGAACTTAAAATTTGAAAGAGATCTCCTAAGACAATGTTTTAAAATTATTTTTCCAGTTGTGAAACGGATTTTTCTTCTCCCTTCAGTCCAAGAGCAGTATAGACTAATCCAACCAATAGTGCAAGATTATCATAATCCAATTGATTTTTGTCATAAAAACACGTGTTTGATTTGTGAGGAGAGATGTTTAACCTGTTGAAGGATTTGATGAGCTAAGAATTATGGAAAGCTTTTTTGGATAACTAGTAACTTATTGGCTATCCAGTTATCTTCTTGAGAGAAAATGATCCCAGAAAAATGGTCTTTACATTTCAAGGAAGGCAATATTTCATGCAAGATCCTCTACTCCATTCAATATACAACTGAAGTCCCGGTAACTTTAACAGGACCAGGGTTTTATTGGAACTTGTCTTTCGTATTATCCTTCATAGATCTCTAAGTGTCTGGAAGAAGCAATGAAGAATATACAGTGCAGTTTATTTACCTACCTAGTGGTGTCAAAATGAGCAAAGCTGCTGTTTTACTTGGAAGTTCAGGTCAATTAGTTTAGAAAAGATTTTGTTATAGATGGACATCAAAGCTGTAATTTTAAGAGAACCAACCGTGAGAAACTATGCATTTATCCAAAGCGTGTCTGTTTTTCTAAATATGCTGTATTTCTTAAGTATTCATCAAGTATCCAATCTGATCACCTACCTCCTGCCTTGTACTAAATTTTATAAATTTTTTTTATGTTAAATGACATGGTTGAATAGAAATCTCAAATCTTCCCCCCTGCCTTTTCTTTTCTCCTATGCCCATACAAATTATGAGAGTTTTTCCTTTCCGGTAAACAGAATCTGAAGCACTCGACTCTAGGTACTTTTAGTAGGTGATAGACCTTAGCATTCTGGCTACTGGAGGATGAAACAATACTATGTGTGTGGTTGGTTTGTTTTGTTAACAACAGTAATAGATTAGTCACATAGCTTTTGTGGATAAGAAGGCTGAGTAGTTTAGCCTGCTGGCAGGACCCTCCCCTACCACAAGACTTGTCCTGTTTTATATATAACAGAGTTTAGTGTGCCTTAATCTCGGTAGGGGGAATTTTTCCTGAGGTCCTCAAAGTCTGGATTTTAAGGGTTTTTGTCTTTTTTATGGTATCCTTCTAATTTTATTAGTATTTAATTAAAATAATGTTTCATTGTTTAGTAACTCCTGTTCCCTTCTTTTCAACACAAAGCTTTCACTTTCTTGAAATACTCTTTTACTCTTTTTTTTTTTCCCCATGTAATTCTCGGTGTATCTGCCTTTAAACGGGTATTTGAGAACATACTGCTGTTTCTTTTATGACCTTTGCAGGGATGTAGCTTCCTCCCTTTGGTGAGAAGCTTAAGGAAGCATTGCTAGATATGTAACTAATCCCCAATCAACATGTGTGCAAGTGTGCACACAAGCACACGCTTAACTTACATATAGGGAGTTAAATGGCTTGTCAGGATAACCAGTCAGCATCAAATGGCTTTGCTTCATTTGTACAGAAACATTTTAATCAACATAATGACAGTGGGTAGTTTTTATAAGATTTTCATTTTTATGAAAATATTTGGAAATGTGTATTTCAAATTATAATATATGGAATGCTTAAGCAAACTTACTTTTCACCTTTAAGAACACATGGTGATGTTAGAGCCATACCTATGGAGATTTTGCCTCCTTGGTAGACAAATTGCTATTGCAGAGTGGGTAAGCTGGTTTTGGTCTGTGTTTCAGTTGACAACTCAAAAAATTGTGCTCATAATATATAAACCTTGTTTGGTTTCTATTTGGGCCAGATTTCTCAAAGTTTAACTTGACTTGTCAGTGATATCATGACTTTCATTGCTGCTTCTGAGAATTCTAAAAAGTTATTTTGAGTCTACAGTTTCCCAGCCTCCATATTCTCATCTTTTACTTCTGAAGTAGAAAGCATGAACCGGCTTTCTTACTGTTTTCAGGAAAGCAGCTTATGGCAGCAAGACTTTGATGTTTTTGAAATGTTACTGAATTCTTTTACCTTCCTGAATAAAGAGAGGATTACTAGTAGATATCTGGTGTTCATGATGCAAAGATGATTTATGTATCGGCATTCTGAATTTTTACTTCACAGTCCTGAAACTGACTGTCACACCTATGGAAGTTCTGGATAAGATTCTTATCTGCCTTGTTTACCCCCCTCTAAATATCTTGCCTCTGCTGGCAGTGTTCCGTAGAATTTAGCATCTCAGATGCATATCATGCTCTGCCTTTTTTTTCACATCTTCTTTGAGTATTATATTGGTGTGAGACCACTGAATAATTTGTCATGAATCAACACAATAATTTTTTTTCTTGAAATTTAAGGAAGAGTGCTATACCAATTAGGAGGCTGTAAAATAGTATGCTTTTGAATTTGGAGCTGTGACAGATAGCAAAGCATTATTTAGTGAAGAATTAAGATTTAGCAATTCAACATCACACACCTTTTTTGGTCTAAAAAGTACATATTTTAAATCCAATACACTTTCTGTTTTCTTTGTTTTGTCATCTAGTGTGGTTTTTTTGTGGTGTGGTGGGGGTTTGGGGGTTTTCTTTGTTTTTTAAACTGATAAGCTTCCTATCTTTTATGTACTGGGCATTGAGAGTGAAGCTGACAGTATTAATGAAGTGCAAAAGCTAATTTACTATATTTTGTCTGAATTTAGCCTGGTATCCACTCAAGTGAAGCATTAATCTTGGATATATGATGATATATAATAGTGTTGCACTTGGGAGCAGTGCAGTTACATTTCTCTTATTTAATTATCATGTCAAAGAGAGGAGAGTGGTGTCCCTTTTCATATGGTGTGGTAAGGTTATATCTTGAATTTTTCATGCATACAAATCTGAGCATATTGCTGCTGTAGGATTAAGAAATCAGAGGACAGAGCACATACAGTGTTGGAGCAGGAAAATTAAATATTTCAGTACTAAAATTTCCACTTGCTGTTTGAAGATGGAGAGGAGCAGATAAAAGTGTGTTGCAATAGGAAGGATGCAGAGGTGAAGATGAGAAGAAATAGTCTAGAATAGCATAATAGTTTGTAATTAGAAGGGAAGGATAAGGAAAGAGATTTGGTTCATAATTCTGGGATATTTTTCATACTGCATGTTAAGTTTGTGCTAACAGTGAGTACCCTCTCAAACTGGGTGGGACAGTGTGTTGGAATAAGCACTAGACAAAACATCTGTGGTAGAAAATTATTGGCTAAAACCTACTTTTCATACCTAATGTCTGTTTATTTGTCTACAGTTAGTAGTTGTAAGGATGATGTTTTTATATGTACAAGCTATTGCCCTTTTTTTGGGAAAAAAAAATATCTCCAATTTAAGGAATGCAATCAGACTTTTTTCCTTAAGCTAATGCCTGCCAACACTTTGTTCCAGAGTTCAGATGGAGAATTAGCTAATCTGTATTGAGTGTCTTCAAAAACCAAATGATGCAATGCTGTCTCTCTATTTCTTTTATTTATTTATTTATTCTGATGAATCCTGCTTGAAATATCCATTGTTTGGATGGCAAAGTAATAAAAGGGAAAAATAGTTTTACTGCTGCTTTTTACTCCCCCCCCCGTGGTTGTCACACTGCTATTTATTCCTGGTCTATAGACAAACAGTTTAGGTGATATTATTATTATTGTTGTTGTTGTTGTTGTTAAATTATGACTGCCCTTTTAGTTTATTTCAATTTAAGAATTAAACTTGACAAGTGGAAAAATCTTGCACAGCTAAATGATGTGAGTTTTTCATTCCTGTTTGATTAATCACTGAAGAAAGGTGAAGGAGTTTGCAACTTTCAAATTTCAAGACAGTTCTGAAGAAAAATGTGATTATGGGTTAGTTGTGCTATTAGATCACAGAAATGGTTGTACACATGTTTATGTGATATCAGTAGTTCTCAGTTATCTCATGGAGTTAACGGGTATATTGATGACACAGTGGTTTGGCAGTGCTGGAATAGAAGCTGAGCCTTTCCTAGCTGTAAGCAGTAATCTCTTTCCTTAGCCCATTTGTATGAGGAGGTTCATGTGCATATGCTACCTAAACTATGTGTATCTGAAAAGATTTCTTTAAATGGTCATGCAGAAGTTCTTGACTCATTGCAGTTGTGTGTGTAAAAGAAAACATAAATAATGGGTACAAGAGGGAAATAGTCATAGAAGCAATATGGCTATATGCCTGGCAGGAAGTTATTTGGAAAAAGAAGCAAATTTCCATTAGAGAGATGGAGACGCTATGTAAGGAAATTGCTGCTTCCCATTTCTTTCTGTTCTGCTCAAGGAAAAGGTATTTGGTATATATACCTTTCTTACAAATAAAGAAAATTGCCTTACAAACATATCTGACTCATCTTGACAGCTACTTAGCCCTGCCAGAAACAAACAGGCAAGGAGAGTTGCCCAGCTGTATGGGCAAAGGGGGCAGCAATATACTCGTTGATTTGAACAAACATCCACTTCAAAAGAAAATAGATTTGTTGTGATTTAATAAGTATCTTAGTTCCCTCTGACTGACGCTGCATATGATGACATAGCTTCTGAACGCAGAAATCTAAGAATATGCAATGTGTCCAATCCTGATATAAATATTTAAAAATTGGTAGGAAAAGGCATGTCTAACTCTGTTCACTCTAACAAGCAGAAAAGATAAAAAAAATAATCTTGCAATAGCCTTTTAACTAGATTATCTATAGTTTTGTGAACTGATATATAAATGTAATAGCCCATTTATGGAAGTTTTGATTTCTGATACTTAAACAGATTAACTTAAGTATTATTTCATTCTACACTTAATTTACCTGAGAATACATGAGATATCCTAAAGCACTAATGTAGAGTTGCAACACAGTTGCAAGCCCTCTTCCTAGTTTCATAGGCTTTACAGTCATAAGGTATCATTGGTCATTCAGATTAAGTGAGGGAGCTATTTGTACCCTGTTTAATGATAACTGAAACAATAGAAAACACTGCCTGAAGTACAGGCCTATGTGACAGGGTTAGTTGGGGAGCTAAGATGTATGTGTCTGTGGATTTTTTTTTTTTTTTTCCTTTTTCCTGTAGGCCAACAACTCCTGCCCAAATTGGGCAGGGGGAATTTCCAAAAAAAAAAGCCAAAAAGTAGGCTTAGTTCAGTCTTAAACTTAGTGAAGTGTAAAAGCTGAGAATAGCTAGGCTTCGTACTACTAACGTTTGAGATCTTCAGAAGACAAGGGAGTTGACTGGATCCACTATGTCCAAATATTCTCTGCTACGTAAGAAAACAATTTTTCCCATCCCCTCAAAACCCCCTAAAACCCAAGCTGAAATATGAAGAGTAAAAAAAATAAAGCCATTTCTTTACAGATGTTTAGGAACCTGTAGGTAATTTAGTATTCTCTACCCTCTCTTGAATTGGTCTGAACAGTAATTGTAATGTATGGGAAAAACCTAATGACACCAATTGTTTTAAGTTATTTACCCAAGAATAGAGTTTTCTGATAATCACTCCATAATATGTTATTACTATCACTTTATATGTTTTTTATTGAATTAATTTTTACACACCAGAATTGTTATTAAAATACCATACTTCTATCACTTGTTCCTTGGGAGCATTCATAGTAGTGCTGGTAGTAATCAAGCAAACTGAAACAACTGCATTAATCGAGTCTTTTTAATGTAATTGATCGATTTCACGAGTCAAATTGCAAAACGTGCAAGTCCTTAAAAATAGTATGCAATAGAAAAGTAAAGAAAAACATCAGAGCTTCCAACCAAAATGAAAGTTTCAGTGTTTTGTATGGCTTCCAAAGGTGTTGCTTGATAGCCTAGTTGTTAGCTGTAAGAAAAAGTAAATTGGTTTCCTTAGTACATGGGTTTGTGAAATGTTTATTTTTCAACACAGGAATTATCAGACAGGGCTGGATTCCAGACAGCTGGGCAGATGGTTCTTTCTTTTCAAATTGGGTTGTGCCAACAAAGAGAGACAGCTATACAAATGTTAACCCCTAAGGGATAGAGAAATCTCTGTCAATCTTCCCTCTCCACCCCCTCCCAACTGTCCGTTTGAAAAGAAAAGGAAAATAGCAATTTTGATCTCATTACTGAAAAATATTCTGTTTTTTTAAATGTAAGTTTTCATACTTTTCCTTTTCAAAAATACCCATGTTTAGAAATATAATGCAGTCAGTTAGCTGGTCTTTAATGTGGTTGTGTAGATCATGAAGCATGAAAAAACCAAATTTGCCTCAGGTCAGGTACATATCAATTGCAGCATCATGGAGATGCTAATATATATTTAAGAGAAGTGGTTAGTAACTGCAAAACTGATTTGTGCATGGGCTGTAAATGGATTTATTTTCTGATGTTTTAACTGATTTGTTTTATATACTTTACCAAGACTGAAAATTTCAAGTCTGTTGCCTAAAAATAACTACTTTAGGAAATAGACCTAAAAACTCAAGATCTTGGAAAAAGAATTTTAAGAATTGCAGAAGTTACCTTTGAGTGGCAGGATTTAGTTTTCTTTGTAAGGTAGTAATTTAAAAACAAAACTTTCATTATTTGAAATTCTTTGACCTCTAAAATAAATTTCAGATACTATTCTGTGCCCATTCAAATGAATGTTATCATTTTTTCTAGTTTTGAAAATACGAAAGCAGTTTTCTTTTTTTCTGGACTTTTAGGTGGGCTTTTATTTAGATAATAGAGGCTTGACTAACTGATGTAGAAGGGAAATTTAATTTTTTGTTGAGAAAGAGGAAGTTTGAGATGCTGCAGACAGAATAAGCAGTTCTAGTTTGTCTTTATTTGTGAAATAGAATAAGAGAGGAAAATGACTCAGAGGTTGATGCAAAGTTTAGTGGTTCAGAACAGGGTTTTGTAATACAGCAGTTGAAAAAAAAAATAGATAACACTCATTCCTGTTCTTTAACATGCACTCATTTTGGTTGGAAATAAGCTAGCTGCAGTGCACTCTGAGTGTTCTACTGAGTCTGAGTTCCCCACCTTACGTAAAGAAAAGTATCCTTTGTACATAGAATGATTTGCTTTAAAAACAGCAATACTTGGTTTGTTGTTCAGGAGAATAACTCTTGAATGAATGTGTGTTTCATAAATGCGCATTTTAGTGCCCTTTTCAGGTACTTTTCCCCATTGCTTCCAATATGTCTAGATAAAATTATTAAGAAGTAAGTGAGGAACAAGCCACTGTGGTTCTGTTTAGCTGCACATGTCTGGACTTCAAAAAAAAAAAAAAATTTAAAAAAAAAAAAAATCTGCCTGTTGTCATAAGGAGATATATCAACATCATGTCCTAATTTCTGATTTCTCTGTTTTGAGAGAGTAACCTTGATATTTTGTCACATACTTCCAGATTTTTGTTGCTGATGGTCTCCTGAATTATTAGTTTAATTTTCATGGTATTTTTTTGTATCTTTATTATATTTTTTCCCTCCATCTGTCCACAGAAGTAAATGAGAATCTCCAAAAATGCTAGGTTTTTTACTTTGATGAAGAGACAGTCCATTTGTTTCCATCACATTGTGTATTGGTGCGGTAGCAGCCAGCTAGAGAAAGGCGAATGAGTTGCATATTTAAAAGCATGTTAAAGAAATTATCTTTTTCTAAAAAGTAATGTCAGGTCTTGTGATTGGAAATGGATTGGAAATGGGATTCCTGTGGTCAGAGTGAAGTTTAAAATATTTATACGTAAGTGGGGTGATCATGATCTAGAAAGTTTACCTACTTAAAAGTTAAGTTTTTCTTTATATTGGTAAAGCAGTATTAACAAACAACTTCAAAAGTATTCAGTCATTTTTTTTCCCTAGTTCTCATGCTTCTCTTATAAAATTACACTTTATAAAAAGTCCTTTTTCTAGAATAGCAGGTATACACACTCCTAAAAACACCAGTTGTAATTAAAATTTAATTAGAAACATTCCAAATTGAAACACTGTGACAGCTGGATGTGTTCTTATCAATTATGTGTCATAGTGAAGGTTTTGCCACATAGCAGTTTGGAGAAAACTGAGATTTATTGCCTTTCAATATGTGTTGAAAATGGTAGAGCTTAGAAGATTCTCTGAAGAATCTGAATAATTTTTTTTTAGTTAAATTTGAAAAACTGTGGTTAAGTTCCTACCCCACTGACTTTTCTGTGAATTTTGTTATTTAATTATCCTATTCACACATATATTTCAATATATGTTGAAAATGGTAGAGCTTAATAATTCTTCAGAGAATATTCTAAATTTCAGCAGGATAGATAGTCTTTAACTCTCCCCACATATGTGTCTACAGCACCTATATATTTATATGGGAAAATGTTAATGAGATATGTGGACAGGGTAGTAGGAAAAAAAAATAGAATGCTATTAAGAACGGAGGGTGACTATCTGGGATATTTCAGAACATTTATAAATCTGCAATAATAACTGAGTTTGCAACTCTATCTGTACATTTTTGAGATCATGGGATAACTTATTGCATCACAAGTAGTAACTTCACTTCATACATGTAGTTCTTCTCTATGCCTATGTTAATTTTGTCTCTTTAACCACTTATCTATTAATATTGGTCAATGAATAACAGCTCAGAAAACGCTAGGAATCTGGTTTTTCCCCAATGAGACAAAACTTCAGAAGTCAGAATAAAATGTGAGAGCGGTTAGTTAGATGGTGTTGCAGTCATGCTTCCCTGGTTTTCATTTCATTTGAGTAGGCATCAGTCTTATTCCCAGACAAGTAGCGTAGTAATAAGAATTCATATATTAGCCTATTGAATTTCCGTTCTTTAGCTATCTCCTATAGCAATTGCATATTAATTAAAATTTTGGAAAGATAGACTTTGCAGGATGGATAAGTTATTTTTGTATTCAGATACTCGTCATGCCTTTTTTTTATCTATTTACCTTTTCAAATGTTTCTAATCTAAACTTAACCCCTGGACTTTTAAAACAAAAAATTATGTTGATGAAGAAAGTTGATTCTTTATTTGGTTTCAGTGTTCAATTAATTGAAAATGTGAATCTTAGACTTACACTGCTTAAGTCAGTTTGGAAATTTTTTTTGAGCCAAATAGCTAAGGAAAACTGTAGCTGTTGTGAAGCTTAAAAAAATAGCTGCAGCTAGCTCTTCAAGGTTATTTCACAGTAAAAAGCTAAATTTAAAATGCTAAAAAAAATTAACAAGATGTGGAAACACTGCAAAGTAATCTTGCATAAATGTTATTTACTGTTAGTATGAGGGAGGAGGGTTTATTGTCTAATTAAATAATGATTTGGATGCAAGCTTAAATTACATTATATATGTATGCAATAAAGTTTTCTTGAAGGACAAATTAAAAAAATCTAGTTATTAAAGCCTTATTTACAGAAAATATGAACAGTACAGAACATAGAAGGGAATTTTCTAGTTTTAGCATTATGTTTGTTAGTTTAAATGTCATCCTCACTAGTACCTATGATTGTTTCCTTTACATTTTCTATCTTTTCATTGTGCTGGTTTTTTGGTTTCTGGATTCTGCTGGCCTCACTAACAGGGTATATATAGTACTACCTAAGAATTAACAGTATATGGATTATAATGTGGTATTAATTGATGATGTCAGGAGTAGAATGTGAAATCTAGCCAACTATTTAAATATTAAAAACATTCTATATTGCTAAAGCTCTTCTGCAGTGCTCGCTTTTACACCTCTTCTTATACTCTCTTGGCTTTATAGCAGAGGAGTTAATCTTGTAGCTTTTGGGTGGTTCAAATGTCCCAGCTGCATCAGGTGTGATGTGTAGCCCTGGGATTGTGCAGCCAGCTCTTGGATAATCTGAATTCCTGATTTTTGAAGAAAGTGAACAAGCACAGACTCCTGAGGCTTGGGTTCACTTGAAACTTGCCCACATTTCATCTTTGTGTTTACACATCCCATAATATTTTACTATATATTTTTATTCTTACCAGGGCCTCTCTTACTGAGTGGCACCGATCCCCACCAGAACTTTATAACCTTCAGTAAAAGCTTTCTAAAATTTCCCTCCTTTGCTAAGCACAAACGGTGCACCTATGCAGTTATACCTGCAACAGCTGCATCCTTAATAACCTTTTGGTTATTTCACCTTAATAAATTAGATTTTTTTAAATTTATATCTTTGATTTTTTTTTAAAGTGGAGGGTATTCTGCTCCAAAACAAACTTGAAGATTTACTTACATAGCATCAGAATGGGTCAGAGGAGTGGGAGAAGCCATGCGTAGCTCTGAGACTATGCATATGCTCTATAGTCATTCCAATTCTTCCAGTTCTTGCTGCAGGGTCTAATACTCCCATTAGAGTATAAAGAATAGGAGGAGAAAAGGACATCTAGGGACGGTGAGTCACCTTCTTGGATCCTTTTCTTTAATACAGTAAAAAATTGCCCCAGAAAATATGACGTGTATCTTACATTGAGGTAAATATAAGTGATTGTTTTTTACACCGTAATCACAGCAGTTACTGTACCTTTTTAATTTGCATATTTTTAATTTACTTTAGTAGAAAATTAATCCTAAGAGTTCCATCAGCTCATTTCCAATTTTATTTGGTTATGTTAGTTATAACTGTGTGCTTATTTTTAATGTGAGACACATTATAAATACTAATAGATTTGTTCTGCTAGCAAATATTTCAAGTCAAAATGTTTGCATTTTGGATGTGATTATATTCTTTCTTGAATATATAAGAACAACTATGCATTATCCCATTCAAAATACTGGAGAAACTTGTGACTATGAATAAATAGAATTTAATGTAATATTAAACATTATAGAACATTATTTTATTTTCAGATAGCCTTATAGTCTTAAATGACTTCAACAATCAATGAAGCTTTTCTTATTTTGGACATTGCTGCTTGACTTTTTATTTATTTATTTATTTAAACAGCCAACTTGACATTATTTTTGGCCTACCCACTCATTTTTTATTGCATGAATTATTTCTGCAAACTGCTTGTCGGCATGTTATGTTAGCATAATCTGAATTTGATTTAACTTACGGTAGTAGTAACCAGTAACCAGCCTTCTCTATTCCTCTCTTGCTTTCGATCAGCTTTTCTCTTTATATCTAGTAGACCTGTTGGCTGTGAAAGTGCCTTTTTAAGATCAAATTGTGTCAGCTCGCTTACACTTGAGCTTTTCTCTCCTGGCCTTGGTCTACAGTAAAATAAAAAGTCAGATGGAATGACACCAGGTAGTATTATTATTTTATGTATGTTTTTTCATTTCAGACTTACACCGTGGGTTTTATGCTCTGATGCTGCAAATATAGGAATAATTTTGTTGCTTTTGGAGTAGTGTTTTGGCCAATTTTCTAATGAAATAAGTTGGGGCAGGGCAGTGTGTAGAAATTTGTGTTGGCATAGCTTTCTGTACCTGGAAGAATAATTTTGGCACCTTTAGCAATTACTAAGTATATTGTATTTGACAGAAAGAGCAAGCGTCTTCTTTCTAGATGATCTTTGTAGACTCTCTGCTCTCCAGACTTCCACTTGTTTTCAAGTGTTCCCTACAACAGGCCATGGTTTTACCTTATTTTGCTCTGTGTGTGTTACCAAGAGTGTCTCACTTTTGATTTCTTTGATCTATCCTAAAATATTAAGAAGAAACACTTGCATGTTCTTAAATAGAGAAAGTGGATAATTGGTCCTAAGTTTTGCTGTTTGCTTACCCATAAAGCTTTGGTTGGAATCAGGACAGAGGTGGTGGGGTGGGATTGTTTGTTTTTCTTAAGATCAGAAAAAGGAGATTAGTGCTTTTTCTTCAGTGTTGGGAGAATCGTTCCGTGATGTTGTGAATGCCTGTATCTGGTTGGATAACTTTTCAGTAAACACCTGTTTCTTAAGTTTCTGAGACCCCATTCTCAGGCCTTACCCTTGGCTTAATCCAAAGAAACAGAATGCTCTTCTTGAGTTACTTTGATTTGATGCAGTTTCCAATCCAATTAGCAACCAATTAGAAATGAGAACAGTTTTTCTTTCAGACCCTTAGTTAAAAATAATCAATAGGATATACATTAAAATTTCAAATCACATTATTTTGATACATGTGTATGTATTCTGTTTTTTATAAATTTATAAAATTTTTATAAATACTCAAGTATTGTGGTAGCAATTGATGGTTGATTGTATTGTGAAATAGAATTTAAATCTATTTTTTTTCCCATCTGAACACAATATGGAATTGGGACTGTTGCTTAGAAAAGCTTTTAGTATATTTCTGAATGAGAGAAAATGTAGTTTACTTGATGACCGCACTGGCAAGTCAGCAGAAAAGCTAAAAAACCCATGCCCTCCAGGAAGAAGGCTTGACCTTCAACCAAGCCAGTGTGATGTCTTTCAGCTAACTCTATAACTGGCAATGCACTAATGAAAGATTTCTCCAGTACCTTTATTTTTCTGTAACCAGGTTGTCAAATAGATTTTTTTCCTTTATTTGTATAATTTAATATTATATCTGCTTTTTTTGTGCTGCTTTATTTAGGACTCTTGGAGCTTCTAGAGATGATGAACTAACTTCTTTGTTGTAAATAGACCAAGTCTTGATAAATATAAAGGGAGTTCAATTTTTTTTTAATTAAAAAAATGAAACTGAAAAGTAAAAATACACCACATTCTCACTGTGTGCAAATAGCAACCCCTTGGGCAAAGGAAAGGAGAGTTCTTGTCCTAGGGTGGTTTTCATTGAATACATCTAAAAATAGGGGTCTTGAAAAAGAATAGTGTCAACTCAAGACTCAACTACATGAGGATCCAAAAGTTAAACATCAGGTATGTTAAACAGCAGATAGACCAAATTTTTCATCTAAAACCTGGGGCTTGAAAGAATAGTGTCAACTCAAGACTCAACTACATTTTAAGAAAAATACTTGTTTTCATTTGATATTAGCATAAATTCATGGAAGTTGTAATCTGCAATGTGTACATTCAAAATTCTTTGATTTATCAAATTGACCAGCTATGGATTGCTTTCAAGAGGATCCAAAAAGTTAAACATCAGGTATGTTAAACAGCAGATAGATTCCCAATTAATGAGGATTCACTTTGGTAAGTGAGATAAACCTTACTATTGTGTGCAAATGTCATCTTGTGCTAAATTTCTAGAGTTTTGACATTACATGGAGAGAAATGTTTTTGGGAAGAAAATTTTCCTACTGTCTTCTGAAATGTTAATGGTAAAAGTAAGGCTGTTTCTGAGCAACAGTTGACCTCTTAAAAATACAGCTGCTTGGAAAAAAAAAAATCCAATGAAAACATCTTGTGGAGAAGCTAGACACATCAGAAAGTACCACTAGAGTAAGTGGAAATGTCAGTTCTAATAGCGCTTTGGATTTACTAGCTCTAGGTCCCTATACTTGCTTCTAAAGTTTTATGCTGAACGCTGGAGGCACTGGATGAGGAAGTGAGTGTTGCTCTGAGGTATTCCTTGGATGAATAACTTGTGGTAGTGTTCTCTGAGGACACAAATTTCTCAATTATCTACGCAGTGTTCTGATTTGTCCCTAAATAATGAATCTGAATATTGCATGTTGCCCTTCTTTGGGTGTTTCATCAGACTTCCCTTGTGCTTTAAAAAAAATAATATTGTTATTAAGTGTGCAAGCAGTCTAGGGAAAAACCAACAAAAGCTAAGATGAGAGAAGGCAAATCAGAAGCCTAGGCAAGGTTCAAAATGTGTAATTATAGAGAGCTTCCTCCCTCTTTCTTTGAAAAGCCTTTTATTTATTTGAATGCAGTATTGCAAAATTGAGTTTTGCATGAGGAGTTTGTGGCAAAAAGTTGATTTTGTTAGTTAATATTTAAAATATCACAGGTTTCAAAATGAAAACACTTGTTTTATTCAAGTAACGAAATTAGATGAAACTCTTAAATCTTAGCAAAAGATACAATATTTGTGGAGAGAAAGATTTCTTCTGAAGAGCGCAATCTGACAAGAAAATTAATTCATCCCTGAGAAGGAATCATGAGACTTTGGCAGCAAAGTGTCTTAAAAAAGGAGATCTTGAAGACACTTCATTTGCAGGCAGTGAATCTATTCACCTAAGCTGAGTGCTTTGTTCTTGCAATCAGAGCAATACTTAGAAGAAGCAAAGTAGAAAGGAGAAATTCACCAAGTAGGGAACAATCTTGCTGGGCAAAGTAATTTTCCTTTCTGATGTGTTTGAGTGTACAACTAGGGAGAGAATAGTCCAAGAAATATATTTTTGATGAATAGAAACCCAGGAAAGCTGTCTGAAAATTCTATACCTGTTTCTCCCACTTTTCATTCCCTTCTATTAGTTCAATAAGAGACAGGCATAAATTCTCAATTGCAGAATTGCATTAAACTTGTTTTTTGCTAAGTAGAAGCTCAGAACCTCAGTAGAACATGTGAAAACATTATTGGTCAACAAGGATGTAATGGAATAACCTGACTTTATAAATTGTAGTATCTCACCTGATTTAGGAGTTGTGAATTCTGCTGGCCTCTAAACATAAGTTAAAATGAATCTGTGTAGCCAAAAGGAATAGTGTAATGAAGATGTCTTGGGATTGGCAGGGGCTATAATACTTGATTGAAGCCCTCTGATGTTATATGAATCTGTGATTATTTGAAGGTGGTACCACATAAATGATGAACATTTTTCTACATTTGAGTAAGTAATTTAGTTTTATGTTGGTGTAAATTAAATGAAAATTTATGTCCTGAAGTGGTTTAAAGATGCAAGGAAGGGGACCAATATTTGAGTTTAGTACAATTACAGTAAACATATTGTTAAAAGTGTTCGTTCTAGAGTGAAGTAGTTAAGGATTCATAGGAGTATGAAGCTGCTGATTACTACCTGCTGGCATTGTACTTTGTATTTTAAGGTAATAATGAAATAGGCTTTCTGCCTTAGCATTCTTTTCATTTATGAATATATATAAATGAATAAATTTCATCAACTTCTACAAGGACAGTGAAGAGTCTATGATAGCACCGATCCAGGGACCTCAGAGGTTTACATAAACATTAGTTGGCAATATATGATTAAAAAATGGATCTTAGGGCTAGAGTCGTCGGGGGGGGGGGAGGAATCATGTTTCAAAGGTGTAAGAGCTTACTTTAAAATGTACAGTGAGTGTTTTTCCTGAACTTAGCACTCATTTTTCCTTACTCAGTCCTAACTCAATAATAATGTGATGAAAAAATGTTAAACATATCATTGAATTATTGCTGCCTATGATTTACTGACACTCAAAACACCATCTATCAGTCTTCAAAGGAAGACTCGAGTACTACTTTATAAGAAATTCCTGTTTTATATATAAATATTTTGCATATTTTTAAATAAATTGTTTTTTCAATCTTAAAAGATGGAGAATGAAATTCTTTTTGACTCTTGTGCAAAGAGTCATTGCTGCTTAGCAAGTATTCTACCTGATACTATGCTGAAAACATAAGTAAAAGTCACGGTATTGTAGATGTCGGTAATATATTAATATGCATTTCATTGTTAAGTGGACAAGGGCAGAAGGCAGAAGACGTGGTGAGGATCAGATCTGTTTATATTTGTAGCACAAAGAAAATGGATGTAATGAAATGAGCAGATGTAGGCGAACTGTAAAACGTCACGGGATAAACTTAAGTTCAGAATATATTGCCTTTCAGCAAAACATTTCACAGAGTGCTTACTAGAAGAAAATTTTCATTGTTCAATTCAAAATATAGTAAAGTTATTAGATATTAACTGTATCATGCTAATTTGTAACTCCTTACTTGTAAAGTGATTCTGTAAGTCAGTCCATCAGTTTACATTACCTACTTAAGGAATGATCCTTAGAGGTACATCAGATTACAGTGTTGATTTTAATGCTTTAAAAATGTGGAAGGCATATGTATTTTTAAGTTTGAAAATACCTGAGGCCAATATACCTATCATATTTTGATCTTATCATCTTAACCTTTAAATCAACAATATAACCAGTGAAACACAAGGTGACAATCTTTGATCTTCCTGTATTCTGTTAGTCTTATTCTGGGGCTTAAAAATCAACATACAACTGTATGACAATGAATTGTATTATATTGGTTTGGTCAACTAAAAACTGATAGCCAAAAAGCTGTAAAATGCAGTTTAGTCCTTTTTAATAATAAAAAATACTACAAACAATATTTTATTCTATGGAATATAAAAGTTCCTATATCAAATCATTGACCCATTATTTTCTCAGGCAAATGTCTGTATAGTTGATGCTTCAATTTTCATTATAGTAACACTTAAATATTTTTTTTTCTTACTCTTATTTTAGTAGTACCCTAATCCTTTCTTATTCCTGTAAGGTAAAAAAAGGCTGTTACAATCTATAATTTAAATTTCTGCTATGTTATTAAAAAAAAAAGTGTGTTCTTTCTTGAAACACTTTTCTAATGAGGTCTAAGCAAAGCTTGTTTCTCTCCCCAGTGAATTTAAGTTTTGTAGAGAATCTTGAAAAAATGGCAAAGGCAAGATCACGATTTCTTTTCTTGTAGGATTTTTTCTAATTTTATAGTGTCAGGTCTTCCCTTTCAAATCTTTAAAACAAAACAAAAAAGCCTCCCCAACCCCCCACCACTTGTGATTATCTCTTGAGCCTGTAATATGATGCTTTTAAGTTAAGTTGTAAGGTGATGTGTCTGTCCTCCTGTTGCCCTTCAGCTGATTGAAAATATTTACACAATGTTTCTGACCTGTGTGAAATGTGTGTGAAATGGTCAGTTTTCAACTCTTAGCAGTTAATTCACGTTGTATAAATAATTCCTTATGTTTTGGACAGATGTCTGTATGCATCAATGTGCATGTTTTTTATGCTATGTAACCCTTACTAACAGACAGTGATATCTTTCACCGAGTATTTGCTGTACTGAATAATTCTGGCCTTTTGGGCTGCACGAATATGTGAAAACAGAAGTAGCTTGTTGCATGTTTCAGTATTAAGTATTGACACATTCATCTACTCTGCAGTTTTTTGACTAGGGAATTTTGTTTTCTTTCATATGCAACTCTTGACAGAACTACTGCTCTCCTGTGTTTCGATACTCGTTTCAGTTCAATTGCAGAATGTTACAGAAAACATCGCAGTTGTTCTTGATACTTGGAAAAATCTTGCCAATGTTTTGAAATGTTTTTCCAAAATTTGCATGTTGCATCAGAGATCATTTCAGCCAATGTTTATTCTGTGGAATAAGCTTCTAGGTTAATTTTATAATTCTCCCAACAATTTCGATTTAAATTTCTATTGTCTCTACTAAGGGGTTAGATACTACAGCGATGCTAGTGTATAGTACTAGCAGAACGTCTGGGGGAGTGATAAAGGAGCAAGAGGAAAGGAGACAGTCATCAAGAGAAGGGAGGAGGGCCTGTTTAATAAAGTAGTTGCCACTGTTCCTCACCAAAGAAGTTGAGCTGGAAGCCACTGTTGTGGTTTTAATTCTCTGTTTATGCCAGTAAGCCTGGTGCTCAAGTCATGGAGCAGGGAGTGGACAGTGGTACAGTGCCCTGACTCATATCAGAGGACAGTCATCCTGAGCAAAACTTTTCTGCATTCATATTTTCTGCCACACAGTAGTGAGTGTATTGATTTCATATAACTCTGATTTTTTTCTCTCCTGTTTCTAGACTATTCTACTTCTAACACAGAAGCCATTTAATTTTCCAGAGAAAATCCGTGTAGTTCCTGTTATTTTCATTGTCTTCAAGTCGTTTAATGGAATCCAAGTAGCCTGTGCCACCATATTGCCACTGATAGTTTTAATCTAGCTAACAAAGGAAAACAAACTGCGTGTTCCACAGTCATGCTTCATTTTCCTGTGCAGCTATTCCTAATCCTCTTTGGGCCACATTATTTATGAAAAGAAGTAGCCACACCATAATTTAATGTGCTTTAAGACTAACTTTCTAAAAGTGCGATTTTAACATTTTTGAGTATTTATTTGCAGAAGTACCCTTAAAAATGTGAGGTGGTTAAGTTTTATCCGAGCTGATCTGCGTCCATCATTGAAGCTACATTTGGTATGCTATTTAAACTTTGTGTTTGTTGATCTTTCTAACACCCATCATTTCCACCAGGGAGTCCCATTACATCTTTTGTATAATGCTCTTTGTACAATAGCAAATTTTATGCTGAAATGTAGCCACATTTTTAATAGAACCCAAAAGCAGAATTTCATTATGAAGTTACTATATGCATAAATAAATGAAAAAAAAAATAAACTTGATAGAAACTAACAGGAAGTACAGTGCAAAAATTCATGTTTAGTTTTATGGCATTTTCCAGTCTTTCAATGTCATCTCATTGATTTCTCTCAAATTATTATCTTCTGCTGTAGAACCAGATGTTATCTTCACATAATTATGTATGCAGCTTACAAATTCTTTTTGGAAACCACGTTAACTATAAGATTTAGTTCTTCAGTTTTAGTATATGATGTACTAAATTATATATTCATAGAGATATTAAATTTAGATGAACACTCTCTCTGGGATCCTCTACCCTTGTTTAGACATACTGACTGCTGTAGGGCCTTGAAGGAAGTTAATTCAGCTCCTGAGCGGGTACTAATTCTCAGAAAACAAATTGGCAGGTAAGCATAAATTTAATTTACTATGTTAACTGCAGAGGGTAGAAGTCTTGCTGGTGTAAATATAATGCTATGCATGATCAGGATTCCTCAGCTTGTCCTCCTCTTCCTGGATTTTTTTTTTCCCCCCGGAGAGATATCTATCTATATGGAAAAGTACATGTATATGCACACGTTTATATGTATCTCTCTCTCTATGTGTGTGTATGTATGTCTCTTGCATTTGCCCAATATTTCTGGACACAGCTACTGCTTGGTAATCAGAGCTGGACTGCTGCACACTAGACAGTCCCAGACATGTTAACTGTGCTCATTGGAAAAGCTAAATTTACTTTTGGACACCACTGGATGTTTTGTGCAACTTCAGTATTTGCTATGTAGAAAGTCTAACATTTTAGAAAACTATTTTATGGACTTCTGTCTATATTTGAGTCATGCATACTGAGCAAGTTCAGAATCTCTAGGAAGCTTTGAAATTATTGCATTTATTTTGTGCAGTGGATGCCTGCATCCTTCTGTCTAGAAGACTCTGTATAGCTTAACTGAGCCAGCTGTGCTCTATAATCTAGGTATATGGCCCACGTACTTTACATCTTAAATTGTTAATCAAGATGAAAGATTACTATGAGTCATGGAAGACTTCTGTAGAGATACAATATGATTGTATTAACTATGAACCAGTACTTACATGGAAATGTTGGATCTGAGCCTTCAACTAGACAGGTAAGTGAGCACATACTGCATGAGCACTGAGGTCTGGGGAAAGAAACATACTTAAAGATTTTCTGGTTTTATGGCTTGTTTCTTATATTTCTGCAGTGACCCCTGATTTATTGCTCTTCTGTGAAGCCCATTTTTGTTAGTATTAATTTTTAATGGTCCTAAACAACCATAATCTAAATTTTTTGTATGGTACATATTACAGCAGTCTTGGCAACATCATGTTTTCAAAATTCAAAGGGTGAAGCACAGGGTGTTCTGTGTTATTATAACTTTGCCTTTTGTTTTGAACATTTGTTTATAAGTGTTCCATGCAGTATGTAATTTTTTTAAAGGATGATGTTTGCATTACTGAAATGTAATAATTACAGAAGCCACAGTTAGAGGTGCACAAGGTTTTTATAATTAATGCATAGAAATATACAATGAAACCATGATAAAATTTATGAATACCTTTGTAGAGTTTGGCACAGTTTTGGCCTTCTAGATATTAAAATATTATGTTTCATGTTCCTGCTTTCATAGCAAATTCTAATCATATTCTGTAATTATTTTTTATTACTTAAATATTAGTATTCACTGAAATGTCAATCCACTCTAGAAAGTATAATAGATAAATAGTAGTGTGATAACAGTGATTTTGGTCAAGGACAAACTTGGTGAAACCTTTCCATACATTCTAATCAATTCTATTTAGTTTTAATAATGGGAGGGGTGGGAAGTGGTCTTAAGCTGTGTATGGCTATGTGAGGAAGACACACATACAGGTATCTTGTTTGAGAGGGATGAGAACGTATTTGTTTTCTAGTAGAAAGAATAAGTGGCAAAAATACTGATTTTATTTTTTTTTAAATGAATAATCCAGAAAAAAAAGAAAAATCTAATTAAAATACTGGAAGTTTGAAATGTAGACTTTCTGGAATGTTTGTCAGTGTTTTAATCAGTAATTTTACCATAAGTTGGATTCAGCAGTAACATTTGCTTATGATATTACATTATAACATTCTGCTTATGCTTACCCTTACTCACCTTGTCACTTTAGATGTGTTGCTATAGCTATTTCTGGGAGTACACTCTGAACCGAATCAGGAAGCTGATTTGATTTAATCATTCCCTCATGACTTTTTTTTTTCTTTTTTCCTTTCCCAACCTGGATTAGTTCCCCAGTCACATTCACAATGCAGCCCTACAAACAGTTGTGCAGTACAAGTGAAGGGCAGAATGGGGACAAGGATGAGTAGTAGAGTAGGAGGAATGGAAAACCTTTAAGTCAGCATTGCTACTGAGGAAAAGGTATGTGGAACCTTACCCTTATTTTAAATACCACAGGCTCTTTCAGTAATTACATGTTCTGTAAGCTAATTCACAAGACTGCAGTACATATCATGTAAAACAGGAATTATCTATGAATAAGATTAACAACAACTTTTTCACACTGTCATTCTGGTCATGTATGAAAACCATAAGTGTAGGGCAGTATTTATCAAAAAAGAAAGATCGTTTTTTGATTACAGCGGTGATTAAAAAATTTACAATAGCTTAAACTAGTTTTTCTTCGTGATTTTTATGGAGATACACAGATTTATTTTTCATTTAAAAAAATAGTTTGAACATTGTGAAAGCCCTTAAAACTATCATTCTCTGATAAGGTAATATTCACAGGAGCAAAATCTTTTGTAATAATTAAATATCAGTTAGCTGTAACTAAATGAGTTTGACATAACACAGTGGCTATATTGTTAACGCCTTTAAAAGTAGAGTGTTTTCAGTACCTTAGTCTGCCTACGCTTTCTGTACGTTCAACTGCCTAAAAGTCAAATCTAATATTAATTTGAGAGGTGGAAAAGCTTAAGTTAAACATTTGGTCAAATTGCATTGTTTATATGAATTTTTGAAGTTTTCTGTTATAATTTTCTTGAAGTAAGGTTAAATGTTGTGTGGAAAGAAATTAACAGTAAATTGTTATTGAGTTGCGACAAAGAGGTTGTAAAGGTCATACATAAAAATATGATTATATTTCCTCAAATGAAACAAGAATATGCCCTGTGAAGGCAGAGTAGTTTGAAATGTATTTTTTAATACAGGGATAGTTCGTGATTACGATTCTGATATCTAAAGGAATCAAATGGATTATTTTTATTCTTAAGCCATGTCTTTCCCCTGTGGTCTGGTCTTTAAATATATGTTAGAAGGTTCAAAACTTGGATCCACAACAATCTGTTCAGTGGATTATGCTGGACATTCCATGAAACGTGAAATAAATTTGACTGATATCTTGGAATCCTAATTTTCCCCTTATCAGCTGTACTCTTTAGAAAAGTGTGCTTTTTTCCCCCAAAAATGCCCAGAGGAGACTAAGACTGCATGTTCTGGGAAGTTTTTATTTCAGAGAAACATATTTAGGGTACTAATTATAACATAGCAGAATTTTGGCTTGTAGTATTTGGTTATTATGTTTGCATAAAGCATAATGTAGAGTAGCGTTGTGATTGTATTCTTAGTTTGCTAAATTCTGATGACCCAACTCCAGCAGGGTTATTACAGGTAGTACAGACAGAGAGGGATCAGGATTCTGTAGCTGAAGATTCCTCCTGTATGTAAATAGTACTCACTGAAGATGCTTTTATAACTAGATAATCTGTGATTACAGTTTAGGAATGGCAAATTGAATGGTGAAATCCAAAAATGGGACAGAAATGTGACTGTTCATAGGACGTTTGGGGTTTTTTATGGACTCAGAAGGACTATTGCCCAGTTCACGGTATTATTTAAATTTGTACTTAAGACCAGCTTTGGAATTATAGCAGAGCTAAAGGCACATAAACCTTCTAAATTAGTCCCTGCTTCCCTTTTCCTTGCCCTTCCGCACTGTTCTACTGTAGCATCATGGCTACTTTCCAGCTTCACAACCCTACCTGTTTGAGGAAGCAAACTGCTGTACAAGGGCTTCTGGAGTGTGTCTCATATCCCAGATTAGAGTCCTGTGCTGAAGGTCTGTTCCTGTCATGTGCCTCAGTGTCACCCATGACAATGTGTACAAAGCTGAATTTGCACTGGGGCTGTGTCTAATGATGCCTGTGTCCCAGGGAAATCAACTGGACTTAAGCATTTCGTGAAGAGCTTTGCTTAATGGATGGACTTAATCAAAGTACATGCTTAAGTATTATTGAATTTGCATCTTTAAAAATGGGTCTAAAAAGAACTCCTTGGAATTTTTTAGTATGCTTTTTGCCTATTGTCTTTTGTTCTATGTTTTTACACAAGTGGGGCAAAGTCCCTTGTCTGTGATGGGTAATTGTATGTGCAATGATAACATAAGTTACAGAAATAATGAGGAAAATGGATCTCCTCAGGTATAGAAAGCAAACTCTGTTTGTATTTGTATCTTAGTGAGGAATTGAATTACTTAAATACTTGTTCTCATGTATTTCTTTTGAATCATTAAAACTAACAATTATTTTTAATAAACTGGTGAAGAGTTTTTATAAGTTCTCATAATTTTTATAGAATATTCATGAAACTGATTTTGGTCACTACGTAGTATAATTGAGGTAAATATTCAACTATTCTTTGCTTATTTGTCACAGATGGAGAATTAGCGTCTGATTCGCAGTGTCTGATTCTGCTTTGCACCTATATGAAATAGGTGAACAATACTAGATCAGATTGTAGGGTGTTTTAATGATTGAACTTGCATGTACTTCACGTAACTGAAAATAGCTACCTAGTACGCAAGTCAGTGGAAAATTCACTCTGTTATCCCAGTGCAGTTGCAGTGCAAACTTCAGTACATCCTTAATTATGGAGTCACATAATATTTGCCATCAGACCCATTTGTCAACTCCATTTGCTGTCTGAAGTTACAGATGTCAGAAATTTGTACATGTCATCAATTCATTTGTCATAGTTGTTGTATGTTAACATTAAAATCAAGTTAGCTAACATTGACATTTAAATTGCCATCTTTAGGTTTCAGAATCAATAACATATTTCAATTAATTTCATACTGATCTGAGATGTTGTGTCAGGGTGATGCAGATATAAGGAAGTCAACACTGGTTTATACTTGCTTCATTTGTTGGTTTTCTTCAGAAATAAATAATGATGAAAGTGTAAAACAAAGGTTTCCCAAATGTAATTTTCACAAGTGAAGGTTTATGTTGATGCTGAAAGGATGAGAAAGAGCTTTTCAAATTACAGTGAGGTGGATTCTGATTTAAAAAAAGAAAAAGAAAAAAGGGAAAAGTGAGGAGGAAGAAAAGAAACAATTTTACCTATAACCTGTTATTGTAAACTTACCAAATTGTTACTTGTTAGATAGTGAGCATGTAGTTGTTTAGACAGATTATATAAACAAGAAAGCTAACAGCTACAATTACATGTTTCTTAATTTTTAAATGTAGATTTAAGATTGTTAGCAGGTCATTACTTGTATTCATGTCTCAGTACAAGATACTATTTTAATTACAATTTAGGGTATTGCAGAAAACCATTTTGAATCATGATGTTTTGAACATATGTTATATTGCTCAAACAGAGGAAAAGCAAAACAAATTTAGTAACTTGTATCCATAAGATTCATAATGAGCTTTACTAAAATTTAACACAAAATGGAGTTTTACGGTTGTGCTTTTTTTTGTTGTTGTTTGTAACTAAAGTAATATGTGTGCAACTGGAAGAAAGGTATGGAAATGGTAAGAGACTGAGAAGTGGTTTTGCAGGCTGAAAAATAGCTTATTCTTGTCAGTGTTATTACATGACTGGGATCAATAACTGCAATATCAACAACTGCATACCCAGTAAATGGTCTGAATTTGACCAGTCACACCATGTCTGAGTCCTTTAAATGTTGAGATTATCACTAATTTTTTTTAATCGAGAGCAAATGTAAAAGCTATGCTAGAATTTTGAAGGAAAAGGTTTAGCATGGCTGACTTGCTAATCTTTCTTCCAAGTGTAAAAAAGTTGAGCTTTCAGCTTGACTGTTTAAGAATGTACAGACAAATCAATAGATTTATTGTACTGTACCTTTCTCAGGAATAGAGGTCAGGAGTTTGCAGAACATCATGGTTTCTTTTTGTGTTTGTGTTCTGAATATAATTCTACAAAAGTAGTTATTTATACAAAGCTCTTCAGAATTCCTAAAAAGAAATGTGTCTTTGGGGGTGGGGTGGAAAAAACAATCAAGAACCCCCCAAAATAGCTCTGAGGTACAAGGAACCATGATATGCATATGGAAACTTGAAGTTGTTTTAAAGATATTAAACTTTATTTATACTTACAAAATGTATACATGCATTTGTGAAGTTGCTGTAATTTTTTTCTTCTGCTGGAAGCCCCGGTGTTCTTTTCCCTGATCACTGAACTCTTCATAGAGTTCACAGAGCACGTATTCATTCTGTTACCCGGTGCTGGACAATTTCTGTACTAAAGAAAAGTGGGCACCAGTTTTAGGTATGACCAGTATGGTAGAGAGCCCAGCTCATGAGTGTAGCTACTAACTAGCTGACTAGCTCTGCTATTTCTTGATACCGTTATGTTCTGGCTGCTGATGTAGCCACGCTGATTTGGAATGGATGTGGAATCCATTTGGGTGTAATCCCACTTATACCAAAACTGATCTCACTACTGCTCCTCATTTTTATACTACCTGCTTTTTTTTTTTTTTTTTTTTTTTTAATGGCAAAAAATAAAAACCTAATACTAATTAAAAACCTAATGCTAATAGTGCGGTCTGCAAAACATCTGCTAGCATTAGAGGAGAGCAGGTCAGTCACCTCATTTCAATTTTTTTTTTCTACTTCTTAATATGTTTACTTTCCTACCATACAAGAGGTTTCTGTTATTGATCCTGGGATATTGTATAGTCAAAAACTGGATGGGGAATTGACTGGGGGAGTTGTCAATAAGGTATGGTACTTGTTTTAAAAATAATGAGTGGTGTAATAAGAGTCTCTTAAGTGGGAATTAGATTCTATGTATCTGTCAAGGCCCGTCTTTGCTATCAGCACAAATGAGTAGAGCAGACAGCTGAGGGAGAAAAAACAATTTGAAAATGGCAGTTACAATAACAAAACATGTAACTTTGTTAAGTAGAAACTTTGTTGTTAGTCACACCAGTTCCCTCAAACGTGTCTACACGCCTCTGCAACTTCCACACACAACTGTAAAGAGAGGAAGACAATCCACGGCTAATCACAATTTCTGTTTTCAAATGTGCCTTATTGCTATAGAATTCTGCTGAATAGGTACAGCCAGCTCAGAGGGAGACCCCTAATACTCCCTGGGCTCTTGGTGTACTGTGGTGGATCAATGTCAATTAGACATGCCTTTTTATGGAGCAAGACAGCTTGGTTCTACTGCCACGACATTGCTCCTACAGTTTTATAGTAAATCTGTCGGTCACTGTGGAAGCAAACTAATTTTTTCATTTTTTTGTCTTTTGTTTTGCCTTTAGGGTGGGATGTCACTTCAGGGAAAAAAAAAAAAATCAGTTTTTTAGGTTGAGTTTTGTAGAAAAGTTTGCAACAGTTGGTTTAAAAAAACCAAAAAAGTGCATTATTGCTGGATGTCCGGGAGTTTATCAGGAAGCTTGTGGTTTTCCAAATAACAGTTGGTTAAAAAAACCAAAAAAGTGCATTATTGCTGGATATCCGGGAGTTTATCAGGTGGTTTTCCAAATTGCAGACTTGGAGAAATGAGAAAT
>NW_008796063.1:7617841-7627100 GCF_000699145.1 Aptenodytes forsteri
AAGAAAGGGAAGGAGAACACTGAAGTAAGAGGTGCTGGTCAGATAAGATAGCCAAGCCCAAATAATTTGAGTGGATTACAAAGAACTATTAACATTTGAATGGAGTTGTCTAGGGAAGACAGTTACCAGACATTAACTTTTAGCTATTGTCACCCAGCAGAGGGAATTCACATGTGATTCAACTTGAAAAGAAAAAAAAAAAGTCAGAAAATCCTTTTAAATACTTGCCCTTCCATTACAGTTAAAGAAATGAAATCCAGGACAGGGTGTGGGGGAGGGCAATAATGCTAATACACGTGTGCATTTCAGTTTTCCATTCTGTAAGAACACTAAAATACTGCATTTTAGTTGACAGATCACACGGGTTGGTTTGAAAAATGTCCTGAGATGGGTAAACCTTTGGTTAGGATTCAGATTCTTTTCTGAATCTGAAGAGCCAGAAAGGGAAGCAACTGCTGAAGACAAGAACTTCGAATTGCACAGCCCTGAGTTCTCTTGAAAAAAATAGTATGTGGGCATAGATCCCAGGTCTTATGGTGTACACTCCCAGTTCTTATGGTGTACACACTGTATGAGGCACAGAGCTGATGCATTTCCCCCTTCCCACTGTCCTGCAATGAGACAGTGGGGAAAATAGGTGCTGTTCCATATACACTTTCTATTCTTTTCGTTATAGAAGCCTGGAATTCCAGCTGTGCACAGGGGGTGAAAGAAATAGAAAAAAAAAATTTTTTTTCTCTAATTATTAAGGTATCCAGACATTTTACAAGGTTAGGATGCTGATAGTCCATGATAAGAAAAAAAGAGAGATCCATCAACCAGTGAAGGAGTGAAGGAAAAAAAGGGGAAAAAGTAAAAATTTCATTGCATGCCTTAATGTGTCTTCATACTTGTGTTAGAAGAAAGTTAGCTTATATCTAATTAGAAGTTAACACAGCAATAATTTTGTAAGGCAAGCATGTGCACGCAATGAGCTGATGTTGCAGGAAGGAAATGACAAGTGCAGAAGAGCATAAATCAACCTCTAGCTGAAATCTCTTGTTTTTCAACAGTGCATGAAGGCTCTGTAAAAATTTTAACCCTAAAGCAGTTCTTAGTTTTCAGATTTTCTAAGAGGGTGTTTGTAGCTTTGGAAGTCATGAACTGGCTCAAAAGTAATTCAAGATCTTTAAATTTGTAAAAGGTAGGAACTTAGTGATATTACATGCAGTTGATCTGCTTAAAGTAGAGGATTGGTACTTGACTGAAGTCAAGTGAGCAACAGCTCTGTGCTGATTTAATGAACAAAGGAGACCTTGCATGTTAGTAGCAGAAAAAAGTATCGGTAATGTAAAATTATGTATGTCTTTATTAAATTTTAAGTTTTAAATGATACTCTCAGTGCATATTTTAGTATTTGTCTTATCAATTACTTCTGTATTAAGCCTATAATTTTTGAACTCTGAGGATGTACATTGAATTGACTTTTTGAACTTAACGAACTTTAAACAAACAGAGCTAACGGGGACGAGCTAGAGTAGTATTTACTTTTTTGTTTGATGAATTGCCAGGACTGGAGTGCTAAAGGGCATCACAGTGCAGGTGGTTTCAATACCTTTGTGTTCTTTCTGTGTTTTTATTTGGAACTCATTAGTTCCTGTTAAAGCAGTAATCATTTTTTGGATGCCACTGAAATTCTTAGTTCTTAGTGAACAACTCCTGTGGTTTTTCTGCCTCTTTATTTTAGTGTATATTTGTTTTATTACAAGTCTTGACAACATGGTATTTTTCTTGTGTTTGCCTAGGTTTCAAATTCTGTTTAAAACAATACGTCTATTTGATTTGAGAGTATATTTTATCTTTCACGCTACTTATTGTTTGGGATGAGAATGTGGAAGGTTGGACTACCTTTACAATTCATCTTGTTGCAATATCTTTTCTTCTTCTTTTCATATGAAGAAGTTCATACCATTTGTGTGGCTTAAAAGCAATTGCAATGAAAAAGGTGAGTCTCTGGAAGAGCTTGCCAAGATTCATTTTCCCAAATACTTTTGTTTTTACTCATGTACCGTTGTTTTATAATCCTTATTGGAGAGAATAGACCAAGGTCTTTTGATATAAGTACTGGTTTTCTTTGTGCTTTTCCACTCTGTTTTATATTCACTAACAAACTATTCTAATAAGTTGGTAAGATCCTAAAGCCCGGAAGTCCTTTTATCTCCCCTTTCCTCTTTCTTTTCTTTTTTTCTTTGATCTATGCTAAATTAGTAAATACATTGTTCTGTGTCATTGGATAGAATCTGTTTTTTCAAAAGTGGGGAAGAACTGCAGTTCTGGCTGATTTTTTTGCAGTGTGGCTTAATCTCATTTTTACCTGAAACTAGCAGAAGATTCTCCATGCAAATTATGTTTGGCACAGATTTAGGGTTGTGGCTGCCAGGATTACTGATGAAGCAGATGGAGAGCTACTCTTCTGCCATCATTACACAGTACCTTAATGTTAGAAACGTTAGCAGTAGACTACTACTAAGGACATGGGTTGAGTTTCAGACAAAAAAGTTATCCTGTTTAAGCAAGTTGAAAAAACAATCTGCCTATGAAAATACCTTATGAAAACTCTTCATTTGAGAATCTTGATTGCTGTATGTTATAGCAAAGATTGGTTGGTTGATTTGGATTTTTTGTTTGGGTTTTTTTGCCTACCATAAACCTTTTAAAGACTTTTTTTCAAAATATCTTTTATTTTTCTTGAAGTGAGAAAGAAAACTAGATTGGACCCCAAGGAGTTATACATTACATATAATAAAAAATACTTAATATTAATATAAATGGTAAAGCCAGTTTAAATGCTTTCCTCATTGTTACTGGGCCATAAAATACTAATCAGAACAAGCATGCTGTAAAAGTAAACTCTTGTTCAAAAGAATTCCTTTCTTTCAGTTCAGAAGGAAGCCATCAGTAATTGTATTACTTCACAATTATAGCAAAATTCCTTTTTGTTTAAAATGGTTTATAAGCTTGAGCTAATCCTTCAATGGTCTGTGGAAATAAACCGACACAAAAAAATAAGCGATTCAACAAAACCCAGAAATTAATAACAGTCAGAACCAACAATTAACTCAGAATTCTTGATCTAATGTCTCTAGTAAGATTCAGAATCTCTGGTCTTGTATACCATTCTTCTGTGGTTTTAAAATTAATATTTGATAAGTATTATTTGATACATGTTACTAACAGGATTAATAGAGAAATGTATGAAAAGTTTTAATTTTGGTAGACTACATGCTAGCAAGCCTTGCTCCTAGACAGGAAGCTATGAAAGAACCAGTGTACTTTGTGTTGCACGAGTGTATTTTTTATGTGAGTTGTTGGTTGAGTGGGTGGTTTGCTTGCCAGATTGGAAAGGCATTGCCAGCGATGATTAAAATGTCATATAACATGTTTTATAAATCACTTCAGAGGGTACCATTATGACTAAGATTAAAAAATAGGGGCATTTCAAAGAGTTCATGTGTAACACTATTGCATTCTCGCAAGTCAGTAGATTCCACACAGTATTCTCAAGCATATATAAATAACTTAGACTTATACTGCATGGCGTACTCGGGTGCAGGCATCTCACTGCAGTGCCTACCAACCTTGCTTCCCCCAAACTGTTAAACTGAAACATTGCTCAGCTGAACATACCTCATTAGGAACAGAAACTACATTATTTAGATAAAAATTTAAGACAGGAGATGACTGAATTTCTTCTACTATAAAATTGTCAGAAAGTTAATGATAGCTGACTTATCATGAGATAAATTAAGATGATAGTCTATTAAGTACAGATTAACAGGCATACTCTATAAATATCTAGAAAATCTGCTTTCTATATAGTTATGAATTAATCTCAAAAACACTCCATACACTTCTAGTATTCATTAAGAGAGATCTTAAAGTGATTCTGCCTTCTCATTTTTAGTATTGAGGGGTGTTATAACCTGGTCATGGAAGTTAACCTTGTGTATTTGTTTTTATTTGTATTTAACTTTTCACTGAATTTCATTATGGTTGCATGATTCTCCTCTTAAAGCATTGATTTAGAGCCTAAATGAGAATAAATAGCAAGAACCTCGCTTCCCTTTAAAATAAAGGAAGCTTGAAATAGTGATGGGAGGACTCTTACTGGATTTCTCTGGAGTTCTGAAGGGAGAAAAGACTGCCTAAAATTATCAGAATTGGTGTATAAACTTGTTGGTGTAAATACCACTTGCATCCTGGCAGCTTTCATGCAGGCTGTATTGGGCAGTTAAGGAAGATCATTAATAAAGTGAAAAATAATGTTTTTGAAGTCTATTGCACTCCATGTGACAGCTGGCTCAACGTTGTCTTTAAATGCTGTAACTTGTGAGTGAGACTACACAGTGATCAGAAAACTATAACTATTTCCCATGCCAACCTTTCAGTTTGCTGTGCTTCCCTGAGACCGGGGAATCTGACCAGTTATGTTTAACATGCTATGACATTTAAAAAACAATTTTAAAAACTGATGGTTACAGTTGTCCTTCTGGAAGAACACTGATGTATTTTTCATGGTCTTTAATAATCTCATGAAAAAATGAAATTACCTCTTAAGCTCTGCACTGTCATATGGATCAGGTACTCCCCTTTTCCAAGCAAATGAAGCAGCTCTCTATAGCCTCCTCTGGAAGTTTAGTGCTTGAGGTACTTTAGATTTGCAATGTACTGAGTAGAAAAACATCATCCTGAGGAAGCTGACAGTGCTGATACATGATCTTTGATCCTTTCTCTAACCACTTCTCCTGGTTTTGGCTGGGATAGAGTTAATTTCCTTCCTAGTAGCTGGTACAGTGCTGTGTTCTGGATTTAGGATGAGAACAATGTTGATAACACACCAATGTTTTAGTTGTTGCTGAGCAGTGCTTACACTAGTCAAGGACTTTTCAGCTTCCCATGCCCTACCGACTGAGAAGGCTGGGGGTGCACAAGAAGCTGGGAGGGGGCACAGCCAGGACAGCTGACCCCAACTGGCCAAAGGGACATTCCATACCATGGGATGTCATGCTCAGTACAGAAACTGGGGGAAAGCTGGCCGGGGGGGCTTTTTGCAGAGACAGGTGTTCTGCATTCCATTGCTACTTGATTTTTCTGCTCATCTTCCACAGATAATGCTACCCACTTCTTAAAATAAAAATAATAAATATTGTAAAACCTTAATTTTTTTTTTTTGCATCTCCTCTTTCCGTTTCATGGTAAAAGTTTTTTTTCAAAACCTCTTTCATATTGTCCTCCCTTCATATCCTCTTTCTTTCTGGAAAACAGGAGACTTCAGGAAATTGCTATTTGAGGAAAAACATGGCAATGGAAATGGCTGAAGTCAGATAAAAGGAATTCCTTCATGTGGTCTGGCTGTGCTGTAACCGATTGTCACTTCATTTTCCCAAAGAATGCTTATTTGAGAGTCTTTATGCTTAAAAGAATAATAAAAAACCAAAACAAACAAAACATGTAAGTTGTGTCTAATATCTGCCTGCCTTCCAGGCAGTGTGCAATGCCCGTTTCTTCTCTGATGGACTTTTGTTTTCTTTTGTAGAAAGAAGCTCCAATCTCATGCATTGGTTTGCTTCTACCACAAATGCTACTGGCAGTTTACAGTCTTTGGTTCATTGCTAATTCCAGGCAATGTCCTTTAACACTTAAAATCTAAAGGATGGAGGTATCTGACCTATAACATTTTTTTTCCATTTTAGTTCAGTTTATGTGATGCTTCTAATTTCCCTTTTATTTATGGAAATTGGTTTTGCAACTGGTTGCTTGTAAGTAGCAATGAATCCTGTAGTATAAGGTGACTGAGGGAGGTAATAAGGCTAACTTACCCACTTGTAATTTTTTTTTTCTTCTTCTCAAAAGAGTGTTCTCTTACTAGTACTTTAAGAGATGTCATACTGAGATCAGACATTTTAGATTTCCAGTAGGAAAAGAAAAAAATTGATTTTTCCTTTTCCTTTTTTTTTTCTTGGCCAAAGGAGAGTAAGAGGAAAACTCCAAAACTGACCTTTTTTTGTCAGTTTAAATTACATTTATCATATTTCTGTGCATTCTTAGTACTGAAAGTATTCATATAAAAAAAAAGGTGGTTCAACTGGCAAGAGATTTTCAACTCCAGTTTTGCAAGCAAATGAAGGGGAAGTTCAATTAAGAACTTTCCATTTAATAAGTCAGTAATGTAGTATTAGTTTTCTCCTTTGTATTGGATTTAGATGAGAGAAATTATTATTCCTGGCAAAAAAATATTTTTATCCTTTGTAGAACTTGCATTTATCAAAAACCCCCACAACCACAATGTTTTTTAATGTTGTTAATACAGAAAGGCAGTTGTAATTAGAGAGGTGGGCTTCCTCAACTTTATTTAGCAATTTTGTTACAGCTAATGTAACTACTTATATTTTACATCAGCTACTTGTGTTTCAAGATTGTTCAATTGTTATTGGTAAGACCAGATAGTCTATTCTTATGTTTGAAGTAGTAATTACAGTTTTTGTGCCTCAAGGTTATGGCAGGGTTTTGGCATCATTGAACCTGAGATGGTTTATATCAGTGTACTTTCACTTTCATGTTAAGAAATTAATCAAGTATTTTTGGATTTGTTTTTAACACAAAATTTCTCATTTATTAAAAACCCTAGTGGAAGTATGTTATGAATACTGTACAAGTTTTACAACTTATTTTATGGAGCAGTGTGATTTCATTTATAAATGAATTTGTTTTACTTTTTTTTTAATGCAGGATTAGCTATATTGTGTTCTGTTGTCCTTTCACAGTTGCTTTCATAGAAGGTCTAAAAGATAAATCGTCGCCTGTATTGTGACTACTTCTCTGAAACGTGGTGATCCAAAAAAAAAAAAAAGTATTCTTTACAAGTGTTTTGGAGGACATGAAATTAAGGAAGTTAATAGGAACTCTTAGTCGAATTGATCATAACATTAATTTAGAGAATAAGGCATTGATTGTGACATCTAAGCTATAACAGAATTATGGTGATCACTCACATGGAGAATGTGTAGCACTGGTTAATGACAGGTCTAGTGCACTTTGTATTTGATTTGGTGTTGTAACTTTCTTAAAATGTTACAGTGCTGTATCATTTCCATTTATACCCAACTGGGATATTTTAGAATTTTATTTAAGATCACGACTTACCAGCAAGGTTGTATTATTTAGTGACTTTTTAATGTGGAGAAAGGAATATGATAAGCCATCTTCTTTTTGTTGTGGTTTAGGATTGGATATGATTCCAGCTTTTCAGCACAAATTCACATACTAGCTTTTCATTTTTATTTTTGAATTTTTGAGTCCTGTTTATGACACTGATATTCAAAAAGTGTCTTGATGTTTGAAGATGTGACTTCTATATATAATCAAATAAAAATTGGCTTCCAAAATTTCTATCAGTGAAGAAGCAGAGTAGAACTGACCTATTTATATTTGATCATAATAATGTAAAAGATAACCTGAATAATATTGCTTTAAATTACTGTAGTGGTATGTGTTGAGTGTTCTGAATACAAACAGGGATATGAGGGGCATTCAGAATATAGAATACTTTTAAGCAAAACTTTTTGTGTCTAGAACGTGCTGATCTGGAATGGGTGGGTTTCACTTCTCAATGATATCTGTGGACAGCACCATTGTTAATTACTAAGTACTTTCTGGAGTCCTTTGGTCACCTTTTTTGTAATGTCTTCAAATCATATCTTTCTTGCCATAGAAGTATTCTATGCAATCAACTCCTGAGGAAAAAACCTCATCACTAGGGAAAAAAAAAAGTAAATATACTGGTACTGCCATTAGTTTTGTTCTTCGGGCTTGGATACAGAAATAGACCTCTGTGTGTAAAAGGAAACTTTTTAGTTTATTAAGAAGCTTATGTTGCTTGTTCTCAAAATCTAAGGCCTCCCAGTTTGAACACATTGAGTTACTTATGATGGTCATCAGATCTAATCCCTCTCTATCACTTTGCAGAAGTTTTTGCATGTGTACTGTGTATTCTATTAATCCTCTGGAAATGTATGCAAGTGGAAGCAAAGAATGTTTTCTGAAGAAGAAAATTATCCCCTACTGAGTAACGGATAAAGTTGAAAATTTTGAAATCAGATATTCTTTGTTGCTATTGGTGTACTTCATCCCTTAATAAATTCTCCATCTTAAAAAAAAATATCTCTATGCGATCACTCTTTGTTTCTGTTTAAGAAAATGGTACGTCTATTTGGGATGTAAGTCACAGAGGTATAATGTTTCTGAAATTTGCTTACAAATTACTGAACAATAAATTACTGTAATAAATACAAAATTTCTTGGAATGTTGTTCCTAGAAGAACACTATGTATGTAATCATGATAGTCAAGACTTAACCAGTTGTTCATGATAGAGCAGAATAGTACTGTGAAACCATAAGGCGTAGGAAGTTAGGGCCTATTTCCATCTACCCCTCCTATCTGAAGCTGCCTGCAGATTTTTTTTTTTTTCCTGTCATAGAATCCTTTGTTTTTTCAACCTAGAACCAGGAATGCCATGGTAAATAAGAATTCATTAGCCTTCACACAGGTTATGGCATAATATAAGTTGATAGCAATAACCCAAATTTCAATCCAAATATATAATTTCATAAACAAAAATCATATGCTGCATATTCCTCAGTTTATTATTAATAGTATTCTACTTTTTCAACAACAGCAGCCCTGATCTAATAATAATATATAGCAATCTAATATATAACAATCTATAATTAATAATAAAATATTACATAATTTAAGTGTTCAAAAATATATATTCTGACACTGTAATCAAACCTGTGTGGGCAGATGATTATGTCTATAACAAGTTCAGGAGTTTAGATACGATTCCTTTTGATCTTTAATATCCAATTTTGGATGGAGGAACGCCATAGTTATCAGCTAGATAGAAAACCACATGAGAGTGCAGAACTATATCCTTTTGAAACAGATCTATTGTGAAGCAGCATATCTTTTCAATCCTGTTCTAGGATTAATTGAAAAAGCAGTGGAGTTGTATGGGAATGTAGAAGTCAAAATGAATTGGTGAATGGAGTTACATCCAGTTGGCGGCCGGTCATGAGCGGTGTTCCCCAGGGGCTCAGTACTGGGGCCGGTCTTGTTCAATATCTTTATTGATGATCTGGATGAGGGGATTGAGTGCACCCTCAGTAAGTTTGCAGATGACACCAAGCTGGGCGGGAGTGTTGATCTGCTCGAGGGTA
>NW_008796063.1:7627652-7629674 GCF_000699145.1 Aptenodytes forsteri
CAGGGAAGTGGTGGAGTCCCCATCCCTGGAGGTATTTAAAAGACGTGTAGATGAGGCGCTTAGGGACATGGTTTAGTGGGCATGGTGGTGTTGGGTTGACGGTTGGACTCGATGATCTTGGAGGTCTTTTCCAACCTCAATGATTCTATGATTCTATGATTCTAAAATCGACCTAATAGTTCATGATGCAGCAATAAAACCAAACATAGGTAAGTAGATGAGAGCAGGCACAGTTCCTGAGATTGGCTGAGTTGTGTTACGCATTATTATGGTAGAAGAGAATGGAAATAGGAAAGGCAAAGACAACTGTATGTTTTTTACTCTTGCTAATATAGCAAAACAGCTTCAACCTAGTTTTTGGAGATTATTTCTGCGGTTATAAGGTTAGAAAGATTTATTTTGAAATGAAAGCTTTACAATCTGTAGAAAATACTTCATCTTTCAAAGTACAGCTTTGGGGTCAAGTCATGCATTTGGAGCATAAAAATACTTGCTAGCAGGTGTAATTCTTACACAAGTAACCCTACTTTAATTCTGCTTTGACTTTATCACTACCATTCATATTTGCAATTGATGTACATTTCTGCCATGTCAAAAATAGATGAGAATAGTTTTGCAGTTTTTCTGGGAATAGCTGATCTGTTTTTCTGAAAATAATGCTGATTGTTGTTAATCAACTTGTCAGAACTGAATAGTTTTCTTCTTTATCAAAGTGAAGAAAATTGGGACACTAAATAACAGTCTGTGTGGAACTAGGACACTGTTTGGAGACATAGCTCCAGACATTGTAGAGGATTTTTTTGACAGATAAGCTGTGTGCTTAAAGAGATAAATGTTAATCTAATACATTGGAAAACAGACAGATTGCAGTGTACTGCAGCATTAAAATAACAAGACTAAGTTCTATGCACCAGCTGATTCTGTTTCATAAAACTCCACAAACTTACTGTGAAGACCATGGCAGCAGCTGGTAAACTGTATCTCCTAGACTCTTGATATATGATCCAAACATTGGTAGAGTAAGCAACACCTCAACTAACATTTTTGATATAGAAAATTAAAATTTTTTTGGATTGGATTGTAGGGAGTTGAAAGATCAACATAGTGCTGCTGTTATCTTTGTTCTCAGTCAGGCTTCTCTGTCACTTTCTTTTTCTTTTCAAGTTCCAGAATAAATATTGTCTATCCTTACTACGTCCAGAATACTGATGCTTGATATAGTTGTATAACCTGATCATTTGTATCCTATACAGCATGTGATTTCTTCAGTAAAAGGTTCACATTAGTGCAGACACTGAGTACAATACACATCGCAAACTCAAACTTTTAAAATGGTAGTTTAATACTGTATTGCCTCAGGCAAATATGATAGGACATATTAAAGAATGATGGCGATTCAAAAAAGAATTATAGAAGCTTCAAGGTGTGAGAGCTGTTCTTGTCATAATAAGACATGTTCTTTTATGGTTAAAGCCAAGTTAAGGAACAGTGAATATGAACTCATTCAATCAAGTTATCGGGTTCTCTGGAATTATTCTTAAATGTTATTAACAGAATATAGGTTTGGAGATGACTTTTCTGTAAGAGTTTTGTAGTTTCTAATACATAATAAAATGTGTTTTAACTTTTATATATATACCCCTGACTACAAAAGAAGGTTTCATGTGGAGCTAACAGGTGGAGGGAAAAAAAAGCATCAATCTCCAAAAGCAAGGATACACAGTGCTAATAATTAATGTCATTTAAACTGTGGAAGCAAGACCAGCTGTTTTGTTTACCAGCTGTGTGACAATTGATATGTCTAAGAGACACATGCAGGTTCTTGTGCAGTCATTTGTCCTTATATTCTGGGTGCAGAATTTGTGTGGAATGTGTTAGTATAACATGTAAGTACTGTGTTAGTATATCACTGTACCTGAGTGTCGTGGTTTAACCCCAGCTGGCAACTGAGCACCACACAGCTGCTCACTCACTGCCCCCACCCCGCTGGGATGGGGGAGAGAATCGGAAGAGTAAAAGTGA
>NW_008796063.1:7630338-7657070 GCF_000699145.1 Aptenodytes forsteri
ATAATAATACACAAAGCAAGTGATGCACAGTACAATTGCTCACCACCCGCCGACCGATGCCCAGCCAGTCCCCGAGCAGCGGCCCCCCCGGCCAGCTTTCCCCCAGTTTCTGTACTGAGCGTGATGTCACGTGGTATGGAATGTCCCTTTGGCCAGTTTGGGTCAGCTGTCCTGGCTGTGCCCCCTCCCAGCTTCTTGTGCACCCCCAGCCTTCTCAGTCGGTAGAGCATGGGAAGCTGAAAAGTCCTTGACTAGTGTAAGCACTGCTGAGCAACAACTAAAACATCAGTGTGTTATCAACATTGTTCTCACCCTAAATCCAAAACACAGCACTGTACCAGCTACTAGGAAGGAAATTAACTCTATCCCAGCCAAAACCAGGAAACTGAGCTAACAAGACTTGCGGAAAGTCTGCTCTGCCTTAATCTGCATGTGTAGTTCCAAACTGGAACTGGTTTATGTTTGGCTCAGAACACAGGTAGAATACCTGTCCATACAGAGATATCCTCTGTAGTCATTGTAATATTCTATCTTGTTTACTGGACATGAAGCAAAATAAAGATCCATGTTAAAATGCATTGTCTAGTAGAATACTAGATGTACCTTGACAAAATCAGTCCAGACTATAAAAATAAAAAGATAAATAAAATTAATTGATAAGGTCACTGGTTTTGTCCTCTTCTAAACTGGATCCATTGATCTGGCAAAATAGAAGTCTGTTGGAAGTAATAACCTCTGAACTTTGATCTGGATGTTTTTGTCTAATACCAGAACGTATCATGATCTTGTGAAGATTACTGCTAATCGCATAAGAACTAGTTAGAGAAGAGTCATTTGAGCCCCCAAAAGCAGTAATACCCAAGGCAGGAGTTTTTAGACTTCTCCAAAGACTTTCAGACAAAAAGAAGCTGTGGTAGCAGTTGTCTGTTTCTGCTCCTCACAAAGAGAATTTTCTGTTCTCTGTCTGAACCTACTTATACCTTTATGGCTTGACACAAGCATTAGCAAGGAAGCAGTCGAGTTGTAAGCGCTGTTTCAAAACTGCACTGCTGTTGCAAAGGTGATATCAAACTGCTACCAAGAGAGTAGAAAGATTGCTTTGTATGTTTGGCTGTTATATTGAAAGGGGGTTTTCAGATGCTAATCGTGTCTTTTTATATCTCTTGGCCCAGCACCATAAAAGGTGTAGTGAAACTGCTCCATAGGTACTGAACTTTTCTTTATCATATGCTGCTGTAGTACCTGAAACCTCCTGTATAAAATAGCTGATAAAATGAGACTTATCTGCCCTGCTGTTGCAGCAACAGGGAGGCTGGTAGCCTATACGCTTCTCCCTTGCCATAAACCAATGCCTTCGCAGGTTTTGTCATCTCAGGGGACCTGGTACTGGATTTTCAGTAACTTCACATGGAGTGAGCTTGCTTCTGTGTCTTTCTTATAAGACAAACCTAGCAGCTGTTCTGAGAATATGTATTAAATGGTAAAAAATCCTCCACTGAAAGCTGAAAAGAAAGATAGAAATGTTCTGCCTTTTGGCTTCTACTTGAAGTTGTGGTAAGAGTCTGTATGTCTTTTGGTTTTGTTTTTAATTGCTGATCCAATAGGATATTCCACAGCTTTTTTTTTTTTCTTTGAAAAAGAGTAATCATTTTAAGAAATGAGAACTTGGTTGATCTAGCATCTTAGACGGGTACTGTCTCATCTTTTCTGGAATAGTTTATGAACACGTGGAAACACAAAATACAGCAATTCTTTTTTTAAAATACAGGGCTGTTATAACAGGTATAACAGGAGTAACACTTTTAAAATTTTGACTGCGCAGCATCTTAGAAGCAAACATTGTGGAGATAAATTATAATGTTCATATAAATATACGCCTGTCTAAATCTAACATTGAAATAAAGATACAGTTGCCTGAGTAAGTGACTGGATTTTTAAAGATGCTGCGCGCTAAAAATTCATCTTGACTGAAGTGCTGAACTGAAATCACAGACATCGCCACTTTTGCATTTCATCATCTTATGTACATACTTCACTTCAAGATGATCACTCTCAGATAATCGAAATACATAAATATTTGGAGGACTGGAGGTATACTTCGATAAGATTTCTTGGGCTTGGGCACAAAGGTTTGAAAATCCTGGCTGGGTTCTTGACAACAGTGAAATAACCTAAGTACAGGTCACAAATTCTGGTTTGTGTCTAGTTAACTGGGCATTTAACGAGTACCACTACAACACTGGAGTAGTATTGTACTTTAGTTTTTTCTCAGCTTTGCTATATGATTTTAAAAAGTACTAGTTCAAGTTCAAAAGGTTTGTTAAATGCAAGTAATTTTAAAAGTAATGTAATATATTAGAACTTATAAAGACCTTGGAAAGGTAAATGCTTCTCCAAGTAGCCTTTGATTCTGTTGGTGGCTTAAAAATGATGTTCAGATCTCCTCTTGAAGGATGCTCTTCAGCATTTATGAAATAAAATGGAGGTGAATACTGTTGTGCCCCTTTTCTACAAAATATTTGGTGAGCATTTCTAACTTGTAGATTGATAGTTTCCCATTTCTACCTGTAAATGCTTATTTGCAGAGAATATTGAATAGAACAATTAGAGCGGAGAGATTTTCTTGTACCACAGATAAAGATCTCTACGTAGCCATCACCAGCATTTCATCTTAGTACATAAATCAGGGAAATGGTCAATATACGGAACAAATCTAAAAGATGTGAGAAACTTCATATGCCATTCCAATTTGATCTTTACCAAATGATGTATATTATAAAATAAAACATACTGATATTACTTCATGCAACTACCTTGGAAAAATGGTTTTGACTTAGAAATATTAGTTTCTGTCACAAATTGTATTTATTTTTCCTGCGGGTAGAACTCAGGGTGCCAACAATGTTCTAATAAAAGTTAAAATTACTCCTATGGTGACAGCAAGTGACAGACTTAATAATATTGCCTTTTTTAAAGATTTAAAGTTTCCATTTTAACAATGTATAGCATAAGCTTTTGAGGAGTGACAAAGCTCCAGTTCTTTGCTTGATGTAATTTTCAGGAGAATGTTTGACTACAATGTGTGGTTTCAAAGATGCAGCTAGATTTTTCTCTGGTATAGTGGAACAGACCAGCATGGTACAAATGCTCCCGTGACTATCTTTGCTTTTTTGATTTCTGCAGCATTACATTTTCCTATTAGAGGAGTAAAGTGATTTAAGGAGGAGGGGGGGAAAAAAAAAGTTTTAGCTTCTTAAGACAATGTATATTTTTTTGGAGCAAATATTTCCGCATTTTGTGTTTTCACAAGGCATTGTACATTAATTATATTGTACAAAGAGTGTTAATATTTAATATAGACATTTGTTCTTGAGTGAAAAAACTTGTTATATTTTATTGCCAAAAAGATTCATGGTAACCAACCTTGTCTGAACTCTGACAAATAGTATCTAAGAAATGATTATTTGGACCTGTGCATCCATCCTATACTGGAAAAGCTTATTAGAATACATTATTTTAAACTTATTTTCAATTTTGAATCAGAATTGATATACTGAGTGTATTTTCATTTCATTGTCGGTATGCTAGATAAAAATAAAATATTCTTTCTTATTCTGAATACTGTTTTATAGCCATTCAGATTTAGTATTCTAATGGCCTGCTGACCCTCTTTGCTGAGAAACAGAAACTGAGAAATGTTCTCAGACTATTTTTCATTAAGTGGCTGCAGATTTATTTGATTTGATTGAAAGTCATCTCTAATTACAGGTATTCGTAAAGCAAATGATGATAAGGAAAAGGTAGCATTTAGTTGAATTATCAATCATTCTTTTTTAGTGCATTCTAATTAGATTACCAACTGTTCTTTCAGAAAAAGTACTTTAATAGGAATAAATATCAATAAAATTACATGTTTGTTTACCTGTGTTTGTATCTGTATTTCTTTTGTTTTTATATACCTAGACCACTATACTGAGTGCAATATTATTTAAAGGCAATGTAGTGTAGGCTACTGGGAAATTACAAAATACTAAACATTTAATATGTTAATTGTACCTTTTAAGCTCAAAAGAATTTGGAATTCTGTCTCACATTTGAGGCTGATTATTTACTGAATGCAAGTAGGAAGCTTGGAATATGTAATTGTGGTCTGCCGTGGTGAAGAAAATGACCAGAATTTTGGTAGTTTTTACTTTTTTTTTGCAGCATTCATGCTTTCAGTTATTAAAGCAAATGAAAAGAATTTTCCCCAGTAATAAAAGCCCAAATAAACAAAAAAACCCCACCAGATTTGTTCAAATGTCCATGTTAATGTTTTGCTGCTGTAAGAGATCATGGGTGAAAATTGATTGTACTCTATGGCCCAAAGAACTTCATGGTAAATATTTTATTCAATAAAGCTTTGTATTACAAAGGGACTATTCGGGTTGTAATTATCAAGCTAAAATCAATATCACTTTCCCAGACTGGTACTTTATATGTAAGGGTATTCTTAAATACAATAGTATAATCAATAAAAAACCGGACAATTTCCATTTTCAGTAATTAACTCTATCCAGTAGTTTTTCCAGGACCTTCTGCATTCTGTGCTGTTAATAAGAGTTCTACTTCTTCCCATCACACTTCCTAAATGGAGCCAAAAAGCCTGGACAAAATTATATTCAGGTTTTGAATACATTTAGTCTTCCACTACTCCTCTCTTATTTCCTTTGGTGGCAAATACATCTATCACTGCTGAAATGGAATTGTTAGTTTTTCTTTTCAAAAAGATAAATATCAAATGAATTTTTGGACAGGCACTGGAGAACCTTCTCCTGTACTTTGAGAGAAAGCCTTGTTTATTAATGATCCCACTGAAGATCAAGTTTATTAACCTTTGCGGCTGCTGAAAGCACACACAAAATGTTTGCGTATGCGTTTCATACGTATTAGGTAATATACACTCCTAAGCATTAATTTAGCTGGTGTTCTGGGAGTGACTCTTCAAAAGGTTAAGGCATAGCTACTTTATGATATTGAAGTCAACAATATATACTCTTTTTAATTTCACTGTGTCAGCAGATCTGACTTTTTCGGGAATTTTACGAGTGTTGCGGCTAGTCCTTGTAGCACAGTTTAAAACCTTTTTTAGGGTAGTTGCTGTTGGGTAGTTGAGGAAAGCAATCACATCCCATCTGAGTGTTCTCTTCAAGCCTGTACAACAAATCCAGCTTTCTCAGCCTCTTCCCACACAGTGTTTTCTGCAATTTCCCACTGTCTTGATCGTCCTCCATTTGATTAGCTCAACTTTGTCAATGTCTTTGGTGTATGAGGGAATGGGAAGCTGGATGTAGTGCTCCAGCTGTGTCTCCCAGGTGCTGGCTGGAGAGCAGTAATCACATCCCTAACCTTCTGGCTATGGTTTAACTAGTAGTCTTACTTTTTACTTGTTAATTCTCCCTAAAAGGAAAGGCAGACAGCAAAAAGGGCTCCAGCTGTATGGAAGGATGAGACATTTTTCACTTTCCGCTAAAGGTTTGAACTCTCTATGTTGTAATAGCCTCATATTCTTGATGAATAGGCACAGCAGGATGTCTTTTCTGCCTTGATAAAGGGTGTATCTGTTATCACTATTGGTGTGATTGTTTAAGAACTAAATTAAAAACTTGACTTCATTTTAGCTTCTAAGAAAAGGATGCATCAATGCTGGAGATATTATTTTGTTTTTTGTTTAAAACCAATATTTGTAAATATTCTGATGTAAGACAACTGAAAGTAATTTCTTGCTTTGAACTTTATATCAGTGAATGTTGCCATTGTTCTGATTATTTTGTTTTAATCAGAATTTATTTTAGAGTGAACAAGTGTGAAATTATTGTTTTGAAAGATGAAAAGACCTATGGTACACTTATATTCAACAAAAATTACATTTCTTGTATAATAAGTTACAGATAATCCATATATTGTCTTTGAACCTGGAAGAAAGTTGTTATTTCTCAGAATAAACTCACTTTACTTCCAGGAATGGCAAAATAAATAGCTAAAACAGAAAAAAAAAAAAAAATCTTTAGAAAGTAGCATATTAACAACTTTTAAAGACAAAGCCATTAGAACTCATTTGAACTCTGTTGTTTTTTTTTTTTAACAGTTAGTGAAACTAATTTGAATGAAAACTCAGATTAAGCATATATCCTCACAAGTGTTCACGTAGTTTGTAATAACATACAGGAACAAATGTGAATTTCAGGAATTGCAATAACTATCTTTGTGACAAAAAAACCAGCCTTTTTATAAAGACCAAGCTACCAGTCTGGCAGAACTTTCCTGGCAGATACAGCTGCCAGAGCACAGTTTCTGTGATCAATACATTATATAGGGTAAAAATAATTTTACAGATTTTGTGTAAGGCAATGATGCTGCTCTGCTGAGAGAAGATACAGAACTTTAAGTCAAGTAGCAGCGCTTTTCTCTTCCAAATGCACTTTTCTGATTTGAAAAGGATGTTCTGTTACTTGGCAGGCTGGTTGAAATTATACAGTTCATAAAGAAAGGATATATTTTGAGATGCTGTGAGTGTATATACTGAAATTGTTCCTGAGACTTGAACTCAGAATAAGAAAAGTAACTATAGTTCTTTACGAAGAATATGGTTTTTGCTCTGATTGACTGCTAAATTAGCTTAGTAAAATGTTTTAGTATGTTTTGTTACTAATATTTTTTATATATTTATATATTTTGCAGAAAATAAAAATGTTACAATAAAAATGTTACAAATTTACCTTAATCATTCAATTCATTTTCTCATTGGTCTTTTCTAGTATATTTGGTCAGTCCCATTTAACCACAAGCCAAATACATGGTACTTCTGAGAGCTGGTAAAAAGAATTATTGGTGCATTGCATACTGATAAAAGATATTCTTCCATAACGAGTGGATAGAGGAAGAAAAAGAAACTGTATTACCCCAACAGTACTTCCAATTTAAGATCTCTGATGAAATGTCTTTAAAAATGACAAAGTATCCTAAACTGGATGCCAGTGAAGTATATTCATGAATGTTTTATCATATACCAGGGACCATGTTTAAAGTAATAGAGTACTTAATTATAAACCTCAACAGTATTGTCAAACTAACCCGCCTTTGATAAAAGTGTGTTCTGTAAATGATTGGCTTTATGGATTAAGGCAGTTTGCTTGATGGCTTCTATATACAGGTTAAAGATAATTTTTGGTTATAATTGTGGAAATAAGTTTAATATAACTATTTTCAAAGTTTTTCCAAAAACACTGTATATATGAAATTATTTAAATTATATTGTTCAGTAATATGTAATTACGGCTTTTTTTAAACAGGCAGAGAAGAATCAAGAGCATGATTTTTCTTCAGTATTAGTGGGAAATCACCAGTTGTGTTTTGAAGGAACTTTTAGACCACTCTACTTGAAAGGATTATGTTGCAAAATGTGCTTTTCGCTGAGCTAAGAGGGGTTTTTTTTTTGTTTTTGTTTGACTGTTTTTTGGTTTATCTGCTTGACTTTGTGCTTTGGACAGTAGACACATGGAGTGTAGTTGTGACCTAAGCACTTCTGTCATCGTTTCTGGAATTTCTATAGGTAATGTGATATAATCCCTTTTTGTTTTCATTCACTTAATAATACATCCCTAAATTCAGTTTAGTAACCCCATCTCTCTCACTTGCGTGTGTGTAACATTACTAAAATTATTCAGATTTTTATCCTAATTTTGGGATCCTGCTGTCTATATCTAACTGCCAGTCCCTCACATCCCTCATAATATTTATTGCCTGTGCTGATTGTTCCTATCTGTGGCATGCTGTTAGGCTTGCTGCAGTTTTGACTTGGGTACAGCATTGTCCTTCAGTCTTCATATAAACCAGGTGACCCATCTACTGGGAAACCTGCTTATATGTAAGTTTTCTCATGGCCTTTGCAAAAGCATGTTCTTTGTGTGCCTGTTAGTATGGAGAAAAATTCCTGGCTCCCAGGCATTCAAGCTACTCCCCAAGAGCCAGGTTCTCAACTGCTAGCCCACCCGGCATATAAAATTATGAATAAAAGTGCTGTGGAGGGATTTTGAAAGAACTGTGCTATGTTTGTTAATAACGTAGAGGCACTGGGTGTGTGAGGACGTGAGGGTACGAAAGTACAGCTGATGTTATATGGTTCTGTGTCCGTATAACACCTGTTTGATGGTGGCCTCTGTGTCCTCACAGTGAGACGGCTCCAGAATAAGGCCATTTAGACCGTGTGCAAGGAAACCCTAAAGGAATTGTAAAAACTGGGTGCTTCCAACATTTCCTTTGCTTTTCAGAAACCACTGATTTAGTCAGCTAGTATGATTCCTGTTAAGGAGTGTATTTGACTTGTTTTAATGCTGAGTTAATTGAATAAATCGTAATACAATTTACCTGTATCCCTTAATGAAGTTTTAAACATCCTTATGAGTCATTCTGTTACCTGTACAACCATCTTCTAAGGATGTGCTTAATTGAATTTATGTCAGATGGGATTTAAAACTTTCATAATATATGCAGAATAAGTGTAATAGGTTTTGCTTTGGAATATGATAACCAAGGGACATTTTAATTCCTCAAGGTAGCCCAGTGTATATATTTCTGTCTCAAACTGGTGATAGAATCTTCAGTTCCTCTCTCTTCCAAGAAAAAGATAAGAAGTGCAGAAAATGAGTATTTTACAGTGGATTCTCCATTTTCATATATTTCCTACATATAGGAGCATAAAGTTTTGAAATGTGTAGGCAGGCAGGATACTTGCAGAAATAAATACTGTAAATGCTTTTTAATGGCTTAACATAAATATGATGTACCTGACTCAATACTGTAGTGTCCATGTTTCTTTTCCATGAATGTTAAATTTGTGGTTACTCTGGAGATGAGAGAGAATTTTATTGGTGTTCTTTGGGATACAGAAATAAGTTAATATTTGTAATCTACATTGTTGGGAAGACTAAAACGAGAGGGATAACAGAAAGAATTCCTGATGTTTCTAAAGCATTTTTAGTCTTGAAGGTTTTTTTTTTTTTTAAGTAATCATAGAATATTTTACTTAAAACTAAGAATTTTTATTTTCAGATTTAAGAAATTCTCATAGAATTTAGCTATGACAAGTGGAATTCACAGCAAATACTGACATTTGTATAGAGAAGGCAGATGGAAAGAGAATTTTAAACAGATCTCTCATCTCTGGTATCATATATTAATAATTTTTGCCCCATCCTTTTGGGTAGTGGGATGGAGTTAACTTTCTTCATAGTAGGAATTTTTATTTTCAGATTTAAGAAATTCTCATAGAATTTAGCTATGACAAGTGGAATTCACAGCAAATACTGACATTTGTATAGAGAAGGCAGATGGAAAGAGAATTTTAAACAGATCTCTCATCTCTGGTATCATATATTAATAATTTTTGCCCCATCCTTTTGGGTAGTGGGATGGAGTTAACTTTCTTCATAGTAGCCCATAGGGTGCCGTGTTTTGAATTTGTGACTAAAACAGTGTTGATAACCCACCAATGTTTTGGCTGTTGCTGAGCAGTGCTTGCCCAGTGTCAAGGCTTTCTCTTACTCTGTAGGCTAAGGATGCAGCCGGGACAGCTGACCCGAATTGGCCAAAGGGACACTCCATCCCATAAAACGTCATGCTCAGCAATAAAAAAACCCCCAAGAAACCTAAAAAAACCCCCACAATGCGGGGGGGTTTAGTCTTCCAAGGTAGTTGTTGCTTAGAGACTGGGGGCGCATCAGTCTGCTCATGGGAGGTGGTAAGTGGTTGTCTTTGCACCACTTGTTTGTTCCCCCTCCCCATTTCCTTCACTTATTAAACTGTCTTTATGATTTTTCTCACTTTTGCTTTATTCTCCCCCTCATCCTGTTGTGGGGGGGAGTGAGCAAGTGGCTGTTTAGGTGCTTAGCTGCTGGCTGGGGTCAACCCACCACAGAAAGTCACTCCATAACCTACAGTATAAACACGAAAAAAAAAGTAATCTGATTTTTATAAACAAAATAAGTAAGCATCAGAGAGATCACATGTAATATATTTAGTCCACTATCTAGTTCACTGGAATTGCCCCAGTGGAGATGCACAAGTCTTACAGCTGGCAGCATTTGGTTTTGTTTGAAACAGAAATGTGTCTTAGATGTTTTTTGATAGGTTATAAGATCTTGCTCTTTCCCTAGGAAGTGGGATGTAAATATCATAATTCCAGTTTAAAAGGAGTGTGAAAAAACTGACCCTAGATGTTATGGACATTAGCTATTATTAGCTTTATTGGTGTTGAAACAAATTGTGTGTAAGGCTGTTTTTCTGACAAAACCTTTGCATTAAGAAACTTGCATTATTTCTGTCATGAATAAGCTGGCTTTGTGTATTTTGTATTGTACTGTTGATCAGTGCTTTGTATTGTTTCCCTTTGTTAATAAGTAAGTAAATATCTCCAAATCAAAAGCTTGGTGCTGAGTTCATTGATCTTTGGGAAGCCTTTGATTCCTGACAAAGGAATCTTTCTAACTACAAGATCTTTGAAGGAAAAATTCAAGTGAATTTGAAGTGTGTGTGTGTCTCATCATGCAGCTCAGACAAGGTAGTATACCATTAAGAATTAAATTTAATTTTTTAACGAGCGTGGTTATTGAAGAAATAAGGATGTATTTTCTTTCCATTTCTGATCAATTAGAAAAACCACAATTAACACATAATACTTGAAAGTATGAGAAGTTCTAGGTTTAAGTATTTTACGCACTATGGTACATATGGGTTACTCACTGTTTCTCGTTGAGTCTCACTGACTTTCAAACTATTGGCCTTGCATGCTGAATTAATTAGGCTATACATAAGAATGCATAGTTAAACTCAAGTGGCGCTCACTTCTTTTGATCATAAGGTAATGTAAAACAGGAATATAAGCTTGGTTAAGCCTGTATTTTATATATTGGTGTAAGCCTATCATTACTACAATTGATCTTGTGTAATGTTTAGCAGTGATTCATGAGAATATTTGTTATGACATTAAAAAGAACAAAAAACAGCCTGTTTAGCAGTTCATGAGAATATTTGTTATGACATTAAAAAAAAAAAAACCCAGCCTCACCTTTTATGAATGTATAGGCATTCTAGAAATACACAATTTATCTAGTCTAGTTTTCTGAATGTATAGGCATTCTAGAAATACACAATTTATCTAGCAGGCTCAGGGCATTATTTAATATCTCTATGAATTATGAGGAAGAAATGTGGTGACATTGGAGGCAGTTGTGGTTTGCAGAGTTCTAGGCTGTAGGTGATAGTGAAGTAGAAAAGGAATTGCTTCATCCTTTAGTCCTACTGTTATTCATCTGCACATGTAGCAGTGGTTGGTATAAAGAGTGAATAAGCTGTTCAAAATAAAATAATAGTGCTGGTAATGGCAGCCAGGCAAGCAGACATTTATGGGACCTGTGAGCTGTAGTCCCTGCTCACAAAAAGTGTCACAGACAGACATGGTCTGAGAGCAGCCTGACCTTTGGTCTAAACTGTCATGGCAGTGGTATGTTCTCCACAGGTTTCGCTTTTTATAGGTTTTAAAGTTAACAAATGTTAACTTTAAATGAGCTGGAGGGATCCAAGTTTGTGCAAATGAATGACAATTTCATGGGGCTGTTATGACCCCTTAGACTTATGGCCTGTCATTAGAAACTCATCAAAATGTATTTATGGAGCTTAATTTCATTGAACCGTCTTGCGTTGTTTTTCTACTTTTTTCTCTGTGAAATATTAAGCCTTGATAGTTTCTTTTGTATTAGTAAAGTGGTGTAAATTTAAATTTGAGCATACTCATTGACAAACACACAATGACAGATTGAAATGTGAAATTGAAATTCTAGTTTTTAAACTTGGTATTTCCCTGAAAGAAATATCTGACATGTTCCGGTGGTTCTTAGCTGTTCTTGTTCCTTTCAGAAATGATGTATGAGTTGCTGCTTAGCATGTGCTTTTCTCTTGCCTTTTTCTGGACCCTGTGAAGTATTCCCTACACAAAGACTGAAAACTGCTATATAACTCTTTGGGGTTTCAGGAGTTGAGTGATATTTTAAGAATGTTGAGGGGTAAGAGTTTGCAGTTGCTTGTGGGTTCAGGTTTTTTTCTCTTTTCCTGTAGCATTTCAGTATGTTGTATGTTGGGGCTTTCTTTTGGTTTGTTTTTGTCTTGTTTTGTTTTCCTTAGACTCCCTAATGGCTTGCTGTGTCCTCTTACCCAGCATGATAGAGGAATGCTCACTGGAGATTGAGCAAAAGATGGATAAGTTTCAGAAAGAGGTTTAATCAAGCAAGCTGAGATGTGTACGATCCAAGGGGTAGTATTTCAGTATTTTGTATGTTGGGGCTTTCTTTTGGTTTGTTTTTGTCTTGTTTTGTTTTCCTTAGACTCCCTAATGGCTTGCTGTGTCCTCTTACCCAGCATGATAGAGGAATGCTCACTGGAGATTGAGCAAAAGATGGATAAGTTTCAGAAAGAGGTTTAATCAAGCAAGCTGAGATGTGTACGATCCAAGGGCTGAATAATTTTTACTTCTCTACATTTTGAAATGCATGTTGATGTGACAAGATGACATTACAGCTGAACTCTTAAAATATTAAGGTGGTTTGATAAAAACTTAAAAGGAAGTAACTGGAAAGTCAAACTACTGTCAAATTTGTTATAGCGTATACAAACAAACTTACCAATGTTGCTTAGAGTTTTCAAAACCTCAGATTATTATATTTTACATTGTTGGAGCAATTTTAAAACTGAACATCATGGAAAAACTCCTGAGTTCCTTTTTTTTGTAGCCTGCCAAAAATCACGGCAGAGAATTGTCCTAGGGGGGAACAGTAAATTCCACTCCCATGCTATATTATGCTTCCTTTCTTTGATTTACTTTATGTATTCCTGATTTATTTATTTGTGCTTATCTGAGAAGGACTGTGAGCTGAAAACTGACTCAGCAGTAATGGGATAGCAATAATCAGAGTAATTTAGCAAAATACATTTTTTGTTTTTCAACATAAATAAAACAATCTAAGGGGAGAAAGTGTGAGTCTCAACTTGGAGTTCACTCACTAGCAACCTCTCATCCCACTTTCTCAAGATTTTTTTTCTGTGCTTTTTCAAAGGATTTTTTAGATCTTTTCCTTTCTCTGTTGTACTGGTGGTCAGGGCAACAGCTAATCTTCATTCACTTGAGAGTGGCCTTAGCGCCTGCCACAAGTACGGAGTACTAGAAGTTAAATCAAGCTCAGTCGCCTGGGAGATAGTAATTCAAGTCCTTGTATTATGCTAAGGAGGATGAGCAATGGGATATGTTATCAGAAGGAGATAATGAATTTGTATGTTGAAATAAGATACTGAAAGCTCCTGGTGTCTCCTCCCCGTTTCCCCAGCCCAGGAAGTATTGCTGTCCTAGCTAAAGTCTGTGACATCCTTTCCTTCAAGACTTAGTCCAGTATTAGAAGGCAGAAGGAACACATCAAGCTGGAAGAGACAAAGAACAACTCTCCTGTGCTTTTCCTTGCTGTCTTGATTGTTGTTTGCTTGTTTTGGGAATTCTTTAAGTGAGCTGTTGCTGATTTTTTTTTTTCCCCCTGTACTCATTTGGCTGATCCTGGTTAAGATGGTCTGAAACCCCTAGAAGATCAGCTGTCCTGTATCAGTTATTTAATGAGATAATTTTTGCATCCAGTTGTTTCCTAATCTAGCTACAATTTTTTTTTTTTTTGAGATTTGTCATGTGCTTTCATTTGCTCTTGCCCTTTCATGCTTATTCTCTAATGTGCTGCTGTTCTCTCATACTTGCTGTCTCTCTCTTGCAAGTTGAGTTCTTAGTTGAGATGTGATGTAGTGGGGTAAATGCCGTGAGTCGGGGGGGAGAAGGAGCTGGGTGACTGTGACTGGTTCATACTGGGCTATGAAAAAGTTGTTTTGTGGATTAATGACTGGATTGCGGAGCACAGAAGGAGGACAGATGACACAGGGTTTGAGGCATGCAGTTAGTAGAAAGCATGGTGACATGGAAGCGGGATGGCATAGGGACACGTACATGTATACATTTTATTATTTTAAACTAGCAGTCTACAGAACCAGATGAAAGGTAGAATCTCAAAGATTCTGCTGGTTGCCATGTTAGTTTCTTCAAACTTCGGGATAGTCCAAGGCAACTTTCTTGCCTGTCACACCTCTGAAGCTCACAGCATCCAGTCTGTCAAAGAACAAGTGCTACACACCCTGAGGCAGCTACAGCTAGGGAACAGTATTTGGAAGGTAAATTAAATACCAGTGATGTCCTTGCTGAACTTGAGAACACTCATTAAGCATCTGCTTTAACTTCTCTTTACCTTTGGTGGCATATGAACAAGGATGCAAACTGTCTTGCAAGAGCTGGTGTTAATGTAAAATATTAAAAAGTGAACAACAAAGTCAACTATGCATGTGCTACAGGTTCTTTTTGCTCAAAACATTGGTTAGTCTGGATAAGGACCTTTCAGATGGGGAGGCCCCGCTGGTTCCCAGTGCTGTAGTGCGTAGCCAGTGACAATTCTGAGAAATATAACTGAAAACAATGAATATTATTTTGTTTTTCATCTTGGATATAAGGAATATTTTAGAGAAGTACTGAAGGCTAGATACATGAAAAGATTTCCTTTCAAAACTGGCTGAATCGTACCTAGATTTTTCAGTCTTCCTAGCAGCTATAGAGTTTGTGCTTTGTGGATCATACTTGAGATTGAGTGCGATTCCAATAATGAGGTTAATCTTGTCATTAAAATTAACTGTGAAGCATGATGTTTACTTTGGTCTGTTCTGAAATGTAGGAGTGCATCTATGATGAAAGTGATGTGTTATAAATAGTAGTTCTGCAATTAATTCTGAATCATCATACACAGGTTTTTGGATTTCCCTAGTAATACTTACAAGTAGGGTTTTTGTTTAAACCTTTTCCTGCTCCCGTCCTCCCCATGTTGTGCCAGACTTGGTTTGTCCTGAATCACTAACACAACAGAGCAAAATGCAATACAACAGTCAAAACCCCCTCATATCGTGCCCTTATTTCAAACTTCAGGCAAGCAAACAAGAATTGTGTTCTAGGTCCTAAAAGCAATACTCTGAAACAGTTTCACACACTTTGACCAGAAAAATACACAGAAAATTATATTTTAAAGCATCTACAGTAAACCCAGGGAAATTCAGAGCCCAGTACTATGTAACATAACCCTTCTGCTCTAGAAATGTGTTGTTGATGCAGTGAGGATATGAGCCAGCCTGTGTCACCTTCCTTCAGGGCTGTGGTCCCTGGACCATCCTCATTTAGTAGTATAGGCAGAAAGGAGACCTGGCCCTCTGGTTAAGCTCCCAGACTTAAGTCTGGCTGGATTCTACTGTGACAGTCAAGTCTTCCATTTTATCTGAAGACCAGAGTTTACAGAAGCCGTTTAAGCTGTTTACATGGTTGGAGTTCATCAAAAGCATTATCTTAATGTTTTGTTCCTCTCTAAAGCTTGTACGGGCAGTGGAATGACGGGAGGAACCACTGTTTTAAAGTTCTTGAGGTAAGCTTAGGAAGTTTTTAAACTTGTTGTAATAGAGTATTTTTTACAACTTAGGATTGATGTAAAGAACTGCAACCTCATCAAGTACATTTTGGCCTATATACAAAATAGTCTAAAGCTCCCAGGTATTTTTAGTAAGCACTTTGCTTTGTCTTCATTGGAAACTGGTGGTACAGAGTTTCAAGGAGATCTGCCAGGGATCCTGTAGAGCTGTCTCCTCCCATTACCACCGGTTTCAAATTAAGATAAAGCAGAGTTTCAAGGAGATCTGTCAGGGATCCTGTAGAGCTGTCTCCTCCCATTTATCAGTTTAAATGGTGCTAGAAAAAGTACTCCTGCTCATAATTCAGGTATTACTTCAATGTTTTAAAAGTCATTCTGGTGTTTCAATGAAAAACTTGCTGCAGGACCCTTCACAATACATCCAAACAGGAAAAGGGGAGCAGGGGGAGGAAGCTGGAAGTGCTCATATGACTAGTGCTAGTAAGACTGCAGTGCTTGTTGTGCTGATCTTGAAGGTTTAAGGTCACTTTTCATCATGACAGAGCTTTAGAATAAATAGCAGGCATGTATGTTGTGTGAACTCACTTTGGGGAAAAGAATTATGTAAAAAAAATGAAAACTTGCAAATTATTTCAGTTAAGGAGTAAACATATAATAATATATGCAATGCAGGAAAAGCTAATAACCTTAAGGATAATCTCAATGTCATTTGTTTTGTTGGCCCCATATGGAGGGCATGGACTCATTCTAGCATTCTACATGCTTGGTTGTACTGCACTGGTTCCCTTGTTCCATTTGGAAATTATGTTTTTGTAGAAGAAGATTTTGGCAGTTGTCCATGCTCAGTTCAACTTCATGGCACATGCAGAATTGATTCAGAATTACTGTGTGTGACCAGGCCATTAATGCAGTACAATTGCCATTGGCTTGATAAGTTTGAGATAAATAGAAAATCATGACACAAGTGTTGCATAAATGCTCACATGGAAATCCTGCGTGGAAAAGTAGGTAAACAACACATGTGAGCCTCCTAAGGGTAAATGATAGTGCAATATGTATGAGATAGTGAAGAACAAGATCCGTTCAGATTGTAGTAGTGGATAAGTGATTAGAATTAGGTTTTTAGATTCCCATTATACTACAAAAAGACAATTTTAATTGATTCTTATGAAGCACTGTATATTTTTTGTTAATTGTTTATATTAAATGCATAGTGATGTTAATCATCTGCTCAGTTGATTTCTTAATATCCTGAGGGATTTTTTGCTGCTGTTCTTTAAATATTTGCTTAAACAGTAGTGCTAGAAACACGAAAACAAAAGGCATTTTATCTTCAACAGAAACAGTGCAGTGATTTCAATTTTGCATGTTTCTTGTTCTTTCTCAGCAGTTGTTACTTTCATTAACACATTTTTTTATTTTAGATAAATTACTGCCAAATATAGCTAAATTCCACAGTTAGCAGTTGACTCCAGGGTAGTGGAGTTAAACAAACAAGAGAGACCCAAACCAAAAACCCCTTAAGTTAATAGTCAAGATTTTTTTCGATATGCATTGACCTTTTTGAAGGTTTTTATACTCTATTCTGCTGCCTGATTACTTAGGGATTCACTGAGCAGTTTCCTTGAAGGCTATTCTTTCTGGTAGCCATTGGCATGAAAATGCATCTGAGTGAGACCTCTTTGATCTTCAGAGAGCTTTGTAAGGATAGATTAAAAAGAAAGCTATCAGGCATTTTTTCCCAATGAAAATACTGCATATAATTTCAAGTCAGATAGTGTTTGGGGGGTGTGGGGGGTGTTGTTTGTTTGTTTTTAGGGAATTGAGTAGTGATCATAGCTTTTTTATTTTTTTTTAAACAAAACCTGAAAATACATGAATGTGTATGGTGCCCTTTGGAAAGAAAAACCAAAAAAACCCAAACCAGCCCTCTATGGAACATTTTATGTTAGTTAAAATCCAGAGGGATGATGAATCTAGTACCCTCTGGACAAAATTATGTTTAAAAAGACTTACAAGGGACTTGATTCCAATAAAGTAATTAAAACAGAATATGTCTCTAAGTAATCTGAGTTTAACTTTATATTGAGGTGCTGGTGTTCAGGTAAATCAAAATTTGTTCTTGCAAGTTAAAAACAGTCTGCTATGCTTACAGACTATATTACAATCCAAAAATTTTAAATGATACATTAATTTGCAGCTGTGTGCCTCCAATGCCTTTAATTTGAAAATATGTGTTTACATTTTTTCTTTCTTTGAGACCACACGTTTGTATTGAAACTTCAAATAATCTGTGTTCCTGTTTTAGACCCCTGAGATCAGTCACTTCACATTCAGTAGTTGTGAATATCTGTTTGGGGGGTGGGAGGGGAAGGATTTTGAAAGTAACCTAACCATTTTTATAGTGTTCAGCAGGGATAAGCAGCAGAAATGCATTGTGATTTCCAGATATGATTGACTTAATAGTTATAATTTGCAAATAGGTATTTTTCATACCAAAATATCCCTAAATTTTATTACACCCTATGTGCTTTGGACATATTTACCCATTGTTGCAATGTAGCCATTACCAGTCAGATATCAGTCGTGCATTTCATTTGAGTGTTGGTACCTCTAGTTGTGCTGTTCTGAGACACTTGGTCTGTGCAAGCTGAAATGTCTATTTTTTTTTTTCCCCCCAGATTCCGTAGATGCCTTATTTATCACACTTTCTTCATTATTGCTTTTTACTTTAATTACGGATGAGATCACAATATCAATGGCTACTCTGTCTCAGAAACATAAACAAATCCAACTTCTTCTTGAGTATAAAGAGAGGCAGAAGATTTTTTTTACGGTTTATGAAAAGGGACAGGTTAAGACAGTATACAAAATCAGTTTGGGTACTTATAGACCACACCATTTGATCCAGTTCTTTTCTGAGTCCTAATGTATCAATTTGAGTTTCCTCATCTTCCAACAGAATGCCTTATTCAACTCGCTGTAGGCTGTTTTGGTTGGTGGTAAAACAGTCTCACATTCCAAAGGCTATTTTTTTGTAAAACCCGCTTTCCTCATCACCATGCATTTACCAGTCTTCTCTGCGCGGTGGCATGCACACTAAATGTGGATGCAATATTAGAGGAACAGTCTTAGTAGAGCTACAGAAGGAGATAAATATCACTCAGTCAAAGATACTAGGTTTTGTCTTCCTGCTTTTACACCATATCTATGGAGTTTTAAAATATTCTCCATTTGTTTTTCTGATGAAACCAATGTAATTTAATCAGTGAAATTCATCAACTCACTAATCCGTCCCTCTAAATCATTAATAACTCAAACAAAACACTGGTTTCGGTACTAACTTCAGGGGTGCACTGTTACTAACATTTTCCATTTTGAGGAACAGATACTGAGATTTTGAAAAGGAAATAATTTTTATAACAATAGTTGTATTTTGCTTTCATTTCTCTGATTTTGTTATAATACAACTGCAAGTTGGGGAAATCTGATGATTATTACTCACTAAAAGGAGTTTTTATTACTTCTAATGGAGTACAGGTTTTATTGTCCTTAGTGTTACTAATTAGTTAACACAACTATTTTGATTTTTGTGTATAAGTGCTTATTAATTATTTTATCATGAGAAAAATGAGTGGGGTCCAAGTGCCCTATTAATTCATTTCAGCCTGAAAAATTTTCTTATAATTAGTTTGGCAAGAGGAATGAGTGAAATTAGCTACTAATGAGAAGATAAGTATAGTAATCTTTTCACGATATAAAACTGTGATTGTCAGTAGGTAGTAATAGGAAATGAGAGTATATTTCATGGGACCTTACTTCGTTGTGTGAAATCATTAACATCATCTGATATCGTAAATCGGGTTATTTCACACCTGTATTTCTATCACTGACTGCTAACCCTCCAGCCACAGATACTGATAAGTTTTTGCTAATTACAGAGTCATTAATGAAGTAAAGAATATGAGCAATCAATTATGGCTTGTTTTAGTAATCCAAACAAAAACTTAATGGCATAAATTTGTCTTTTGCTTTCAAGTTTTGACAGTGTATTTGTGAAACATGGCAAGAATGTCAACACTTTGTAAGTAGCACGTGTGACCTATACAAGTTTTTCTCGTGTTGAGTTGCAAATCGCTTGACTTGTGATATGCAATGGCAATGATAGATTAATGGCTTGTTAAAATCCACTTTTTTCTGTAAACAAGAACTTCACATTTCCTGTTCTGGTTCGTTCTATTTGCATCATTTATATGGTGAGGTTTACGAGAAATAACTTGCATCTTTTTTTATTATACGGATTTACAAGTTAAAACAGTACTATGTCAACAAAGTTAAGCATGGTTTAGTGCGCATGGTGGTGCTGGGTCGATGGTTGGACTCGATGATCTTAGAGGTCTTTTCCAACCTTAATGATTCTATGATTCTATGATTTCCTCACACCACCACCCCCCTTCAAATTTGACTTTATTGGTCTTATACGTAAGAACTGCACGTCTTGTGTTTTCTTGCTCCTTTCCTGTCTAGGTCTCTATGGTAAAATAAGGTTTCATGCTGATTGCCTCTTATTTACATTTCTTTAAATTTCCTCATGTTAAAAAATAATAATAATAAAAGTTACCATTCCAAAAAATGGAATTGCTATCAATTCTTTTTAGCTCTACTAGCTGTGCAGTGGTAACTTGGCTGAAACGTATCTTTCTGTCCAAATAATGCTCCATTATTTCTCCTACTTAGGACTGTAGCTGTGTTTCTTCATGGAATACTTCACTTCCACTAAAGCTGCTCTTAACTAGTGAAGCATACAACTGCTAATATTTAATACAGAGTAGGAGAATGATTGTCCATGGGTAGGACCATGTTCAGAATACAGTGAAGCTTTTTGGATGTAGAAGCAGCTATGAAATAGCTTTTAAGATGCTGCTTGTTGTAGGGTGTTTGGCAAGGCAGCTTATGTTATCAGCTGCAGGACCTGTTTGAAGGAAAGAGTAGAATAGGGATTTGTAGCTAGAACAGGTTGCACAGTACAGTATTTCTATCCATATATTTTTTGTGTGCTGTCTAGCAATCGGATTCAGCCCACTGTTATGCCAAATAATAATGCCAGCCTCCTCAAATTAAAATAGCCTTTCTGATGAATAAACATGATATGAGAGAAGGTTGCTGTGAATATATTGCTTGATATTAAGATGGATGAATTATAATTGTACTCTTTCAATTTATCTTGGAGATAAAAATGAATAGCTTTTGTATCACATCACAAATAAGTGTGACTGTGATGAGAGTACACTCAGGAATGCTAAGAAGAATTGTAACTTTTTCCCATGCTCAGAAATTTGTGGATGTCTAGGTATACAGTCTCAAATGCATATTAATAATTTTTCTAATAAGTTCTTTCTCCCCTAATTTGGGTGATTAAAAGGCTTGCAAAAAGGGTGGAGGGGTGTGTGTGTGTGTATATAAAAAAAATCTTTTGAGGTCATGACACACTCATATTACTACTAACATCTGGAAGGGATTTATACAGCATGACAACACTGTACTGTAGTGGAATTATTAACCTTAGTTTTGTTATTAACTGATTAAGACACAAGGGAGTAAGATGTCCTTATCATTGCACAGTCATTTTTCAGAGGAGGATTTAGCACTAAATAGCTCAGGTATGAACAAGACAACTTGTTCTGAGGTGAATGCCCAGAGCTGTCATAGGACGTCGGTGGTGTCCTTGAGAAAGTGTCTTAGGCATCAGTCCTTCACTTTAAAAAATCTCTTTCCAAATAATACTGTACATTTTGTGTCTGCTAGGTATCGACACTGGAACCCCTCATGGAAGTTGGTTGATTTGGGGGTTGTTTTGGTCAAAGAACTAGTAGATCTGTTTTCTGTTCAAAAAATTGTTGCGCTTCGACATTGTCATGAGTTTGAAGAAACAAATTCTGAAAATCAGTATCTAAATATCTGATAGTATTTCACTAAGCATTCCATAGTTTGAGGATTTTGATTATTAAACAACAACTTTTTTTTTTAAATAAAAGGTAGGGAAAATTCTAGAAAAGCAACTTCTTTTTTAATAAAGCCATATCAATTATTTACCTGGTAAGTATAAGCTGACGAAGATAAAGAAAGAGTTTTAAGCCATAAATACTTAAAATTAGACACTGATCTGTCTTTTAGCCAGAGATGCACAACAGAAGCTTTTGCAAAAGTAAAAAGTCACATAAAATGTTTTCTTACATGAATGTCCTTAGCAGGAAGCTTGAAAAACATTCTTCCATTAAAGCCAATTATATCCATTGGGTATGAAGCAACAAAAGGTTAATATACTTGAAGACATAATTGCTGTATGGTTTTCTGTAAATGCTGTTATTTTTTTAATTGGATTGAAGGAATGATCAAGAATGATATATTATGCACTTCCTTCTTGTTTGTATTTTTTCTTCTAATATTTGGGTTTAGGCTCCAATTAGCTGTGAAATCTGCTTTCAGTGAAATTACCACAAGCATAGTGTGGGCTTGTCAGTAGCTGCTTAATTCTATAGCTACTAGGCTGCCTTAGCTAGGCTTAGTAACTGAGATACTAAATGTCTCTTAAAGGGACTAGGAATAATTTAGGTTAATATTCCTCCTCATCAAATTGTTTATAGGTGTTTGTTACTTTCTTGTGTTATCACATCCTAATGTGAAAATAAATATTGTATTACTGTTTTTCATAGTCTGTTTGCTTGCTTAGTTGGGTCTAAAGAAATTGCTCTAGGTTGTCCTGGTTTTTTTGCCATCTGGGAAGGACCTCTTGTAGATTCTGTTTTTAAGTCCTAATGTATTTGCTCCTAAACACCAACAAAGTTCACAAGTATTTATCCCTAGAGAAAATAAATGTTTCTATGCCATTAAGGGTCCCTATTGTATTTGTCAAGCTCCATACCCCAATTACAGGCTGACATCCCTTTCTCCCAGAAAGTAGACCACTCAGAAGAGCTGCTGCACGTAAAAACCCATCCTATAAAAAAACCCCATAGGGATAGGAAGGTCTTCCAAAGCAGCTAGACTAAAACTTTAACTGCCAGCCATTCAAGAAATATCATACTGTTGTTGTCTGCAGATTGAGCCAAAACAAAGCAGTATGTAAAGCGAGGCTGGGCAGTATATCTTCCAATAATCCTCTGTTGAAGCTACAGAGCTGATTGATGGATAAATACCGCAAGGTATCAAAGACATCCTGTATGTTTAGTTTACCAAATACAAAGGGAAGGTAAGATAAGGATGTGCCTATGCTACAAATAGGATCTGACCAGCATCACAGCCTGTAAAGACTTCTTGGGTCCAATTTTAAAGTAAGTAACTTAAGACAGCACTAGTTTAGCTGTAAATAGCTATAGCAGCCCAATATTCTGCGTAAGATAGCCACCAAAGTATTTCATCAAGTTCTTTGGCAGATTTTCCAAATCACAGCGGTTTTGTGCTCCTGTGGATATGCTGTTATTGGTACCTCACCTTGCAAGTTTAAAGCTGTGGTCACATTCAGCACCATAGTGCTAATATACCCTGTATTGCCAATGTCCTTTGGCATTTCAGTTACAGCTTGTAAATCACCTCTTACACTGCAAAACTGAGAGACAGAGTATGAAGAAGTCCCTTCAGTAACGTGGGAAGCAGTCTCCTCCCCAGAGGTGTTCTGCTTCGACACTGAGTGCTGTGCTTTGCCCACCTTCAGACTGCCCGACTGAGATCAAGCTGCTTGCTTTGTCCCATAACCTTTCTAAAATTTCAAGATCCTATCAGTCTTTTAACGTGATTAAGTTACTGATTTATCATACAGTGTTTCAGGATTATACCTGCTGAATGTAAGGGGATAAGGTTATTGACTCTAAAAAATACTCTTTTCTTTTTCATTTCTGTCTCCCCTGCATATCTTAAGTATCCCCAAGCTCTCCATTTAATAAAAGTTAAACTATCTTTTGTGTATGAACTTCATCTCTCCACCTGTGAATGAGTACTAAAACATTTTTCTTTGTTCATGTATCACAGAAAATAATTTTTTTTTTCTTAAATTCCTGCTTCACTTCTCAATCCTGTGGAGAGAACTATATTAGGAAAGCAACTCTGAAAAGAATAGTGGTTCCCCTCTGAAAAGCTTTTGGTGTTTAATACCTACTGAGGAGCTGAAATACTTTTAAGAATTTTTTTCCAAGCATAAACTGGAGTAAAGGTAAAACATATTTCTACCTTTTAGTTAGAAGCTGTATCTTAATACTGACAATTTGGCTAGTATTTAATATCCTCTGACCATTATGTAGCCCTAGACTGTTACTTAAAACTCTTTCTTGAGAGGAGAAAAATTCACACTCTATTATATTATTATTCCTTTTTTTTTTTTTTTTTTTTCATTCAGAAATGGGAGAACAAAGAAAACAATCGGTTTTGTTCCAGGTCAATGGAACTAGTCGGTGGTAACGATATAGAAATAGAAAAATTTTGTCTTTATCCCATCAATTGCATTGATGATTAATGGAAATATGAATTGAAATAATAAATTTTTAGGGAAATCAACTAAAATCAGTGGCCATAATTATAGGAACCAGAAGCTTCATTTGGTAATAAAAATCAGCATGAAATGTGTTTTTCATGTTTTCAGATCTTGACCACACTTAATGCATATAAGTGGCAAGCACGTCTCTTGTGCTTTCTGCACAAGACCTGTGCTGTGTGGAGCCCTCAGCACATTATCCACTTTGTTTAGATCTGAGTTTACATTTCAAAGCTCTGAAATCGAAGGAAAACTTTTCTACTGAATTTAGCAACAGAGTTGTATATTCTGCTATAGTTTTCATAAATTCCTCTGAGTGACTTTTATGCTCTACATACTTCAGTGCTTTCCTATGATGTCTGCTTTTATTTAAAGGGAGATGTTAGTGGGGCATTCTCTGTTTCATATCCTCAGTACTTAATTTGTTAATCATCTTCTCTCCCTCTATCCTGCTCCCATGAAAACTCCTTAGACTCATCTGTTAATTTAATGGATGCGTGGAAGCTCTTCAGGAAGGTGTAAATTTAGAAGGCTGTATCAGTGGAAAGTTTTTTGTTCATTTAAAAGTGGTAATTTTAAATTTTTAAATAGAAATACAGAGCACAGAACTTGAGAAATTTGGAAGTGTATGTGTGTGTATTATGACAATGCTTACTGTAAGCAATTTTATGCCTTCTGCTTTTATTTATGTACAGATATATCTCCACTAATTCTGTACACAAAACAAGTGTTCAGCAATAAGCAGTCAATATCTAAGATTTTCTTTAAACAGTCTGATGTCAGACTAAGGAACTGGGAGAGACATTATGGCAAGAAGTTCAGACGTTCTATTATAAAACACCAGGGCTCTGGAATTCTATAGAAGGCCAGTGATAAAAGGCGTTTATTTTTTTACCTATTCATTGAGAAACTGACCACCTCATACCTCTTTTAATGCAGTATGAATAAAATGGTATAGACATATTAATGCATTAGAAGGCATTTTGTTGGCTGCCAGAGAGCTTGAACAATTTCTGGTTTACTTGGACAACTTTTCTTAATTTCATCCAGATATTTGAAGCTTTGTTTGAAGTCAGTGGAATGAAAAATACCGCTGGTCTAATTCAGTAGCAGATTATTTAATAAAAAAAAAGAACAGCTCTCTGAAGTTTAACCAAAGTGTTCTATAATTCTTCCCGAGAAGTCAAAAAAGATGCATAAATCACTTATCATTTTAGTAGGTAAAATGTAGATGATACGTTCTAACTAATAAATGGAGATTTACTTGTCCAGGAAATCACAAATTGTCTTGTCAGTGCTTGTCCTGGTTTTGGTTGGGATAGTGTTAATTTTCTTTCTAGTAGCTGGTACAGCGCTGTGTTTTGGATTTCTCATTCTCAACATATTCTCATTTGGATGAGAATAATGTTGATAACAGGGATGTTTTCATTATTGCTGAGCAGTGTTTACACAGAGTCAAGGCCTTTTCTGCTTCTCACCCTACCCCACCAGCGAGCAGGCTGGGGGTGCACAAGAAGTTGGGAGGGGACACAGCTGGGACAGCTGACCAGTGGGTGGTGAACAATTGCATCACTTATTTTGTATGTTCTTTTATCATCATTATTATTATTAATTATTATTTTCCCTTCCTTTTCTGTCTTATTAAACTGTCTTTATCTCAACCCACGAGTTTTACCTTTTTTTGTTTTTCCGATTCTCTCCCCCATTCCACTGGGGGGGAGTGGAGTGAATGGTGTGTGGTGTTTCGCTGTGTGCCGGGTTAAACTGCAACAGTGTTCTGCTGGGAGCTCAAAAATAGGTGCTCAGAACATGTTTTCCTGAAGAACACGCTATTTTCATTACCGAGGAAGAAACCAGCTGAACATAGAATAAGATTTAAACAATAATTTAGACTTTGAGATTAGGACATACAATGAATAGCCTTTCCTAGCTCACACATTTCCTCTAAAAAGGAATGGTTTTCATGTCTTAAACTTTAACAGTTATGTTTTATTGTTTATTACGAATCTAATAAATTTGCAGTATCTGAAAATCTGAGAAATTTTGTATTGCAAACACATTCAATAATGAAGGTGCCTACTTTGCTATTAAAACCATATAGCTCAATAAATATGTGGCAATTGGTAACACAAAACATTCTCTATCAGCTAAGCAGAGAAATACTTCTGTATTTTTTAAACAGTAATATAAAACCCATATACTTATGAAGTTTAGCTCTAATTTTCTTCATATATGGTGAGAACATTTATTAATGTCAGAGGATGTATAGTTCTAATTTTTTGTTTTCATTCTTTCATTGAAACAATGAAAAAAAGAACATGAATGGAAAAGAGCTTTATTGAGTTATTTACTGTATGTAAACTATGGGCTGTGTCCCATTCAAACAGTCTTTGAATATTTTAAAGTGTTTCTGTAGTAAATTATTTATTAGTACTCAGGCTATTAAACCACACAGAGCTACTTATTCTAAACATATCTTAAGGAAAAAACCCAGATACATTAGTTTATTTTCAGTTGAGTCACATCAGTTCTGTTATTTTTAATTATAGTATTAAGGAAGCAAAGTAAGACTCTAAGTGAGGCCATCAGAAAAAAAAAAAAAAGTAGCCGATCTTTACAATACCATGACT
>NW_008796063.1:7657190-7657476 GCF_000699145.1 Aptenodytes forsteri
ACCTCTCTGGGCAACCTGTGCCAGTGTTTCACCACCCTCAGCATAAAAAATGTCTTCCTTACATCTAGTCTAAATCTACACCCCCTTAGTTTAAAACCATTTCCCCTTGTCCTGTTGCAACAGGCCCTGCTAAAAGTTTGCCGCCATCTTTTTTATAAGCCCCCTTGAAGTACTGAAAAGCTGCAATAAGGTCCCCGGAGCCCTCTCTTCTCCAGGCTGAACAACCCCAACTGTCTCGGCCTTTCTTCATAGGGGTGTTCCATCCCCCTGATCATTTTCGTGGTGG
>NW_008796063.1:7657547-7666300 GCF_000699145.1 Aptenodytes forsteri
AGAGCACATTGCTGGCTCATGTCCAGCTTTTCCTCCACCAGTACCCCCAAGTCCTTCTCGGCAGGGCTGCTCTCCATCCCTTCATCCCCCAGCCTGTATTGATACTGGGGGTTGCCCCGACCCAGGTGCAGGACCCTGCACTTGGCCTTGTTAAACCTCATGAGGTTCACACGGGCCCTATAATTTGGTGTATGTATAACAAAACTGACATTTAAACACCAAAGAAAACATCTGGGTATTTTCAAATCTTTCTTGAAGACTGTTTTAGTACTTGGGTTTAGAAGTTTTTAACTTTCTCTTAATTTTTTTTCCTCATAGTGATACAGTGTATGTATCACCATCTATACAGTAGCACCTATGATAAAAGTAACGTAGCTTGGTAATCATTGCTCTTCTAGAGTGAGTTTCTGGAGCAGCAGGAGAGATTATTTTACAAGTGGCTGTACAATACCGGTTATGATATAGCAGGAACTTGCAATTTCTGTCCCCTTCAAAGAGATGACATTTATTTATGGTAATAACTTTACTGATAGCTGATACACAGTATGGTGTGCATTAAAATTATACTGTCTGTGAGAAATTACATCAAAATGTTGTTTGAAAATACAAGGGAAGAAAATACCTCCCCACGGGAGAAAATTGTTAGAAATTTCTTTTGACTAAAGGGGTAATACAGCAGTTTTATTTCTTGTATCTTTCCACAAAGGCGGTAAAAGATAATTTGACAAATGCTGTCAAATGTGGTAACCTCATCTAATTCCTTCACTGCACATCTTAATCCCTGATGCACTCTCCTCAAATAGATGGCCTGTGAGTATGGGGAGGTTTAGATGTGACGCCTTTGCAGCAGTTTCCCACTGACAGATGCAGTGACCTTATCATACAGACAGCTCTATCCGGTGTGACAGGCTAGCCATCTGGCTTGTATTGATCATAATTGATTTAAAGAAAGTGATCCTCCAAAGCTTGGTGCTGTTAAACCCCACAGCTAAATAGACGTTTTATTTGGAGACTTTAAGCTTTAGGGTGTGTTTTCTCTCATTTCAGTCTGATTTGTAAAACATAACCTGAAGATGTGTCTTCTGGTGGTAAAATGCTATTGTCTTTCCAAAACATAGCCTTAAATATCTAAGGCAACTCAAATTCCAGAAAGATAAGAACAGACCTGAAGTTCACCGTGGTTGAGATAGCAAATAACTATTCACTAGTCCTGAAGAGCGACAGGATCTTTTCAACAATTTTCCAAATAAAAGATAAATATTTTATCCAGTTCTCCTAATGTCACTATTTTTATGCAAATATTGTATGTATATAGATACTTCTATGTACGATCTAACAATATCTTATAATGTTTCAATAGCTGTAACTAACAGGCACAAATTGGCTGTATATTCCTGTATATTTCTTATTTATTTTTCAAACCAGAAGTAAATAAATGGGTTTTTTTAGTTGTAATGTTCTTTACATTTACAGTATATTTGACATTAAAACTTGATAATTTATTTCATCTTTTACATTTGTAAATTAAATATGTTTAAAAATGACTTACATATTTCAGCTGTCCCAACATTTGTTACATTTATAACTTTAACATTTCATTAAAAAGGTATTGCTTTTAATAAAGTATAAATCCTACACTAGAAATTCTGCAGCGTATGTAGTAGAGAGACAGTCATGGAGAGACCGTGTAATGTTGGATATATAAATTCTCTCTGTCCTGAAATACACCTAAGCAGTAAATAAGAATCACTTCACTGAGAACTAAAAATCTGCTGTCCCCCGGGGCTCCTACTCTCGTACAGCGATGCTGTGCCAGAGGTTTGCCAAAGAAACTGAAGAATGTGGTATCTCGCTGAAGTAGCTGAGCAGCCAGCATAGTTCAAGAACTGACTGGGCATGGGGGCTGAACTGTGTTTTCATTCCTAAGGATGATTTCTTCAAATTCACCAGGAGGACGGTTGTAAGGAAACTTGCATTTTTTTGCTCTTTGTACCTCTTTTGAGGATGAAGTGGTTTAACAACCAGGGGTGTCAGTTCAGCACTTTTCAGAAATTCCAGAGGGAAGATTTTCAGAATCACATAGGGAAGACCCAATTCTCCTTCTTATCTTTTGAAAATCTGTGAGAACTGGAGAGGAACTTGAGGTATGTGATACTGTGACGTGATAGAACTGTTGAAAGGGAAGATTTTTGTCTCAAACATTTTAAAGCAGAATAACTTAATACTATGTGTCATTTGTCTTAATAGTGTTTTATGGGTGGTCTTAGTGGAAAGAAGGCAGCACATAAACTGTTACATAATGTGAGTATATATGTGAAGAATTATATATTTTGAAGGAGTCGTTAGTCAACTATGTAGAGGGAACAGTTCAGGTTGGATGAGGAATGGATGGCTCCAGGATGAATGCAAACAGAAATGAAATAAGCATTGATGGCCCCCTAGATTCAAGAAGAATCTAGAGCCATAGGGTCCACTGAGAAAACTTCCAGTTCGTATGATCCTTTGCAGATCAAGTCTGTTTTGGAAGGGAGGGAGTTTGGGGAGTATCACAATGAAGTATCCTGGATGCCTAGCTTGAGGTAAAGCCATTACGGAGTTACTCTGAATGCTTGACTATCCAGGTCGAATGACTAAGGCACATATTGAGAATTTTAAGTGAAAGTAATTAAGCAAGTTTTAATTGTACGTTATTAGGCTGTGGATGAATCAGGATGAAGGTGACACTTACAAAGCACCCTCTAATCTGAAGGTGATGACTCTGAGTATAGCAGTGCTTGCAGACAACTTTGAGACTTGTGTCCTGAGCTTCAGATAAACCCTGAAGTGTTAGAGACACCAAATATTAATTCACCAGGACACCACCCTCTTACAAAGACCTCCCCACCCCATGGGTTATTTAATGGCTATCAATTTCTGGGGTTGAATTTTTCAGTCTCATCCAAAAAATTACACAGTCCTTTCATTGCTGCGTAGTGTGTTCCTTGGGAAACAGTTACCTGGGAGATCTGTGGAAACATTGTTTATCTTAACCAGTATGAAAACAGCATGGATAGTCCTAAAGGACATCACTTTGAGAGCTGTCTCAAGGTTTCTCAGAAGTGTAGGCAAAATATGCTTGTGCAAAAAGAGAAGCTCTTTGTAAGAGTAAGGTGGGTAGTAGGAGGTAGGTGATCTCAGTGGAGTTTTAGAGTGGGTGTGAGGAGTCAGGTGGGATATTAAGATGCTGTCAAAAGAAAGAAGAAACATGGGAAATAAAGAGTCGGGTTATGGAAACAGTGGGAACAGAATATTGTGCTGCAGATGTTTATTAGTGTTCAGGAAAGTATGTATTGCTGCACAGCTGATTGCTGTCTCTTGCACAGGTAAGTGGTCAAGGTACCACATACCGAAAATATTTTACTTTTCCCCAAGCAGCCAGCTGCTAAATGTCAGTTACCTATTTTGCCTAGGTCAAAGGTCACCTCTAATCATAATCCTATTGTACTATATTATAGTTTTGCAAAAAAAAAGGTGCAAGGGTCTTGGTGGTATCAATGTGTTTTCACAAGAAAATGTGTAAACATCTGAAATTTTTGAAGGGAGATAACTGAAATTTGCATACTGTAGTGTCAATAGGGATGGTATCAAAGGGGATGATATCACAACAAATGCAGAGTAAAACTTGCAAATAAAATATAAAAAACCTGCAAAACAGAATGAACTAGTATTCATTTGTGAGATAGTTTGGATGGCTAGAAGAAAAGCATTTATGTAACTTCAGTGAGAAAGGCTTTAAGAAGAAAGCAGATTATTTCAAGCATGAAAGGCACAGAATTAATGATGATACAAAAGCAGACCGGATACCAGACTCCTTTGAAAGTCTGTTAATTGTTTAGTTTTTCTTTTTCCTTTTTTTGGGGAAATGAAGAAGCAAGACCTGAGGAAAATGAAGCTCCGGGTAAAGAGAAATGAGAGTAAGTTAAGATGTCCACTTTCTGAAGAAGGTTATATATGCCTCCTTGTGGAAATTACTGACATTACTCATTTGTCTAAATAAGAGTTAATGAGCATGTAGGAAGGCACTCTTACTGTCCTCAGTGTCTGATAATTGCCTGTACTCAAGGTTGTCTAGTTCTGCAAAGCTTGGAACTAATACCCCCAAGCTGTGACACTTTGTTTTGATTGTGCTGTATCATCAGATTAACCGTTAAATTGGCTATTGAATAAAGAAAAGAAAAATATTTTCTTGAAATACTTTTGCAGAAAATCATTCTTAGTCATAGTGATTGGATAATTTAAACTAATATGAAATTCACATAGGTTATCCAACGGTAGCATTAAGTAAAAAACCATCAAAGTATTCCAATTTGCCTAAGAGGAAGAGGGTGGAGATTTCTCTAGACTGGTTTAAAATGTTTGTGTTATGCAGGTTTTTAATGTACAGATGATATAGAATGAAAAGTTCAGGGAAAGATGCATCTCTTGCTGAAATAGGCCATACAGTCACCAAAAGTAAAGGTAAGAGTTTTACTCTTCTCTGAAGCGAGATGCTTGCTTACTTGAAATGTGCAAGGATAAAGGCATCAAAGTATCCTGAAGATCTTACAGAATCAAAGTTTGGAAAATATAGCTCTGGGAAGATGGTATATTTCAGTTACTGTTGATCCAACTAATGTTTGCCTTGCAATTGGAATGTTTTCATATTGATTGGAATTACTTCCTGGAGAAGTTTGTATTAGGTATTTAAAGTATCATCAAGTTTTAATCAATATAATAATATAGATCAAAACAAGCTTTGCTTGTTTGAAAATTAATATTGCAGTTTGCGCTTGCTTTTACTTAAATCTGTAACGACCTCAGAGAAACTACAGTAATTTGTATCACTGAATCACCTTGATTCTAAGCAATAACTTGAAATCCCACAACAGTTTGTAGGATTCTCCAAAATAGGGCTATACCAGACAGTTCAAGAGCAATTCTATTTAATTGCCTGACTCTGGCTGAATTTCCAACAGAAACTGACTCTGTATAAGTGTTGCAGGCTTGATGTAACAGGTGGGTCTTGCCATCCTGCTGATCTGATTATTTGTGGAAAGCTACTGCACAATTGTTTTGAAGTAGAAAATTAACAGTAAAGAAGCCCATTCCTGTCAGCCTTCCCACTCTTCAATTTTGGTTCCCAGGATTTTGAATTCTGTAATCAACTTTTCCTTTCAGATACAATATTACTACTTATCACTTATCTCTTAAAAATTTGGCTTTCACTTCTCAGACTGAACTTCCTGTGAAGTACTTTAAAACTTGTAAAAGTGAAAATTATTAGCTGAAAGCTAATGCTTTTTGAGATCACATCCTTTTAAAATGGCTTTTAGAAACTTCAAATGTGTACTATTCTAAATGCTATGCATTTTGTTTTTGAAAAGACACTGTGGTTTACAGTTTATTTTTAGAGATAAATAAGTATTGATAACGTTTAATGACGATTACACTGACTCACTAAATGTGCATTTACTTTGATAATGGTTGGTTAAGTATTTTTGGAAGGCTGGGGCATGTCTGACTTTCTTCAAAAACATTGAGATCACTATGTATTGTGATCACTATTTTGGGATCACTAACTCACCCTATTTTAAAATAAGTTCTTTAACTGCACAAGAAAAGATCTCATCACAGCTGTTTTTTTCTTTAGTCTTACTATTTTTCAGTTGCTCATTATCTTGTACAGCTGAGTTTTACGAAATTTTTGAGTAATGAGTAATACGAAGTCTCCTCAAAACTAGTAAGTTCTTGGCACTGTGTTGTTTTTAAGACTATCAGGTTTGTTGGAGAATATATACTGATCAGAAATTTAAAGTTTTAGGCATGGAGTTTGTTTGTTTGTTTGTTCTTTTTAATATAAACTTTTATGTATGAAATACAGAGTGCATAAAGATACATTGTTTAAAAAAACCCCACACACATGGCCTGTACTGTGTTTTCCTGCAATTCCAATATTGCTAGCCATGTTGAGTGCATTGTTTTAGATATTGATGGCATTGTTTCACCTTCCATGTTGGATTTCTGGTAATTAAAATTACATAGCATTGTTGGGAAGCTCACTGCAATCATGTCCTCACTTGCAAATGATGAATGCACATGAACTAAAAATATTTAAATGATGCGTAATTGCTAGGTTCTTGACTCAACAATTTAGTTAGCTCTAGGGAGAGGGAATGAAAAAGGAAAACTGTTCATTAGGGCTTAGGGATTCAGCCTGGTGTATTAGAAGGAATTGGATTATTTGGTTTACAGTGTTCTTAACAGATTCAATTTCAGCCAGAGATAATTGAAGTGTCGTCAAAGCTGTGTGCATCACTAAAACATACAGAAAGGCATACTCCCATGGGTTCGGTAAAACAATATAGAACAATGTGGAGTAGCTTTTCAGAGATTTAACTGCCATTACGTTGAGCCTGCTTTTAAAGTATATTACAGCAAACTTAGATGAATGCCTTCCTGTGTAGTTTGCAGAGAATGAATATGTTTGGATTGTTTTCTTTCATTTTTGAAGGAATCTGTTTAACAAATTATTATTATTATTAAATCTAATGCCAAAACTTGTGACTTTGTAGCAAAAATTCATCCATGTTTCTGATCAGTATATTTCTAAAATTCTCCCAATTTCTTTGTTAACATTCCCTATAAAGGCAGATTTGGATTTTAAAACTATTTTTTTTAACACAATGAATGATGCCATATGTAAAAATGTAGTTTAGTTACTGTTTATTGCTAGGTCAAAATATATGATTATTGAGACAGACCTGTTACCGAACCCTTCAGTCAACTCCCTTTGCACAGGGGATTGTCTCTGATTTCAGCCAATTTACTGCCCCAATCTCTGCTGTAAATACATTACTGCACTGGCTTGTGTTCTTTGGGGGTTGTTCTTGTCAGCCAGCCAGATTCTAATGTGGTGTCATAACCGATCAACTCCTTTCATGCCGTAGTACAAAATGGACTTAATCATATTTTCTTATGTTTATATTCTGGACAACATTGGAAGAGGACTATCTAGGCTAACTTGTACCAAAAAAACCAGGAATGGAAATTCCATGAGATCAAGGTGGAGTTAGGGTATAGCAAAGAGTTGACATTTCATGACCATTTATAAGGGTTTTACTGATGCCAAGATACTGATGATCAAGGCCCAGCTGATGTGAGCGCAGAAAAAATTTGCTTGTCGTGACCTGTTCATGCAGAAATCACAAGAATTTTGGGAGAGGTGCAGGCAGAAGAAGGTGTGATATAAGTGAAACAGAAATACTAAAATGTTTAAATAAGCTTTCTAAGAGTCATCTGCTCATTTAGATGCTTGCTTAGCCCATGAAGTTGTCTTTCTAGCTAGTTGTCTATATATATTGCAAATGTTGGGGTTAACTGTGGATTTTCCCCCCATATTTTATTGGATTAGATTGGATTTCACATTCTATTGGGTTTGTCTAAAACAAATATAATACAAGTAGTTCTTGTGAAAGTAACTTCAGGTTTTCTAGTCCTTTGAATTCACTTCAGAACATAAATACTTCTTGTGAATTCTAAGCTTTTTTTACCTTTTTTTTTAAAAAAAAAATCTAACAGATTCCCACTGTCTTTATGTATAATGGACATCAATAAGGTTTTGGTGAAACATTGATTTTTATTGTTCTTAGCTCTGAATGTGAGCTCATTAATTTATATATAAACTAGAAAAATATTTTACATTTTATAGTGATGCCTACTAATTTTTTTAACAAAATGTTTTATCTTCCATAGAATTGAAGTACTTCATAGAATCATAGAATCATTAAGGTTGGAAAAGACCCAGTCTTTCAGTAAAGAAATTTTTCCTCATGTCCAATCTAAACCTCTCCTGGTGCAACTTGAGGCCATTTCCTCTCGTCCTATCAAATACTTAATGTATTTTATGCATAAAAGATATAAGGAAAAGCTTTTTTATATCAACACAGAAAACCATGCACTAGGGCCACTTGATAACCATTTTAAAGAAGGTTTTCATAATGAAATAGATTATTGCTTTTAGAAGGCTCCTTAAAGACTGTTCATCTAGATAGGGAAGGCCAGGAAGGAGAAGCTATTCTAAGTGTTAAACACAGCACTGGCACAAGAGAAACGCAGTGTATAATATCATGGTATATATTACATCTGTAAGTAGAAAAACTTGAAGTGTTTGTTTAATTTATTTTACCTTTATCGTCTTTTTTTTTAATTATTGAAGTAGGCAAGGTTATTATTGCAGAAGCTATACTGATTTAAATGATCATAGTTAATTCTGTATGAGCTTGACAAGGTAAAGGCAATAAGAAATGGATTCACAAGATAAAACTTGGTGCTTTGTGCTGTTTTCAATTCACTGATTTCAAAGCACTTTACCAGGAATAATATTCTAAGCCTCCACACAATTCCCAGGAGGAAGTTAAGCATTATTCACATTTTAGAGATGGGTAAATGAAATCCAGAGAGGTTATAACCTTGTCCTGGTTTTGGCTGGGATAGAGTTAATTTCCTTCCTAGTAGCTGGTACAGTGCTGTATCTTGAATTTAGGATGAGAATAATGTTGATAACACACCGATGTTTTAGTTGCTGCTAAGTCGTGCTTACACTAGTCAAGGACTTTTCAGCTTCCCATGCTCTACCGACTGAGAAGGCTGGGGGTGCACGAGAAGCTGGGAGGGGGCACAGCCAGGACAGCTGACCCCAACTGGCCAAAGGGACATTCCATACCATGGGACGTCAT
>NW_008796063.1:7667507-7707701 GCF_000699145.1 Aptenodytes forsteri
TTTCAATTATTAAACTGTTTTTATCTCAACCCACGAGTTTTTCTCACTTGTGCTCTTCCAGTTCTCTCCCCCATCCCACCGGGGAGGGGGGAGTGAGCAAGCGGCTGTGTGGTGCTCAGTTCCTGACTGAGGTTAAACCACGACAAACCTGTACAAAGTTGCACAGAGGCACTAGGCCTCTGGAGAATGAGGGAACAGACACAGAAACTTTTACATCTTGTTACCTGCTGTTACCATGTGAGTAAAAGATCACCTGACAGATACAACAAACCCCTCTGAGACTCCATAGTTGAAGTCACTTTTAACCCATTTAATGGATTTGTAAGTAAGAAGCAGCAGTTATTTCATGCAGGTCTTTAATTCCTAGTGAGTTATGTCATGTCTGACCTTCAGTAAAGTTGTTTTCTATGTGGCAGCATGCTCATATTATTGAATCATATCTACAAAGAGTGCAAATGCTGGAGTATCCTGGTTCGTTGGCGCTCAGGTGAAATGTCATTTCTTCTGGCGCTTTGCTCTGTAAGGAGCAGTGAACTAGGAGATCAAAAAGCCCCTTTCTAACTCTTCCTATTACACTTGGTATATCTCAAATTTTTAATTCACTATGGGGACAAAAAGACTAAAACAATGGAGAAACTAGGATGATTTCTGTCTCTTTGTTGTAGGACGCAAAGTAAGTACGATCGTCTGTACCCCCAACTGGTAAATACAGTGGCTGGCATAATCAAACTAGAGTTTGGCAAGAAGGTTTTGAGTGGCTGTTGCTTATCTGCTTGACATAAATCATCTATTTTCCTGAATGTATTGGCTTGCTGCATGCTGACTATGTAGTTTTCTGGCTGTTGTGCAACAAATCTATTTGTTTATATATGCTTTCCCCGAATGCAGGCACTTCGAGATTATGTATTGATATCATACTGTGGTATTCAGATAGGTACACTGTAACTATGTTCTTTGTGGTATGTGTTTGAAAAATTAAAATTCAGTTATGCATGCAAATGCATAATATTATTAATGAACATACTTTTATTACAATTAGTGATGCTCTTCAGACTCATTGATTCATCTGCTAGGGAGATCAAATTACTGTAGCATTATAGGTTTTCCTAGTCTGTAGCAAAACCAAATAAATGGGATGGAAGCCTGAGGTATTTTGGACAAGGTAGGATCATGCTTGGAGAAATGAAAAAAGGAAATGACCTTTGAAAGTACTTACATGGAGGAATTAATGCTTTCTTAATATCTCCTCATTTGTAATTCTTGTTACAGGCTCGTTATTCATCAGAAATGTTTTGATGCTTTGTGGTATTGCTTTCAAAGCTGAAATACACAGAAGTAGCTGAAATTAAATAATAATAATAACAAAAAACCACTTTGCTCTAGCAAAGTGAACCTTTTGCAAATGACATAATAATTCCTTGGTTACCTTTGTGTTTCAGGATGGATAGTATGTTATTTTCATAGCTGGAAAGAACAAAAATACCTGCATTAGAACATCTTCCTTGAATATCCATAAGGTTTGTTTTTGTACAATATCTTTTTATTGATTATTCTGTCTTCAGTTACAATGAAGTGATCACTGAAGATTCAGTTTAGCAAAGTACTTAGTACTTCCTTAAGTTAAAACATACGAGCTGTCCAACTGACTGTAAAAGAATTATTTATTGTGCTTTTCAGACTATTGCCTAATTGGCAAAAAAAGAAGGTATAATATTGGGTGAGAAATCAGCTCTTAACTCTTACAGAGCTTCCAGGAGTACAACTGGTGCTTATGTAATTACAGTGCCACCTTGAATAGGAACTCCTTGAAGGCAAGTGTTTTGCTAATGTCAGAGTGCATGAGCGTGGTGATTGTCAGGCGGAGGCAGAAAGGTGGTAGGCTACCCTTGAGGGATGATGATCCTACTTCAGTGGACAAAATTACAAATTTTTCAGATGGCAGAACATTCTCTTGCTCAATGTAATTCATATAAAAGGCATTCTAATGAGAAGAAAAACATGTCAAGTGAAGTATGCAAAGTCTTGAGCAGTGATTACTGACTCTTGCAGTTTTCTGGCTGATGATATCCAGGTTTATAAAACCACATATTTGATCAATAGCCACTGACAGCCGTTAAACTCTAATGTGTCAGTAGCAGCAAATAATTTCAGAGAGTACGCTAACAGCGGATAATAGCCATTTCTTGCTTTTGGAGATCGCCGTTTCTGAACTGACATTCAGACATGTGTGTTACCCCAGCTCCAGCGCTATATCCGAGTTCAGCTGGAGCTTCTTGTAAGTACTTCTACAGGGAGGAATCAAGGCATGAAGCTTACACTCAGCTGGCGTGTTATCAGGTGCCTATTACTTTTGTGTACAAACTGATGAAATCACATACCCTGCACATGGTAGCACTACTGTGTTGAGCACCCTGATTAATGAACTGAGGGAGAAGAAGGTAAAATTTTCAGCTGCCATATAGAAATTTATTGTGACTAGTTCTTGTGTTTGTCTTGAGCCAGTATTTTATTGTGTGGTGACATTCATTATGAGTATAGCTTTTTGCATATATTTTGGTTGCATATTTTCATAATGACACATAAGCCTCTGTTCAGTTAATTCTTGCTTTTCAATTAGTGATTATTGATATTTTTTGAGAGGTAGGATTAAAATATATTTGCCTTCATTCGCAAGGTCAGTGATTCATGTTGAAAGCTGGCCTTTTACACTAGTGCTTCAACTGTACTTTTTTTGGTGCTAACTTATTATGGCTAGTCACTACTAACTTGGGTATTGCAATCAGCCTGATTTTTAAGTTGTCTGAATTGGAAGCAAAATGTTATATGTCATGAAATATGAAGTTTTTATATGAGCTGACCAGTCCAGTGGCGGGGACAGGGGGTGAGTGATATCCATGTGTTATAACTGAGCAGCAGTATTCCAGAAGCATTGCTTCAAAACTCGTAATACCCTTTTTAAAATACGGGCTCTGATAGAATACGATTTATTTCAGTCATGATGTGGTAAATTTATCCTTGGGGATATCAGGAAGGAGGAGTTCCATCAACAAGTGTCTGCCTTTCTGGCAAGATCTGATTAGTTGTGAAATTACAAGTAGCATTTTAGACATGGTTACAGTAAAGGTTACAGGCACTCTTTGGATCTGAAATTTCATTTTAGAGCAAACGATCCCTAAGGGCTGGTTTAATTTATTTAATTACATTGTACAAGACTTGGGTAATAGTTTTAGATCAAAGTATAAAAACCAACTTCCAGGCGAATTTGTAATATAATTCAAAGTGGTAAATTGCTAAACACTTCAACAGTTTTGCTTCAATGATACAAGGATATGGATTGCAATGATATAGTACAAATGTAAGCCTTATATTAAAATCATAAATAATAAACTAGGAAAAGTAACTTGTTTAATTGTAATGGCAGCATATCTTCGTTGAAAAGATTGTGCTACAAAACTGAATTAAATTGGCCTAGGAAGCCCCCAGGCCTTTTTAAGCATTTCTTACCCCCCTTGGTAGCTTGGATGGGGAAGATGGGCTTTAAATCTAGAATTTTCATAAAATAATTCTATTTCAAATGGTTCCCTGCTTGTAGGGCAGAAAGAATTATTTCGTTAGTTCTAGGTCTTCCCATATTAGGTGTGTCATGGTGATGGGTGAAACTTTCTTACACTTTCAGGTTCCCCTCATTACATACCTTGAGTGATACTTCTTTTCACTCTTCCCACTTTCAACTGAAACTTTGGTATCCATTTTCCTAGACATGATGTTTTGCATGTTTTTTCCTAGCTATTTTACTACCACATGCCCAATTGTATTGGGCATCTGCAAGCTGTTCACTTTTAGGTCAGTGATTAGCAACATGATGAAAATGACTCAAAACCAGCATCACCAAAGCAAAGCATTAATTACTCATTTTTCTAAAGGTACAAAGTGCATACGGCAAGAACCAGAAAGCATAAAAAAACATTACAGGTCCAGATCTTTCTTACACCATAACCTTTCTTTGCCAACTCTTTTGATTTACTGTTAAGCAAACTATTTTCAACTCTCTTGCTAGAAGTAGTAAACCACTTTGTTTGGGCAAGCCATTCTCTGTGTGTTTCCTTCCTAATCAGTCAACTTTGACTGTCACTCACAGCGTCATGTCTGATTACTAATACAGCTTCAAGGCCAAGGCTCCACTAATGGTAGTCGTTTCTAAAACTTGACAAAGGAGATGTATTATGAGGGTGGAGGCTGGCAATAAATCTGAACTGTTGTATCTGGTGTTTGCAAGTCTGACTTTTATCTGAGTTACTGTTTTACAGTTCTTACATTAAATCTTTTGATCCACAAGTATATGCTACATCCATCAGAAGTTTTTCCAATTCATCACGCATGGTCTTATAGCTCCTTTTTATAATTTTTAAAAAATAGACCAGCAATTTCATTGAAGCCTTCCTTTAAATAAAGGCGCTAGGACACTTTGCCATCAGTGTTCTTAAGATTAATATCCCTCTGAAATATAGTGCACTTTCCTTTGTTTCATATTTAAAGGACAGTTCTGATTGTTTCTTTATTGATGTGCTACTTTTTCATGGTTTTCCATCCTGCTTATTTAATCTATTTGGCAATACAGCAGTGTTAGTTTATGACTCATCTAAGAGCTGTCTTCCTAATGATATCTCCCACTTCAAATTATTCCACCTAAATAAACTATAAGTACATTGAATTTTAATATTCAGATTCTTGTTTTTGGAACAAAAAGAAGCAGCATACACACAAATGACATCAGATACTGATAGTTTTTCTAGACTAAACTTTATGATCAATTTCATGAAAAAGGTTAAAAATGAAAGGAAGGAGTTGAAAATTGAGGAATATTGCCAAACTTAGTTTTCTCCATGGTAACTGTCAATGCAATGCTAACATTTTTCATATGGATATATTAATTATTACAGCAGAAATAGTAGTAACTATAGAGCTACGGTAGAACTTCGTTATGCTAAAACACAGACTCGTCTTTTCTGTTTTAGGACAGAGTGAAAAACTGAAGTGGTATTATCTGCTCCCTGGCTTCTGAGCTTATCAGACAATCTTCAAATTATCTTTTAGTTCTTTTGGCCATTTAAAACTAAAACCATTCCCAATTAATACAAAAAGTTGTTTTGTTGATTCTCTACGTTCACTGGATCAAACGGTGTTCGCTATGCTTCTTGCACAAGCCAAACATCTGCCTTCTGTTTAAATTTTGTGGTACCATGGCAGATGATAAAATGTACTGCAGTTTCCAGGTTTATAAAATTCTTGAAATGTCATGCTAAACCTGGAATGGAGAGTCTTTTTGTTGCTCACAGACACAAGAGTTTAAATCTGCAGGTGGCTCATCAATTTTCAAATATCTATATTTAAATAATTCTCTTAAATTGATTATTCTTGCAATGTGCTGTTTAACATAAAAGATTTAGTCAATGGTCATGATTATTATTTGTGCTAAAGTCCCTTTTCATTGTAAAAGAAGCATTAACCAGTGGTTAAATGGTCTGTTCTGTAATATATATCATTTCCAAGTGGATGTGAAAAACAACATAAGTTTTTTTGCTTGTTTGGTTTTTGTGTGCTTATGAAGTTTTTCTTTTTTCTTTTTTTTTTTTTTTTTTGAGGGGGTAGGGGTGGGAAACCCTTACTGTATTTTTTTACATTCACCACACAAGGCTTTGTGTTCTTTTTTGCTTTCTTTCATTTGAACTCTAATGTTTTGAAGAACCTTTTCTTACTGCCCCTCTCTATCCTGCTGTTTAACCTTTCTGGCCCTTTTAATAAGCTTCCTTATTCTAGGCAGTTTCCCCTTCTGAAACTAAGGAATACTGTATTAGATTTTCTCATTATTTTGATAATAGTTGAACTTCTGAAATCTTGTGTTAAAGTAGATGTTTTTATGGAAGCAACAAAATCCAAACTGTGAAAAGAATTCCATGCTACTATATTAAACTATTAAATCATCAATGTCACTTGTGAAGTATTACAGACTATGTTTAAATGTTATTAGCAGGAAGTTGATTATTTTGAGGATAAAAGTTTTCATAATAGCTAATTTGAAAGAGCTGTTAAAGTTGATAGTTCAGTTAATAAAATTTAGTTAAATAATTGGGTTTGTTTAAGAATAACCTAGAGACAGGAAAATAATTTGATTAGCATTTGTCTAAGGTAGAAGCTTCAATTTCAATTTTCCGTAAGTTCCTGCAAATTGGTAGCTGGGTAGTGTAGAGGACCCAAATTACTGCTTCCATTAAATACAATCTCAGGGATTATCTTTTGTGGTTGACTTAGTGGCTTTCCAGACCGGGGATTGATACTAGCTGGCCCAACAGCAAGTAGGAACCTCCTGCTGCATCTCATGATTTTTGTAGCCTGATAAAGTGTCCATGGGAGGGATTGAGGGTGGAGACAGAGCAAACTGTAGATTTGATGAAGAATGAAGGTGTAGGGATGTGGAGGGGACCTGGTGTTATGTGTGGGACTGGACTAATGGTACTTAGGGAGTCATGAATGAAGGCAAAGACTTTGGGGTTATTGGAATTTGAAAACGGGGGGATTTCATAGACATAAGCATGTCCATAGATAATTGGACTTTATTAATTCCCTGGCTGACAGAACAATGTCCTTGCTTTACAATACTTTTCAGTGTTGTACTTGAGATACTGGAAGATGTGTTTGTCACTGTGTTGTTTTGCTCTCTTTAATTTATATCAGGATTTTTTGCTTGCTCTAATGAATGTACTCCAGCTGTTGGATTCCATATGGGAAATGAAGCCAGCATAGCTCTTCCTGACAACTTGTGCCTGTGCTGTGAAAGCTGAGAATGAATCAGCATGAGAGATCTTGGAATGATAGTCTAACATAAAACAGATGACTGTCATCTATTATTTGGGTGGCAAGGAAAGATAAGAGGGAGGAAAGTTTGCTTTTCAAGCAGGGTTAAAGAAATGAACTTTTTATATCAGTGCAGTTTGTGGCTCTAATTGGAAATAATTTACAGTCACTTGGGAAATTCTGTCTTCAAGGGTGGATTCGAAGGTGTGTACTACAGAGAAAGGAATGGTCATAGTAGCTTCCAGTGGCTATGCTAGCTGTGGGGAAAGGGGAAAATAAATTAAAAAAAGGAGGAAAAAACCAAGCAAAAAAACCCCACCAGGCTGCCTTTAGTTGTTGCCATAATTAAAGTAGTTACTAACGGATGTCTGTATATATCGTCTGACAGTCTGTAAAGTTTGAAGAAATAAGTAGCAAATAAAAAATAACAGTTTTGTAAACCCATATTTTCTATTTCATGCATGCTCATTTTTCTCTGATTTTAAAGACACACTAGTTCTCACCATTTTTTTAGCCAGAGACACCATGAACAGAATGTAGTTGAATTAGTAGACCCTACTTGGATTTTGGAATTTCCATGCAAAGTTCTGGGTCTCAGGTTAAAGCAAAAAAATTGTGTTGTATATTGTGCATTTTCGGAGAATTAAAGGCAGAGAATCAAAATTCTTGTGAAAATTTACCATGACGCTCCTCACCATTTTGGAGTATTTTCAGTATTTGAGCCAATGTTCCTTTAAAAATTCAAGTTTCATTTCTTGATCTTTTTTCATCTCAGACATGAGTGCCTCCTTCAGTACACAGTCTGCTTCTGATCATTCTTGTTCTGTTTTCCATCTCTCCACTGATCTTGAGCTAACCTGATTTCACCCAGCACATTTCACAGTCAGCCCCTTACCATGCCTTTCTTGTGTTAAACGTATGCGGTGTCTCTGCTGATCTTATCTTTCTTTGCGGTTTAAATTGATGGAGCTGATTTTCTTACAGCTTACCCACGTTCTCCAAAGCATGGGTATCTTTTAAGCATCTTTTGTTTTACTACTGATTTCTTTCAAGCAGTGGCAGTACTACATACTGTGGACCCTGTTGATCCATACTGATTTATTTCTTTATGAACTCGTGTAATTTCAACCCTTGGTAATAAATGGATTCGGAATGTGTCCATTGAGATGTATATAGATATATATGTATGTAACTTCTAATCATTGTATCAACAGAGAAGGATGAACAGATACACTATCACATTTTCCCTTAAATAGCTTGTTTAGACCAACAAAGGTTCCTGTGAAAGAAATGATTAATTTTTATGAAATTTGTAATTTAGTGACTGGGATGTCTAATTTTCAGAGAGAAAAATGTCTATTTTCAGTGTTCGGTAATGAACAGACAGCAAGTGTTAAGGAGAATGAAAGCATTAAATGTGTATCTTGTCACATAAACCTATATCATTATGATGGTGTATCTACTCCAATTTATTTTGCCTACGTATGTTTACTTTTTATAGGGCCTATTTGGCTGTGGAAAACTTTTTCTTAATTGCTCAAATTTGAGCTGAAATATTTTATGCTGATCTGTACTTGAGGGTAAATTTTTTTTGAAAGCTTGAACAAGAATGAATAGTCCAAGTCTTTTTGCATAGAGAAATATATGGCAAAAACACTATGGCCATTAAAAATTAAAAACTGCATCGATTTAGATGAAGTATGACAGTTTAAAATAATATGTATACAAAGATTTATTTGGAACTCATGAAGCTTATTTTCATTAATGATCCAATACTGTTTATTAGAAGTGTGCGATAGAAATACTTTATAATTCTTATCCCTGATGACACCTTCAGAATAGAAGAGGGGTTTGCTCTTTTTATTTGCATAGTTGCTGGGGGTATTTTTGTTAAGGCCTGTAAGATGTCTGGTACCTTCCGTGTCTCTTAGTTCACTTTCAAAAGTGTTCAGTAAGCACTGAAATGCAAAGTAGACATCTGTTCTCAGGTGGTCGATGCTCAGTAGATGAAGCAGGCACAGTTATTTGATACATCCCATAGCTGTATTGATGATAGTTGGTGTCTGAAGGCACAGCGGCATTACAAAAAGCATGTCTGAGTTAAATAGATCAGAAGGAAAATGTGGAACCACTGATGCAGTATTCTTTCACTGAACACTGAGGAGAAAAAAGTAGTTTTGAATGGTTTCTTAATTCAGATTTTCAAATGATATGAATATGGGGACTTTAGAAACAAGCTTTACAATCCAGCTATCTTGAAATGGGTTGCGTTCCCCTGAGGGACAAAGGGGAGGAGAAATGATCCATTGGGGTTTGTATCCTACAGGATACATATGAAGATGGAACCTTAACTTGTCACATTTCCAAAAACGATTTGTCAATAGGCTGATGCCACAAACTGAGTCCTCCAAGTGCGTTTTGTGAAAGGAAGGAGCTAGTATGTGGCCTCCTGCAATATTTACCATGAAAGCAATTGATCTAGAATCTACTCATGTGAAATGTAATCATAAATTAAAAGAAATTGCTCGTGTGCCTCTCTTGTTTTAGAGTTAAAGATCAGTTGTGCCGATATCTTGACCCACTGAGACCGAGAAACATACTGTATTTCAAAGCTTTTGCTCTTCTCTCCCTTTCTGCTTGTTGGGTAGGTTTTATATTTGTTTACTGTAAGAAGATGAGGAACATATGGTTTTGAGTTTCCAGCAAAGTTTATAATTCCGAAGAATACACAAATAGCTCAACTTCCTTGACTTCCAGAATTTTGGTTTTTGCGCTTCAGTAGTGTTTTATTGTTTCACTTCTCCTTATAAAAAGGTATTTCTCTTATAAATGTGGTTGATAAAATCAAAAGACCAGTTTCAGTTTTAAATCTCTTGAGAGAATTTAAAGCTCTCAAATTCTCTTGTACAATTTAAAATAAATTTTCACCTTAGAAGTCCACAGATTCCATCCATTTTGGCTTCCAAATAGTATATAGCTGCCAGAATAGAATTTATATTTCCTTCGAACCTTGGTGTGCAGTAGAAGCACTCATTAGAAGTAAAAGGCTGGACGTTGTGTGATAGCTGCCATGGATTTCATAGTTTCTTTATCTAGTATATTGATATCCAAATTTAAGGCTCAAAAAGCCTCTGTTACTGATGTGGATGTTCTTGTGACATGTGAACAGCTGTTATTAGGCAACGATTTGCAGTAAACAGTTGTAGTAAACCAAGGAATTCACCAAGGTCTTTTAAAAATCAGCATGGAGACTGGCTTTCAAAAATGAAACCTCAGGTCAGAATTGCACAGTAGTTTCCGAGTTTTGTGAACTTGATACAAATACATTTTCGCTGAATAGTGTTTATTGCTGCTTGCTAAGGTTATGTCAACACAGCAAATCGAATCCTTCACTATTATGCCTTGTCTTAAAGAAAACCAGCATTTTTCTCAGGAATGACTCTTTCAAGACTTTCAACTTGCAATGAAAAATAGGATTAATTACCTTGGAACAAAGGCATATACCATTAGTCACGCAATGTGTGGCATTCTGCTTTTGTACTGGTTACTTCTGACTTTGACTCAGATTCTTTTCCTCTGTGCAATTTGTATTTTTTTGTTTTTTCCTTTTTTTTTTAATACTGGACATTCTGATCGGAATTCAGGAAAGCTGAAATTTCATACTTTTTTCAGAAGAATTCCAGGGCGCTCAGTGGAAACCACATGCTGCTAAAATCAAATAAACATTGTGTTTTATACATTTAAGAAATACTGTGTACATAATATAAACAAGACATTTATTATATTCTATCTTAGTAATTTTTTCCCTGCCAACTATGCAAGCAAAGCAGCAAGGTAAAGGTCCCTCATCCATAGATGTAATCTTTCTTCAGTGCAAAGCTTTGCAAATAAAAGCAACCATCTGTACAGGACAGCTGTTGAAATCCCTCACTTACAACCATTGTTTTGGTGCCAAAGTGAAGCTTCTTGCCCTAATATCATTGTGCCCTCATTAAAAATAAACAGCCCAAACCCATTCTATGTTATCCTTGAAATCCATTAAACGATACGGTAATTCCTGTTACAACAATAGTCTTCTGTAGTGGTTCTTAATGTAGAGCCTCAATGCATAGGGTTCATTGCATTTTCAGCCAGTGTATGTTTAATAAGGAGTTGGGCTTTTTTTTTGACATTTAAATAATTTTGTGAATATTGTTTTTATCAGTTAGGTCAACTAACCATGTATTCATTCAGTCTATGGGCAAATCATAGAATTACACAATACAATACATTGTTTTTTTGATCTCTGTGATATATTTGTTTTCTCTATATAAATTTTAGTCTGGAAAAGAAGAAATCTAAGAAATTAAAATAGAAAAAAATACATGCATAAGGGCATGTATTTTCATGAAAGAATAGGCTTTCAGTAAGTATGTGAAAAAACCTTGTCCAGCTATTATCAAAGAGAACAAAAATAGAACATGAACAATGTATAACAGCAAAGAATTGTTTTTAATATAGTTGGCTGGTATTCATTTCAAAGGCACAAGAATAAGGTTCAGATAAATTTAGGAATTTTCTTTCTGTTGCTTAATGATGGAAATGATTCTTAAGTACGGGTGGGGGGAGGGGAAGCTAAGACTATACATTTGATTTTCTCTTTTACAATGCTTTTCTTATGTCCTTTTCCATAGTATTCTTGCCTTCTCAAGTATCTGTCTTTGAAATCAATTTCAGATGTCAGGAAAAAAGTTAAAGATGTTGGCACTAGTTGTCACAGATCAGACTAGGATGTCTCATTAAACTGAGCAAAGAGAGAGTGCAAATCACCTTTAATTTTCAGACTGGTTGGTCTTTAATGTTAAACTGAATGTGACTGATGCCTTGCAGAGTAATATGTGATAATATTTACTGAAACTTCTCTTAAATATTTGAAGGTATATTTCTACTGTCTGCCTGGTATGAATGATTTTGGTTTCCTGTGTTCTCCTTTCTTGGCTGATGGCCTCTAAAAGTGAACTTTCGGAACAAATGTAGAACAAGACAGGCATGCCCCTGTTGTGTTGATAATATCAACTTGACAAATGTATTCTGAATTTTGCCTGCGGCCATTAAAATGGAAAGCGAAGTTGGAAGTGTTTTATGGGAGGGTTTTTTTATTGCTTGTACCAGCAAGTATTGTACTGATTTTGTCAAAGGAAAACATAATTTTTATAAAGCACTTGCCCTATTGACTCCCAACTAGAACAATGTATTTTAATCCGTCATCATGTTATTTTTACTGCTTCATTGTTTTATTTGCCATTATTGCACTTTTTCTGTTTACTTCTAAGCTGATATAAACTAAAGGCCAAAAGTCTAAACTATATAAATGTTATGTTAATGCTAATTTAGGCTGACTGTTTATTAATAGAACTTGTTTTCTATACATAGTGAAGAGAAATAACAGAGGTTGTTGTTGAACTTTGCATACACAATTTTTATAATTTGGTTGCATACGCAGAGGGGAAGGTCAACTCTGGTCATGCTTTTTTGTCATGTATACCATTTTTATTAATTTTATTTATTTATTTTTATAACAAATTGTTTCTGAGGTTCATGATAATTATAAATGTGTGAAGTAGATATAGATGTCATCAGCTTTTGTCAGATACAATGGGTTGGCAAGAAGCACGTGTAGAGAAGTGTCTTATGCAATTTAACGTATGTTACTTTAATTTAGAAATTATCATTTTTGTTGTGAGGCTGCTGGATTTGCCTTTGTCCAATAAGTCCAATAAATGTTTCCTGTAACCATGGAACATGTTAATTTAATGTGTTTTCACATTAAAACGGTGTCAAAATAAGTACCTGTTGAGTGTTGCTAAACAAAGAGAAAAACAACTAATTTGCTTCTTAATGAGCCAGTTTCAGCCTATTTACTTTTAAGTCAGACAGGGTTTCTGGCTGAGCATGTATTTCAGAAGATCTACTCCATAAACAAGCCTTTTAAAATCTATGTTAGTAAAAGACATTTTCATAAACTACATCAATGAAAGCTCTGATTGTGAAAAATGTATGAATAGGAGTATTTATGTGATAACCCCTTAAAATAATAACCGTAGGGTGTTTGGAATGTACCATGGAAAGTTAAATGATATTTGGGCCAAACTGTTCTCTTATTTTTTTGCAGTTCAGATGCTAATTCCTTTAAGAATAAGAACAGGTACATCACATGCACTCTTTCCTTCTTTTTCTCTTATTCACACCATGACGAGAAGTAAAAGAATGGAAGTGCCCAGGAGGCTGCCCTCTAACTTTGCTTACCGGGATCACTTTAATTTCTGCTGTGCCAGAGTATGTGCGTTCTGCCTCGCAATTAGAACTTGCAAAATGAGGTGTGTTTGGAATAATGTACCAGAGTATTACTAAAGGATTACAACTGTGTTCTGGTTCAGTGACCTCCTCCAAAATAGTTAATCTATAAAAATCTGTGGTTTTGTCTGTTAAGCAAATAGCTACAGGCTTTCCTTTCTTTTATAAATCCTCTTTTGATATTTAAGAAACCATTTTCCAGGTATTTCTAGAGGACTCTATTTCTGTAAATTGTACAAGTTTTTTCTGTTGTTAGAATTGGAACATTTTTGTATGCGCTTCAGATAAGTTATTTTAAGCTTTAGGTTGGAAAAACAGGAAGTATACATTGATATTTTTTAGTTCTGTATCTAAATATGCGAGGAATTGCAGAGTCAGAAGAGGGAGAGCAGTAAGTATTATTTATGAATCTTAAACCTCAAATAGCCCAGGCTGTTTTCCAGCTGGGTTGGTATTAGATGTCTGGTGAAAGGTGAAGCGAACTTTGCTGATCCAGTCTCACCCATTGCTTTCCTAAAACAAGTTAGCACTCATGTTAGACAAAGAACTGCTCTTTGTTTAAAAATAACTTGAAGTTGCCAGTCATTTCAGAGAATGTAATTATTTCCTCTGGGGAAAAAAGAATAACATACCTTATCTACTCAAGGAAAGCGTTTAGGATGCCCTTTCCTGCTTTCTTTGTCCTGCAATAATCTGCTTTTTTTAGGAAGAACTTTTCTGCTATCAACACTTTTTTCTCTGGTGGACCCTGGTGAAAATAACCTCAGTCTGTATTGTCCTGTGATGCGCTCCCGGTAAATATGTGTAATACGTCAACTATATTTGTTCCTTTCTCCCACGGAGTTTAATAAAGGAAATTATTTTGATTAATAGCTTTTAGATTTAACAAACAACACTGTTTTGGGTTATACATCCATCTGGTCCAGTTTCTAAATTGTCAGCTTGGTGATGTATGTGAATGTATACAGCAGAAACAGATGACTGGAGGGACTTGTGAAATCCTGCAGAGAATTAAGTCGGCAGATTGTTTCCCCCAGTGAGCAATTTTATGGAACATGTAAACCCGCCCAGGGCTTACCTCTTACAGGATACAGCAGTTCGTGTGAATAAAGGTTCAGGCTTATTCCATATTCCTTTTGAATATACATCTTCATTATTGTCAGGTTGTCTAGGTTCAAAGCGAAGAGTAGAGGTTTGCCCTTCATTTGTTTGACGCTGCTAAGCAGGATTTAGCAAGACCACCTGTATTTATTTGATTAGGCTCCAGCAGAGATCATCAGGTGCTTCTGAGTTGGATTGCACAAGAGTAGGATTATGCTATAGTGTAATAAGTGTAACGTGTAAGAGTGTGGTAGTTGTTTTCTTCTTTGACAACTTGTATATTATGCACCAGTGTGATGGGACTAAGCTTTATGTTGCATTTCTGCAAGTAAGTGTTCTGTGTTACATCTCATGGACTCTTCCTGTCTTCTGACTCAGAGTTTAAAGTTGGACAGAAAGGTTACATGTGCAGAATGTACATTTCACTTGGATAATATTTTCTCATCTCTTTAAGGCGATTGAGGGCTTGCACAAAATTCTACCAAGCTTACAAAACCAAGCTTTACCTAAAGCAGTTGATCCACTTTCTCTTTTATACCCCTTCTCCTTTTTAAAATTTAGAAGAATGATTCTTGTGAAGGGGAGTCTGTTGTCTGATTGTTTGAGACAAAATACTCCTGACTTTTCTTGCATTAATTGGCAGTCTCATTAAAGGTATTACACCATCCACCAAGACGTGCCTTAGCTAGTAGACTAAGTGGTTTCTTTTTTTTTTTTTTTTTTCTCTTTAAAAATGTTGGTTAAATAGAATTTAATCTTTTTCCAACCAGGTTTGAGGGAAAGTTTATAAATGGTCTTTTTTCTTAGACTTCGATTCACCACTCTTTCAGTTATTCCTTTTTGTTAGTTATTTCATAAACATGCTAACGTGACTAGTAGACGGTAGTCATTACTTGTTGCTTCTCATGGCGGTTGTCCAGAGTAATAGAGCTAATGAAGCAGAGCCTCCTTGTGCTTAATTTAATGTTGTGGTGATACAACACTGCGGTGTCTTTTTATTTTCTGATCAGATAAATGGCACTAAAATATAATGATTACCTGAATTACTTCCAAAGGATAACATTTCTTCAAGTTTACATTCCTTAACCTTATATAACTTTAAAAAGCTCCTCCTGATGGTATTTTTTTTATGCAAAAGGACTTTTTTGTCTGTTCTGTGATTTGGACATGATATATTGCATAGTTATTACTTCTGTCCTGAGAAATCTATCCAGATGAGAAGGAAAACAATTTTCCCTTTTATTTCAGTACATCATTATACATTCTGTATACATACATGCTTCTGATAATGGTTTTTAACCAATATTTTATTGATTTGCTGTTTTTACATACATATATACCTTTAGTTCTTTGGAATTTCCTAATTTTAACATACTTAATGTCTTCTTTACAAATGGCACAAATAAATAATGAATATTAATAACACTGTGAGCTGTATACCCCTTCAAGATGTTTGGGTGCATTAGTACTAGCTCTTAGAATGATTTTTAACTGAGTGTTTCTTTTATTATTCATAGTGCAGGGAATGCAATCTTTGAAGTTGATTTGCAATCAAAGTTTTACTTGTACATCCTTTAAAATTTTAAGCACATTAACTGTAGCATGTTTGCAAATAGTAAAGTAATTATCAACTATGCTTTTTTTTATCACCTAGTAGCGTGTTTAGATAGAGGTACTGTGTGCTGAACATAGGAATATGGTACTTTAGTAAAAATATACTTAAAGTTTGGGAGGTGCAATTCATTGCTCCTACATCCTATAGGATACACAGAGTTAATATAAATAGTTCTGTATGCAGAGCAATCTGCTTATGATAGCTTCAGGCCTTGGCATTAAAAGCAAAAAAACCCCCAACAAACCCCAGAAAGCACCACCCCCCAAAAAAACCCCAAAACAACCCCCCCAAAACCCAAAAAAACAAAACAAGAAGAAAACCTCTCAGACCTTAATAAAGTTGTGACGTTATTTTCAAAACACTATTTAAGTTCCATCTCTGCCTAGCAGGGGTTTAACCCTGTCTGACTTACAAATAAATCTTTTATTTTTCCTTTACATATCCTTTTGACGTATATCATCCATCAAAGTTAGCAAGAACAGTAAAGGCATTGATCTATTGCTACACTTGGCAAGTTAAATAACACTTTATGTAAGAAGTATTGATTTATAAAATCCAGTACATGTAATTAACATTAGAACTGTCAAGAGTTGAAAACAGTATTAACTTGCTGCTTATTTACAACCTAAAGAAAATTAAATAAAATATCCAGATTAATAAACTAACTCTTTTTTTTGCCTTCAGGTATGTCAAGCTAAGTTATGTTTTCAAGAACATTGATATGTTTCTTCCAATTTTGGCAAGAAGAAATTAATGAAGTTATGACGTTATTTTCAAAACACTATTATGTGTTTCGTCAGTGGTGCTTAGTTGTCGACTGAGGTTAAACCACAACAGTCAGTATTGTTGAAAATAATTCTGTAGTCTCTCGATACATGTATTATCCCTGAGGTGGTGAAAGAATTCCACTTGGATAGTTCTGAAAGTATTTAGTGTAAAAGATGCAGAAATAAGTGACGATATTGGGGAAAATTAAGGTAGCCAATTTATGTCAGGTTTTCAAAGAGCCTTTGATCTGGTCCTTTAATTAGTGCCTGCTCTTCTGCATGAAAGTATGCAAAGGCGTACCTCCCTGTTTGCATGTACAGTGTATTATCCCATTGTCTACACGAGTTATGCAGTGAGAGACTCTGAGAGCTCTGCAAGGATCACTTCGTGCTTCTGTTACTGACTCAAGCACTAACCAGGTGCCTGTTCCAGAGTTTGCTTAAGATGATGGGAATATTTCAGTTGACTTCTGTGAACTTTGGACTGTGCTTTGGTTGCGTTTTTGTCCTAATTCACCATCAGATAAGAAAATGAACAATCCTCACTCTGTTCAGTATAGCGTACGATCGTGTGCATACCACCCTTGAATTCAGTAGTACCACTGAGATCCTTTGAATTGACTTTTTTAAGGCAGGCCTTATCCAATTTATAAACCTATTTACATTTTTCAAGTTTAAAGGGCAAAAAAAGAAAATTACAAGTTACATGTAAACAAAATAACAATAACAGTAAGGAGTGGGCATTGTATTTAGCAAAGGTTTCTGCATGAATCATTTCCCCTTCAGCCCCCTTCATCAAGAGAGACGTGTGTTTGTCTCTTTTGTGGCTATTCATAGCTGCTTTGCTATTTAGAAATAATTCTCTCCTTGAAATAATAAATAGGTGGCCTTACATGGCTTTCAAGTCTGGTGGTGCCTTTGCTGTGCCATTGTTTCCTCCTGCTGCACTTGTGTGTCTGTTCTGGTACTTCCAGACACTCGTCAGCTGTTTACCTTTTTGATTTAATTTCTCTTCTACAAAAGGAAGATAAACCAAGGACAAACCTGTGGAAAGCACATTTATGTTTTTATCTTTTCTGTTGTATTAAATGTTCTGTAGAGTTTCATCCTGCCTTCATCCTGGTGTCGGTTGGAATATTTAGTGGATATATATCTCGATAGATAGACATCAGTGTGATCAGACCGGCCCTACAGTGGTTGGAGGTTGTAGATTATGTAGTAGCAACAGTAGCTTCCTTTGCAGTTAAGATAATGAAGGAAATCCTGCTATATTTGCATTCTCTTTCTGTAAGGCAGTTTTGCCTTCCACCTGCTGTGTGCCGAGATTTAAACAGTAACAGCTTACTTCCTTGAGAGCTCTGCAAGTCTCTGTAAACATCACTAGATATGAAGAGAATATAAAAAGCATGGAGGTTATGCTTTGATACCAAATTCAGCCTAGAGAGACTGTAGGTTTCTTTGGAGGTTTTGTTTTGGTTTTGATAGTTAATGGGTTCTCTTTTGTTTGCCTGCTTTGTACGCTGTCGTGCCTTTTTCTCTCAGTATATTTGTAACTTTCTTTAAGTTATCCACATGAATATCTCCAAAAATAATTCTGCAGCCTATTTTGAGCATGAACTACACTAAACATAACTTAAGAACATCATCTGTAGCTTCTTGATTTCTAATCTTACAGCAGATATTCCATGAATTCATGAAACTATGAATTGTGATTGCCTTCTGATATACAAAAAAGCAATGTTTTTTTGCCCTGACTCAACTGAAGTATTACAGGAGGTCAGAAAGTGAAACTAAAACATGAGGTGTAGAAATTAAATGGGAAAAGAAAACCTTAGTGGGACTGTAGGTTAATACATCAGGAGGTGCTTAAGGCTCAGTTAAAATGATATCAGTTCTTTTTTTTTTTTTCTCCTCCTTGGCTGGTCTGCTAAAGAAATCAATTTTAAGAAAAGAATGATACAATTGCATGTGGGAAAATCTTTCTCAGTGTATTTGGGGATAACCAACAGTTTTATGTTGAATTTTAAATGGGGTGATGTTACCGACCACTGTCTTTTTTTCTGTCAGAATCCAGGTCCTGTAAAAACTATTTCGTGCTTCTATGGGCCCTCCTCCTTGCAGCTCTGTTTTGAGTCTTTCTAATAAAACTCAAGAACTCTTTTGTCAAAACGGAATATTTCTCCAAGAAGTGATCCTGTAGTGACTGAAAGGATAGTCTTTAAATACATGACAGAGTGTTAGGGGGGAGATTTTATGAATGCAAATGACAGGTTATGTTTAAGGACCTTTAAGCAACCAGTGATAGTAAGAGTCTTTTTTATTATAAAAAAACTGCTCTAGCTTTTTTCTGTTGTCTTGTCTCAGCATAACATGCAAATATATTTTTGTGGTTCATCTAAAGCTGTTTGTAGGGAAAAATGAAAGAAAGATAAGAGATATAACAGGAAATGTTTTTGCCTTAAAACAAGGTAGAAAGGTTGGAAATATTAAAACAGGTTTTCCTGTAGCAAGTAATTTCATGGTGTGTATCTTAGAATTGTAGAAGTTTTTAAGGGAATTTCTTGTGATGTTTGTTCTTTTAAACAATACTGTGTATTAGTCAAGATTTGGGAAAAACGTTTGATCTGTTTGCATCAAGAAACGAGGAGCTTAGAAGCAAAACGGAATCTGCAGTGCCATTTAGGTAATTCTGAAATAGAGAACTGATGCTTCAATTAAAAAAAAAAAAGGAAAAAAAGTAATTAAATCTACTTAACTATCAGTGTGAAACACTCGTTCTTGGGAGTGTTGGGACTCCTATTCTATTGAATTGTTGAAAGCTAGTCATAACTATACATTACAGAATGTTTAGTTTTCCTCTTGGGATAGCATACAACAGGTATGCAATCTTAAGTTCAATATTTCTTCCATCCAAATCAAATATATGATTGGCAATTACCCAATAACTAACTTGCCAAATAGTTATTTGACCTATTCAAGGCGAAAAAAGTTACCAATTGAAATTTTGTCTCCCAGTGACTGTGCATTTAAAAGAAATAAATGTCACTTATTCTAGAAATATGTAGGTTTTCTCACAGAACTTGCTGAGTCCTAAAACAATTTAATTCCACCCCCAATTAAACCTTTAAAAGCACTATCCATCAACCTCAGATGATATGGTATTTACATTTAGAGATTGTAGTAGAGGAATCCAACAAGCAGGTTATCTTTCTTATCTATAGGAGGACAAAAATGGGTAGTGTGGGCTCATTTACTTGACTTATGAAATTGAAGAAGAAAGACTGATTTAAATACAGTTGCTTCAGTATTATTCCAATATAAAATCAGATACTGTCTTTGATAAAAGTTCAGGAAATCCACTTTAAGGGAATGCTTTATACCATTGTGTGAAAATTCTTAACTGCAGCAGTATTTTTGAAAAATAACCTGATATTTTAATGAAATATTCACTATGATGCGTCAGTCCTTTCAGATCCAGGCTTAGAATGAGGTAGTAAAATGCAATTTAAATTTAATTGTTGTACTTGGTGATTTATGTCACACTTCCAACCAAGAAAATTTGAATCTCAAATATCCAATATTTTGGGTAGAATAGCCTTCCTGCAAATCAATACAGTTAAAGTGACTGAATGCTCTAATGTATGCTTGACATTGTTGACAGTTTATGAATAGATCATATACTAACTTTCACAGTATCTCACCAATACATTTTAGAAGGTTTGAATTCAAAAGAAGATTGATTCAAATATATCTGAGTTCAATCTGACTTCCTGGTACATTTCTTAAGATTTACTATGTAATAATTCCAAATTCTTCTGCCATATAAGCTATTGAAGTTCATTTCCACAAGAGAATACAACTTGCATCCAGAGCTAGCACATGTATGCATGCATATCAGGAACTAAGATAATAAGATTAAAAGGTCCTTTAGAAAAGGAAAAAAGAGAAAAATCTTTTCCGTATCCGAGTTGGGAATAAGAAGAAAATGGACTTGATTCACCAGAAGGTTGCAGTTATCGGCTGTCAGTCAGTACAGAGCAGCTCGGACTCAACTGTATGTGCTCTGAAGCATCAGCTTGTGAATGTCACAGCTGAACTTTAATCTGTTCTTGATGGGATTCTGCTGTCCATAGTTGTACGTACTTCCTTTGGATTACTGAAAAGATTCTTCCTGTCTTTAGTTGGGTTTCCTGACTCTAGCTTCCTTTTTAATTTAACTATACTTTTGTTTTACACATTCAATCCACTAGACGGATCTTTTAAAATACTCTTTTTATGGCAGGTTTTGTTAACCTACCTGAAGATGGCTCACAACCCTTTTCCTTGCAAACAACGAGAGCAAAAGCATTTCTATATTGTTGCTTTTACTCCTGGGCTGATTGTTCAGCCTCTGTATGTAATTTATTTATCTAGTCTCTTTTTCCTGGAAAATTCCTCAGATATATTCTGTTATTTATTTTTCTGTGTCAGTTGATTGTAGAGTTATTGTTAACCTACCTGAAGATGGCTCACAACCCTTTTCCTTGCAAACAACGAGAGCAAAAGCATTTCTATATTGTTGCTTTTACTCCTGGGCTGATTGTTCAGCCTCTGTATGTAATTTATTTATCTAGTCTCTTTTTCCTGGAAAATTCCTCAGATATATTCTGTTATTTATTTTTCTGTGTCAGTTGATTGTAGCTTTAGACATGCATATGAAGAAAGGGTGATGTGCATCATGCTTTGACTAGGTACTAATAAGCTAAAATCAATATAAGTGTGTTTTTTAATAAACCAATTGTATTTTTGTTTGGGTTTATTGGAAAATGTATCTCAGTCAAAAATTTATTTGCAATATCATATCTGTTGGGTGAACTGAGTGATGGAAAGACAGCTGCTCAACTGATATTTGTTAGCGATTGAACTGTATTTGCTCTGACTTGCTGATTTATGAACAGGTTAAACTACTTTTAATAGTCAATATCGGCTCACCTAAAAATGACTTAAAAGTAGAGATGCCTAACAAAGACAAATAGCAGTGGCAGTGGGGATCTCTTAACCTGTTCTCTGCACTCACGACATTATTCTTCCTCCGAGTGTGTTCAGGACTACAGAACCTGATTTTCTCAAGATGTGAGCACGTGATTTTACCTGTAACTCTTGGTATCCAACATTTCTGGAGAAAAAAATGCTGAGATTTTAACAGGGTAGTTGCAGTGTTGTTCACTGATGGAGGGTGATGTGGTACTTCTCTGGAGTATGGTAACTTTCCTTTTATCAGTAGGATAGAGGTGTTCAAGATCAAATTGCATCTTTCATAAAAATATACGAATTCCTGAGGGATAGGACTGCAAGACTGCTTTCAAGATCTTGTAGCACCTTGTGGTAACTGAAAGATCTATTTAGTCTGACTTTGGTTTATGTATTTTACAAAAGTTAGCTGTTAGAGGGCTAAGAATCATTAGCCAAACTTTGTTAATGTGTTTATTAGAGGGTATGTTTGTGATCCCTGAGATGGTACTCTCCTCAGTTTCTGAAGTCATGTTCACTCATGCTATCCTTATGAGATTAGGTTCCCTTGGTGAACTAAATGAGTAGCAATTCTTGGAATTTTTGTTTTCGTTCCATCCGGTACAAAGCTGTACAGTCAGACTGCCTTCTCCTCTTACAGGTTGTATTTGTAAGTTTGTGCCTGAACATGATTTTCAGGGAGAATAGAGTAGGAGCAAGCTCTCAGCTTTTCTGTGATGCATCTCATCTGCTAGGGCTGGGGAGAAGCCCAAGTAGATAACAATTGCATACAGCACCATTTTTGTATTTAAATGTCAGCATGAATCCAAACAAAAGTCTATGGGCATTATTGAATTAGTTCCTGAAACTATATTTTGAGATAAAATCCATCTAAGCTTTGCATATACCAAAGAAAGAAAATAGTCGGGCTAACCTGCCAGTATAATGGAACTCTTGCAGTTTAATGATGCACAAAAGCAAGGCAGACATGTTTTGGAGCAAATTTCCAGATAATTTTGGCATATTCAATCCTATTTTTTATTGAGATTTACATAAAAATAAATCTGCACCATCCTTTTAAGGATACTAGTCAGGATGTTAGCGAGTTTAGTAAGCAGACTTAATGAAAATTTGTAGAAGCTGTAAATATGTACCAACAGATTGGCACGTTATCCTTTTACTCCTCCTTGCAACTCAGACAATTTTTTTATTATTATTATCATTTGTATTTTTAAATCAGTGTAGCTGAAGAGTCAGAGAGGCTGGAAGTATTAACACATTTAGCATTTAGAAGAAAGCAACAGTTTATAGCATGAATGCTTGCTTTTGGTTTGGTTTTTGTTTTTCGTTGGTTTTTTTTGTTTGTTTGTTTTGTTTTGGCAGAAAACTATTTTAGCTAAGAATACTAATTCCAGTATTTTATTATTCCTGTTTCTAGGAGTCAGATAGGCTTTTTATTAGCTTTTTGCTCCATCCTTTGAAAGAATAAAAACTGAGATGCTCTCATGGTTTCTAAACTCTTGATCGGCCAAGGTTAGCCTTATGGTGAGCCCTTCCTGTATTTAATTAATAAAGTGCAAATATCTCATACCTGTTAAATGACCCCCTTGCATCTTCCATCCCTTAGCAAGTTCCTCCTTTCCTACAATTTCCTTTCTGAGATGACTTTCATTTTTCCTGCAATTTTTCCTGTTTCCCTGGGATGCTCTATAACAATCAATCTTGTCCTCATAGGTCTGGTTTAAAATTCTGCTTTCTGTTACAGCTTAAAGATGTAAAGCTTAGGGTGCAGCACCATTTTGATCACGTGTCTGAGGTGTGAGCAACACTGTGCTGCAGAAATGCCAAAGTCATCAAAGCTTTACTGCTACCTCCCTTCATGGAATCTTCGCTCAGTATTTTATTTTCATTTCTGCTTTCAGTGAATATTTAGTGAGCTCTGATTACATAATTGAATTTGATAAACTGATGGTATGTGATTGATGAGAAAGTCAGGAATACAAGATTAGAAGATAAAATTACTTCAAGGGTTTAAGTAAATCTTCCAGAGAGCTGGGGTAATTTATAAAGCATGTTATATTCTTTACAAAAATATTCCTATAGGTCTATTAAATTTTAGTTTCTACCAGAATTGGACTGAATTTTGAGAATAATTTTCATGTAATACCAGCTTGACTGGGATCTTTTAAATTGGAGATAGCTCTGAGTGGGTTGCAGCATCACTGGGTTTGGAATATTTGAGTAGGAAATGTAGGGCTGAATGAAAGACTTGTGGCCAGCAGTCTTTGTCTTTCAAATAAATCATTTGTTCTTGGAAAGACATGTTAGAATGCGTAAGTGGATACTTCAGAGTAAAATAATGAAGGAAGTTATGCTGCTTGAGTCTTTAAATCACTGAAAAACAGGATCAACAAATTACTCGGGTAGAAGTTTATAGTGCAGATACCAGCTTCATTGTAATCTCCCTAAATGGCTCAACTTTCTTCAGGAAGGAATAGTTTAACAAGCTCATTTCATGAGCCTCTATATACTAGCAAGTAAATGTCATTGTTTTCAGGGGACTCGTCACTAATTGTTTCAATTTACCAATTGGACTCTCTTATAATCCCTTCCGCTAAATACGAGCACAACTCCTTGCCACTGCCTTTTCATCTCCAGAGGAAGCCTGACACCTTTAATCTTGCAAGGGCAGAATGTCTGTCTCATAACTCCTTTGGGAGACTCCCCAAAATATATGTGAAGCCTCTGAAAGGATTTACCATTTCCTCACTTATTTAGAAATATCTTTGTTAAAAATTGCTTTTTGCTCTGGGTAAAAGAACTGCATTTCACACTAATGTCGTCTAACTCTGGCTTAATTTTTTCTTTATAAAGTTTTAAAATATTGTTTGATTTTACTAGTTAGGAGAAAATGGGAATTGAGATAAGACTTCTTCACGGTATTTGCAGTCATTAAAACAAAAAAAAGAAGCTTTGTAGAATATAATCTCAGTCATGTAATAGAGTGGAGAAGTGCAAAAAACATCTTTGGTTTGCCTGAGACTATCTGCTAGTTTGGAATTATTCCTATTTTCTTATACATTGAATTGTCATAACTTCCTGTATATCCAATTTAAAGAAAATATTACTGATCTACGCTAGCCATTAATTTTCAAACAAATTGTTTAAAATGCTACAAATCAGAAAAGGGCCTTACCTCAAAATACACTTTTTAATTCAGTTTGTTAGGTCAGATTTTGAGTAATAGTTTATAAGAATTGCCTTAAGATGATGTAGGTTTTTTTCTGCAGAAATAACTATGTCTTTCTGAACTTAAATTCTAAAAACTAGGGTGACAATTTGTCAATACAAATCATCAAATGTGTACGCAGCTGATGTTCAACTTTATAGCCAATTGTAGCAAATAGTTTGGCAACGGTCAACCTGTGACTCCTCGACCAGAGTCAGCTGAAGTGCAGCTGCTACCCTGGGACTGTGCGTTAGGCTGATAATGAGTCCGTGTTGCCATGTGGCCTGCTGAGTAATAAAAATTCCCTGATAAGGGGCAAAGTGAAAGATAAGGGCTTAGAGAGGTTGACATCACCAGGCTGAGCTGCATACCCACTGCTGTCCCAGTCTTCACTGGAACACTAGGGCACCTTGAAAGCCACTGACACCCCTCGCCCTGAGCTCCTTCTTCCCTAGTGTGTGTGGTTACTGTCTTGTGGCTATCAACTGTTAAAGATTATAGTATGTGACCTGTGGATTCAAAAATTTCGGACAGCCTTGAATAGTACATGAGGTCACTACCCCATAAACCATAAAAGATACCTTAAACTCTTTAAATAGCAGGTATAAAAATACCTGAGCTTAATCTAAAAGAAGTTTTAAAAGAAAGATTAGCAATTTAACTGAATGGTTAGTTGCACTGGGACAACATTTTTGTTTTTTGGTTTTGTTTTGTTTTTTTTTTAATGTTTTTTGTTTTTTGTTTTTTTAAAGATTATAGTATGTGACCTGTGGATTCAAAAATTTCGGACAGCCTTGAATAGTACATGAGGTCACTACCCCATAAACCATAAAAGATACCTTAAACTCTTTAAATAGCAGGTATAAAAATACCTGAGCTTAATCTAAAAGAAGTTTTAAAAGAAAGATTAGCAATTTAACTGAATGGTTAGTTGCACTGGGACAACATTTTTGTTTTTTGGTTTTGTTTTGTTTTTTTTTTAATATATAAAATACATACACACACCCCCCCGCACTCCTAAAAAGCAGAGTGAAGTAACATCTACCTATTAAATATTATTCCGTATTTTATATTAAATCTCTGGCTTTGAATGTAACTTGTGTATTTTATATATGTACATAAACATGTTGATTGTAGAAGGTATTTGTAAAATTCTAAGATTAAGTCTGTAGTTCCTACATAGTTACAAGTAGAAATTTGATGCGTAAAGTGTGAAAACCTTCATCTTCCAGAGGTGACAGGGGGTGGGTCTCCAGGAGGTGTAGACTTGTAATAAATCTGCATTTGAGTGGAGCTTTGGCAATTTACCAGTCGAGAATTTTGCTGCTTGGAGTATTTTGAGCATTTGTGATCCACGGGAGAACAAGAGTTTGAGACTCCATGTGACCCTTGAACATTATTGAAGTACCTTAATTCAAAATCTGTTAGTGGTTTCAGGTAATATAATTTAACACATTTTTGTTGGCAATAGCGTTGAAAAACACATTAATCTTGCGATTTTGTGAGGTGTTTTTTTCTAAACTCTTTTTTCTATCAAAATTATTCTTTTACCCTGAGACTTCTCCTGCTGTGATAATCATTTCTATCCAAGATTACTCTTCTGGTTTCTATTCAAGAAATAAAAAAAAAGCTTTGAGTGGATTTAGGCCTCACAGAGGAGAGGGAAAAAAAAAAGCCAATAGGGCTGTTCGCTGCCTGCCACAGTAGACAGTGCTGAAATTCTCATATGTATAAACAGTAAACATGGACAAAAGCTTGTCTGAGTGGGCACTTCTCTTCTAAATAAGTACCAAGGACTAAGGTTATCAAGATCTTGTGAATTCTGCCTCTAAAGATAAAGCTTGGTTATGAATATAACAGTGTAAGCCTTAACTACTGAATCACGTTGTCTCTTGTTTTATGATGGCCATTTTGAGAAGAAATGAGGTAAATATCAGTGGCTTATACTATACTTGCTTAAATAGCTTACAAACCCATTTTCTCTCTGTATTTCAGATGATGTTGCACCATACTTCAAGACTGAACCAGGCTTGCCCCAGATACACTTGGAAGGAAATCGACTTGTACTTACATGCCTTGCCGAAGGCAGCTGGCCCTTGGAATTTAAGTGGTTACGCAATGACAGTGAAATAACCGCCTACTCCAATGAATATAAGTAAATAAAAGCTATATAATAGCCTTCTCTAAGTGCAATTGCAAAAAAAACCCCGAAACAAACACCACCACCAGTCACCCAAATCCCCAATACCTCAAAACAGCTTTGTAGATACTGATACATTGACAATGCTTTTTATCATGAAAGAAGACTGTTTTTTGTAAACAAATAAGATCTCTATGAGAGAATCTCCTTTGCTAAAAATGATATTTCACACTTCAAAACAAGGGTCCTAACATAGAATTTTTAAGTACCAAAAATGCTTTTTGCTGCAGATGAAACCTTACATGTAATTGTAATAAATAGCAGGCATATTCCTTAGCTAAATGTTACATATGATGTGCTACTCATCCTGGAACAAAGCTAAGCTCAGTGGGACTCTTATTTTCAATAAGATCTAGAAGAATGTAGTCTATCTTAAATTGCATATGAAACTTTCGGTTTCACTTATGAGAATGCGAAAATTAATCTTACAGTTTAACAAACTGTTCTTCTACTGTGATGCACTTTGCTCCCAGGACCTCACAAGACATCCCACCAAGCAAGAGAAAAACCAGACTGTGGCTAATCAGAGCTACAGTTTTACTGATGGGCAGCAGTTGGCTGGCCAAATATCAAAGTGTAAGACAGCCAAGTTTTGTCTGCTTTTCTTTAAAGGGAGCATTAACTGGGTCTCCCCTATGCAACTGGCAATTTTTATAACCTTATAGAAATTTAATATTTATGCAACTTATTTGTTGCTTTGAAATTTTCTTGAAATTACCTAGTGAATTCAGAAGTTATAAGGAGTGGGTATGTGACAGACAGAGCCCTTGTATAACACTTGTATCTTTAGCAAACCAAGCTAAATATTGCACTTTTGTAATTACATTGCTAAAGGTAGGGAAAAGTTGTGCTCCATCACTATAGATAGACAGTACAGTATAGTTTAGTATAAAAATGCAGATAATGATATCAAGTTGTATATTGTTACACAAGGTAGTCCATAATTTCTCAAAAATTTTCATAAATGTAACCTAACATAGTTCTATTTTTTGTATTATTTACATTTACAGAGCAGTAGGGAAAAAAGTCCCTTAAATAACGTTGTAAAACTTTTTTGGGTTATTTAGCACATAAAGTATTTGGCAACTATGTTTCCAACCAAACATATAGTTCTATGTGAACTCTCCTAGAAATTAAAGACTTTTGATTGAGCCCTGAGTAATTGCATCTATTAATGGTTGCTGTTTTCAAGCCTTGAGATTCGCTGATACCTCAAAATGAGCCATACACGCATATAGAAGGAATTTGTGAATACTTTATAGAAAAATAAAAAAATCTCTAATAGCATAATTAATCACAGAAGGTTTGAGCGTCACTTTGTGTAAATGCCACTTGTTTTGATCAACAGCAGCAGAGTCTGTTGTAGTTTCTTGGTAGAAGGAGCTGACAACAGCTCTTAACTGCATAAGATGCTGAGAAAGTAAGACAAAGAAATGGTGTGGGAGGACAAAACACATGAACATGGAATCAACAAAAAGCAAAGGTTAGAACTCAAGCTTTCTAGATGTGCTAGTCACTGAGAGACTTACATTTCAGGATACTAGGAGAAACCTGAATAAGGACGTGTGACATTTTGAAACTAAGATCAGAATGCCATGGTATTTCTTAAATAAGCGCACACCCTAACACAAAATTATAATTTTACTGTGTATTGCAGTATGTTAGAATCAGTGTATTGGAAGACCTTTCCCAAGCTGTATGTATACATACCTGTATACAGTACCTTGTTTCTTATTATTGGACTTAGTTGACTAGTGAACGTCAGGTCATGATGGAAGCTATATTTATTAATTTTGCATTTTTTATATTGTTCTTGTTTCTATTTCTAATTAAAACATCTGCTGCAGAGGTGATTAAGAAGATAGGAAACTACTGGTTTATAATAATAAAATAACATTGATAGAAAATATTAATTTAGAAGTTGCAGTCCTACTACTACTACTATACCACAGTCAGAGATAAGCCAAACAGGATTTTGATTCTATAGAAATGCAAAGCTTTAAGCTTCTGAAAAGGATTATATGGCATAGGTGCATTAGGATGAATGAAAGCAAGGAAAAGATATGCCTAGACATAAAAATTCCAGTTGCAGAATTTAAACTTTGACCCCATAATAGTTTGCTCTGCAGTTCTCTTGGGTAAATACTCTGTTTAAATGCATGAATCTTTCCTGTGTAAGTGACTTCTGCTGCAATTTGAATCATCAATCAAAGATTTTTGGTAATTGATATTACTTAGTGTGTCTCAGTTAAAGTAATGTCTATATTGTAACAGGCTGAAAATATTCAAAGCTTATTATAACACACCAAGTGAGTAAAGAACTAATTGGAGTCTTTGCATTTTGACATTGGTGACCCTGAATGAACAGCTTTTCTTTGTATAACGATGCTGATTATGTGCACAGCCTGGCTTTTATAGTGACTGTGCATACACTAGTTTGTATTAAGAATTTATATAACAACCTTATAAATTCTTTGTGATCTGAGATACATGTAATGAAAACAAATCAATATTGCTGACTGCAGTAGCAATTTCGGTTAAGTCTGTAAGTTAAGTCTTTAAAGTTCAGGCAGTGACTTTTTTCTTTTTCTTTTTTTCTTTGTTTTCTTTTGAATTAAGTTCTGGACCAGGTGTGTCTTCCATATTTGCTTTTGTGGCCTGAAGATATTAATGTATTTGAATTTAAGAAACTAAGGTTATGTCTAAGCAGCAGTACACTTTCCTCCCAAACTACTTAAAAGCATCTGATTATTATATTGGTGTTTTTAACATTGGACATGTTTTAATTTTATTCTGTATTAAAAAAGTTAGATCAGTTGATGCATTAAGTCCCTTGTTAAAAAGTTTGAATAGATAATAATTTGTATGACTATCTAATAAAATAAGTTTGGTTTTAATTCTGTCTCCACAATTATGGCTATTAAAAACCTGTAGCTTATAGGTTCACTTTTAACTCTTAGAGCATTTAAAATTAAAATGAGGGTGTAAATTTGAAATTAGGAATGAAATGTAAGCATTAGCATTTCTCCTTAGAAGTTTGATACCACCTCATCCTTAAACTCTGACTCATTGCAATCCTGGTGATGGAGCATGTTATGCGCTGGAAGACTTCCCTTGAAGCTTTCTTTTTAGCTTGTCACTTTACATCTTTCTGTGGAAGCTTTCTGAACAGCCAGTTTCTGGTTGGCTGTACCATTAAAAACAGAGAAACTGTCTGGTCTGACTTTCTAAAGTACTTGCACAGATCCCCAGAAACCTTAAGTAGCCTCCTGGCATCTATACAAGAAGATCTTCTACCTTGAAAGTTAGAGTGTAGACAAAATTAAAGCAAAATTATGTCTTGTCACTGTAAAAAATTGTATTAACCTTTGATATAAATTCATTCCGTGGAAGAAAGTCTTACTTTGAATTTAGAAAGCACTATTTGTATCTCTTCTTGCATATCAGAAAATAAGTCGGATGGTGAAAGCATAGCACAAAAAGCAGTATTTTGACTGTTAGGTCAATAGAAAAGTATATTTTTAAAAAAGAAATCAGATATATGAGGTGCATAAAGACTGTTTAAAATTGTAAACGCAGAATTAGAAATTCCGTGAATATCTATTTATCTCTCGCACAGGTTTGTGATTTTCAAGTTAGTCTCAAATAATGTAAACATATGTTGTATCTCTTTTTTTTACTTTTGTTATTTAATTCTTCTAATTTTTCTTGCCTTACCTGCACATTGTTACCCAGTAGGTCCACTGAGAAGGCAGCTGCTCAGTAGGTTTGGGCTGTCTTGGAATTTCCAAGGTAGATGGGATTTTCACTGTAAACTTCTAAAAGATTTTCTTGTCTTCAGGCAACATATTAAGAATGTTTCCTGCTGAAACATTAATAAGTCAGAAAAGAAAACCAAAGTAGGACACTTCTGATCTAATTGATTTGTTTTGTCCTAGTTGCAGAAAAACTAAGTTTGCATTACTGTCTTAGTACAGATGAATACCAAAGAAAGAAGCCTTTAATTTTGGCTCTATGTAATAGACAAGCAGAGGAATAAATGTTAGCCAAGTACAACACTAAATCTTTATGGGAGGAAGAAAAGCTTGTTAAGCTATAAACTATTTGGTAAAATGAACTGTAAAAATGAATTGTCAATATTTATTTCTCAGAATCTTTAAATTTTATTCTTTTTTTTGGTAATGATGTTTTGCAACAATCGTCTGCCTGGCAAAGGAAATTATTCTGTAAGGAACTAGGGAAGCCTTATGTCCCATTGATTTCTATCCTATGCCTTGTATTTTCACCTATTTTCTCACTCTTTTTCCTATGGCATACTCATCAGGCAAGAGGCAACGTGGCTAATTCAGAGTTATATACTCACTGGCCAGCGAGTATTTGTGTGCTGATTGTTGGGTTTACTGTAACTCCCAAACAGAGCACCGTTTTGAGTCTTCCTTATCTTCCCAGCACAAATTGTCATAATCCCTGGAGAAAATTTGCTGGTTGCTCCAAAGGAGGTCAGGAGGAGTCAGCTTAGGCGCAGAGGCAGACAGACAACACAATTGCCACCAACTCGTATACTTAGGAAGCCAGGGTCTCCTAGGAATCACAGTAGATTGCTAAAATTTGTCCATGGTGTTGAGCTCTGTTTTAATTCACTGTATTTGGTTGTCTGACCTATTTGCTATAGTGTGTTTGTTTGTAATTATAATGAAGTGATTATGGTCTTAATTTATCACTTAAACTGGATTTCTTCTACCTCCTTTGTTTTTATGCTGTCTGATCCTGTTCAGATATTAAGCTCTGTATGTGGCTGTGTATAGTATATGTGAGTATGAGAAGAGATGCTTTCTTTTAGTGGAATTAATTTTTGAAGATTAAAATTCAGCAGTTTTATTTTTCCTTATCTTTTCATAAAGACTTTCATTAATCCTACCTTAATATCTCCAGAAGGTGACCGGGGGAATATGTGCTTTGATTAACGTTTGTTTAATGTGGGATTATCTATATTATTCGTGTGTTTTATTCACATTAAAACTGTGCCTATCAGCTCATTTTCATAGTTGAATGAGGAAGGTGAGCATTAGTGGACTAAGTGACTTTTTAAGTACAGCGAAGGACAGAACAAATACAACGTACAGTGCACTGTGTCTTTTCCAGTATTCTTCTGAGTTACAGTGGTCACGCAGTGTAGTAAACATCTTTTTTTTCATTGGAGAGCTTTGATATTTCTTGCAAGTCTTCCTAATGCCGGCGTTTAGATTGTAGTCTTCTTGTGCCACCTCTGAACAAAATACCAGGCATCTTTGCCTTATGAATGAGGGTAGATAAAACTAGGGAAAACATTTAAATCTGTATTTCAAGAGAATTTGCGGACAACTAATTAGTATTTATCAAATGTAGATCTTAAGACTGAAAGATATTTTATGTGTTTCAAGTATTTTTTTTTTCTTCTATATAGTACAGACAATATTGTAGCCAAAGATCAGAGATTTTATGAGAATGCTGTTTGTAAGAAAAAATACAATAGAGGCATTTGAGTCAATATGTGAAATATTAGAGGAGAAATAAGAAATGCCACATAAAGTAGCATTGATCTGCCTTTAGGAATAGGTGCACTATAATTCTGCATTTTGTCTTATAGGTACATCATCCCAGCTTTGCAGAGGTCTGATGCAGGCTTTTATCAGTGTGTCGTACGAAACAGGATGGGGGCATTGCTGCAAAGAAGATCTGAAGTCCAAGTGGCATGTATGTTTGAATTGAAGTTATTCTGTGATTCAGTAGCTAACCGATTCTTTTTGTGGGTAAAAAACCAACATACCAATAACATTTGCTAGTCTGAAAAGTTATTAGATATCATATTTAATAAATTTTAAAATTGCATTACAAGAAGTTTCACACTTACTCTAGTTATCTTCTGGGAAACAGTTCAAAGCAGTGCAACATTCAGTCTTTAGAGCAAGCTTTGAGCTGTTCAAAGCCATCAAACCGAGATCGTTTGGAGGTAGCTGTAGCATGAGAAAACTATTATACCTTTCCCCAAATACGCAGGGATTAAGAAAGGCCATATAGCACAAAATAAACAATCAATCAAAACAAAACAAACAAAAAAAAAGCCCAGAGGACAGCAGAGGATATCTGAAAGAAAACCTTATGGTGGAGATAGCTCCATCAAGATTTTGGATCATAATTCTTGCGATACAAAATAAGCAGTTGTTACACAGTGAAAACCTTGCTAAGCAAACTTTAAAAGTCTGTTCTCAACACCTTTCTGAACCAAACCCTCCAATGTCTGTACCTCTTTAGTTTGTACTATGCAGAATTTTTCAGAGTTGACCTCTGACTTGATATCTAACTTCCATTTGGAATGTTAAATTGATTTTCTCAGGAGTTAGTGCTAGTTAACATGACCTAAGAAATGATCGCATACTCTAATTTTCTTTTTTTTGGGTTAACATATAGAAAATATAATCCAAATAACTTGTTTGCAAATAATCATAAAATTTGGCCTTATTCTTTTTTCAAAGTAAAAACATAAAAAAAATTTAAAAAGAAACAGATTTGTATACTGTGTTTTAGCAACCTGATACATGGATCAAATTTCTCTTCCTCAGGGTCAATAACTGGAAATTCAGTAATAGTAAATGTCACTTGGTAAGTGGAGTTTAGATAAATTGAATTATTTATTAGAAACCCAATTCCAAGGAACTGATTCAAGTTAATCACTATGTCATGAGGGAAATTACACGGAATTTCCTGTGTTTTAAAATAAAAACAGTTGTAAATGATACTATGCAACTTTTGGTATCATGTTCACCATTTTACTGTATTACAGTAAATTATCTTACTATATCTGTAATGTCAGTAATATCAGTAATTTGATGTTTGATCTCTCAGTGGTATTGTTTCAGAGATGCTGGGAGCTCATGTAAAAATAAACTGCTGCTAAAATGGGGTTTTCCTTCCCTGCCTTCTACCAGCCCTTTTGCCCCTGCTGTATACTCCTCCTAGTGATCTTGTGCTCACTCTGACATGTGTCAGACCTTTGCAAGTACTTTTCTGAATATTCTTCTTCTGGTTTAGTGAATTATATCAGGTCACAGAGGATCTAGTGAAAGCTGGTGCGAGTGAGTGTAACTGAGTGGGCTGAGGGACTTCCAACAAGGTTAGAAGGGGAAGGTGAGGGTAAGATGCTTCTCATTCTGCAGCAGTGAGCCATTAGATTAGCCTAGATGCCTCTGGAGTTGCATCTACAGGTGTGGTTTCAGGGGACAAAGGCTTTGGTAGCAGTACCAGAGAAACATACCCATTTTCTCCTGCATCCCATTAATCGTTCCCGCTCTTGTATTGCAATGTAGCACACTATCCCTTTAGGCTCAGCAGGAAAACTTGTTTGTGCAGCTGTGGACTGGGAAACTTCTCCAAAATTTAAAAAAAAGCAACAATTATTTTGTAGGGTTTGTTAAAATAATTCTTTCCCCCCCCCGCCCCCCGTCTGATTCCCTACGCAGCTGTACAGGCAGTTGTACTGGCGTAGTGGAGGGAGCAATTCTTGAGGAAGTACTTGTGGGAACGATAGTGAGGAGGCGGCACAGGAATACTTTACCTTGATACTGCTGCTAAAGAGTTTTGTCTCCTGAAAAGACAGCTTTATTCCCCTCTGAATGAGGGAAAGATTTGCAGTGAAGTGTTTTGTGTCTCCAGGCTTTTTTGTGTGTGCGTTTGGTTGTTCTTGAGAGAGAAAGACGTTTTAATTTTTTTCCCTCATTTAATTTGTAGTTCTGCATTGCTGAACAAGGCTAAAAAGCTATCTCTTAAGACTTCTCTGTCTCAATTAGGCAGTCTGTCTGTCTGTTTGTTTGTTTGTTTGTTTTCACTGATAAAGATATTGAGACAAAGCAAAGCAGATCTTATATGACTTGGGAGACCTTTGGTCTTGAACCTATAATGACCTATATGGCTTCTATAGTGAAACTTGTCAGTCAGACTTGCACTTTATTCCCACAGATTAAAGTGTTCTACAAGGTTTAGGTATCTTCTTTCTCCTCTACCCATGGTAGCTACTGATACCATGTGATTGTTTTCTGTATTTTAACATTTTTGATCTAAATTAATTGACTTAAGCTGTGTGGACATAAAGAAGTACCTGATATTTTGCCATATTTTACTTTTTAGTTATTCTTGAAAACATATCGGAAAGCAGCATTCCAAGGGGTTACTAAAGTCATCTTATCCCGTCATCAAGAGTTACAGGGAACTGTATGTTGGATGTTTAACTCAGAAGGGTTCACAGGAAATGAACTATTTTTGCCACTGGATAGAGGATGCTTCCCAATACACTTACACTCAAGATCTCCAGTGAAAAATTGAAAGGCACGAGTACAACGTGCATTGAGAAAGATCTGAGGTATTTTCCATGTCCTAGATCTCTGAAGTAGCAGAGAACTAGTTAAATAATTTAAAAAATGTTCTCAACACGTGCTAACATATTACTTAACTGAACAGGAACAGATATTTGTGAGAAAACTGCTGAGTAAATCTTAATTACAGAATGGGCTTAAAAACTCTTGGACTGTGAAGACTAATCATATGACAGTGAAGTTAATTAGATCCACCTACGCGGTTTGAAACTTCTTTTCAAGTAGATGATTTGATTACAGTTGTAAGAAATATGGAGCAACAGAGGAAGTACAATGCTGATTATGTCTGAATAAATAACTTGAAAATCACAAAGATGATTAAAGCTTCTTTAAAATACCATGTGTTTTTAATTTCTGCTCTTGTTCTGTCTCTTCTCGTCTCCTGCCATCCACAGACCTGATAGTAGTCTTCTATGTTTCAATGTGCTCTGCATCCCTCTCTGCACCAGAGAACTTGTAAAGAACCCTGTGGTCCTTAAAAAAAAAAAGGGGGGGGGGGGGAATTCAGTGGCAGAAACCAGAATAGTTCCCTCTGTGTGTGAGTTTCTTGGTTTAAAGCAAATTAAAATGCATAGAAGTTCTTTGGAGGGTGAATAAGTAGGAGCCTACAGCCCTGTTTATTTTAATGGATAGGAATGTGATATAAAAGGCAAAAGAAAAACAAGACGAAAACGTTCACTGAATTTTTACAAGGACTCCATAGATCCATAGATACATGAACTTGTCTGTGAAATAAAACCTTCAGAGACAGAGGTTCTGCAATTGTAGTTTTCTTTCTTCCAATAAAATTTTTGTTAAAAGCTGCTCTTTAATACTACTGATGCCTTTGTAAATGTCAGAGATCTAGATGCACTATTTAAATCGTAGTATAGTGCAACTAACAGCTACCAACATGACTATAGCCTTGTTATTTTGATATCCATTTGGGTATAATGGCTTACTCACATGGATCTAACTACACATTGGTTTGACTACAAGTGATAACAGCTGCTTGTCTATTTGTGTAGCTATGGATAAAAGGATAAAAAAAAATTGGTGACCAAAAAATTGATAAAATTATATACACCATTTGCATTCCTTTGCATTGCACAGGAATTTCTTTTATATTGTGCAAGGATTTATTTAAAAAAAAACCAAAAGAAACCACCATTAAAATGTCACTTTCCATTAAAAACACTCAGTTATTGCAAAAGAACACTGAGGCCATGCGGTACTGCTGACTGATGCACTTCTTGTGTGCACTAGCAGCACTTGGATTTGCCTTATGCCTTATGCTCATCCAAATCTGTATTCATCAAAACTGTCTCATGATCTGTAGTGTCATATTGACTAATTATAGCAATGCCAATGACTATTGTACAACACAGTTATTTCTCTGTCCGCTGAAAAGAAATGGGGAGAGAGACAAGAACTTCCAGGACTCTTAGTATAATTTTTTTCTTTGCAGATATGGGAAATTTCATGGACACAAACCAGAGAAAAACAGTGACTCAAGGACAAGCTGCAGTTCTGAACTTCCTACACATACTCAGCTACCCAAGACCACAAGTGACATGGTTTAGAGATGGGCACAAGATTATACCAAGCAGCAGAATGTAAGTCAATTTAAAGCTCAAAATACCCCCACCCTAAAATATGATTAATTACATTTGATAACACAACTTACATTTTAAGTACACTAATTAAGGTTTAAAGAGAATAAAGTAGCCTTGTTCATACTAAGTTTGAGATAAATGGCTATTTTAAGACCATCTCTGAACTTCCTAAGCAGTTTGAGAAAATAATTCATGTGATTTTAATGGTCCTGGTGCAGCATAAGGGAGTAGATATGCAGAATGTCTGCACTTCCTTCATGCTATTCATTTTTATGATACATTTTGGAAAAGTAAATGTTCATCTTTCAATTACGTTTACTTGAGTGGACTAACTTAATGAATACTGAGATTTTTCTTTTTTAATATATGAGTCTGATTATTTTTACATGGAGTTATGCTTTTAATACTATTTTCCTCACAATAAAACTCTAAATATTGCTTTTTTTTTCCTTATCTTTTTAGTAAACATTTTTAGCCTACAATGACAGTTTTATTTCTTTTTGACTAATTAGCAGCTCACCCACTAATGGCACAGTACTTGTGCTTTGATTAGTTGTTATCTCAAGGTGTGCTCATTTAGCCTTTCCTGAAACAGTTATGAAGCCATCCTGTGCTTTTACCTGCACAGTTTTATTTAGAGACTGAAGGGGTTAGCTGTAACATTAAAAAATGTAGATAAAATATTTTTTTACTTGCCTAATTTATTAGAAAACTGTTGAAATGCCAAGAATGTTGCTGGTTATTTTTATCTGTGTATTATATTTTCGTGTGTTCAAAGGCATAGATGTGCTAGCAACTGAGGGTAATAGGATACTGCTAAATTCCAGAAGGGGTGGCGAGTCTTTAGAGTTTATGTTAGTAAGGGAAAACTCTTCTTGGATTTTAATTTTATTAATCCATACTGTATATTTTACTGCTGCTTATGTGCATTTTTTAAACCTGAAAGCTAGTATTACAGGCTCTTTGAAACTGTTAAAATTAGGATTGCAGGGATGTGAAGCAACTATGTAATAATTTATGAATAATTTAATAGTAATTTGAAGAGAAACAAGCTGGAAGATGAAAAAGTAGGTTTCTGGGCAATCTCTTGAAGAGAGCTGAGTGACAAATCCTGAGTTATTAACCATTAAGAATCTACTTCCTCTACTCCTGCCACATTACAAATTTCCTTTTGTCAATGCTGAGAATACACAAATCAAAAAATTGCAGATGATGAAAAAGCCTTGTTATCCAGGTGTCAGACAGTTTCTTGGGATCTATTACTGGGGAACAGAACAAAGTGACCTAGGCAAATATGCAGTGTCTGAACATGAGACTTGTGTGAGTTCTCTTACAGGTTGGGAAAATTGCAAGTAGAGATAGAGTGTCATGTATTCATTAATATAAAATCCTGATTTTCATATGCTATGCTCTACTCTTACTCCTACCCTGTTGGGATTGTTAGGGTAAAATCACTTGTAATTCATAGCACTGTGGTAATGCTTACAAATGGGAAAACTGTAAAACTCTGTTCTGTAGTAGGGGTCAAATATACCTAAAGGTTTCCACATGTATTTTATATCCCTGGTCAGAAATTTTATCTGAAAGGAGTTTGAAGACATTTGTCTGGCCTGTGTAGGAATTTCTAAATACTTTTGCAGTAGAAGTACATGTGCTGAAAGTGTGAACCTCCTTGGAAGTTTGATATATGTCGTATAGTAAGCCTGATAAGTTCAGGAAGTGACAGATTTATGGTACACATACCAATCATCAGTGCACTCTATGTGCAGTAGGTCTGCTGCTCCCTCAAAGTATTGGAAAAACCATATAGCATCCACTCACATATTGCTGTCTGTGAAATTCTGGAAGTAAATATGGCAGTCCTAAAAATACAGGAAACCTGAGACACGGCGAGGATGCATATAAAACTGTGGGAAATGTAAAAATATCTTGTGGGAACTCTGTTTCTTATCTGTGGAGCAAGTTGTGCATTTAACATCATGTTTTCTGTACACAAACAAGTGTATCAATTTAACGGATCACCTGCTAAACTGATCCGTTAAATTGATACAACCACCTTGTATGGATGCTTTTTAAACTGATTAAAAGTACCTTATATTGCTAAATCAATATAAAGCTTTTTTAATCCTCTTAAACAAGCTTACAATGATTTGGCCACATCAATCAGCTAGTCTGTCAGCTATAATAATGATTTCTAAGAGTGACATCGCTGCAGTGTATGCAGACTGAGGAAATAAGCAGTCCTAAAAATGAGGACAGTAGCAGTGGTTATGGTACCCAACAATTTCTCATCAGTGCCCGTTGAATACAGACGAAGTTGGCATTGCCCAATATTTTATCTGTAGCAACTTTTAAGAAAACAATTCATTTACATAGTTGGTCAAGTTAACTCTTACTCATGCAAAAGCCTTAATGTACACGTACTTAACATGGCTCCATTTTTGTGCTATAATAATGATCCTGATGTTTATTTACAGAGGGCTACTGTCACCACTAGAATGAATTCATTTCACTGATGTGGAAACAGAGAGTGTGCTGAGTTGTCCCTATGTGAGAAATAGGAAAGATCAAATGTAAGGAGTAGTTCTGAGGAAAAAACTAGTTCTTAAGGTGTTTCAAGGAACGTCATTTAATTGGCTCTGCAGTAGGGTTTACCTAGCAGGTTTAAGGTAGTAAATGCTGATGTCTTTCTCTTTCACTGTTTACGGGTATTTAGGACATTTATGGGGAGAGGTTCTGCCAGCTATTCAGCATTCCAAAAGCAGTGTACTAGGGAGCCAAGATAACAGAATTGCTGAATTGTCAAAAAATTCTGGTATATATGTATTATTTTAAAGATACTTTACAATATGTCAAATAAGACTCTTATTTGTTCTTTGTGTTTTCTAATAATTATTTATATATGTTAACACAGTTGCCAGTTCTAACAGATCATAGTATCATAGAATGGTTTGGGTTGGAAGGGACCTCTAAAGGTCATCTAGTCCAACCCCCCTGCCATGGGCAGGGACAGCTTCAACTAGATCAGGTTGCTCAGAGCCCCGTCCAACCTGACCTGGAATGTTTCCAGGGATGGGGCATCCACCACCTCTCTGGGCAACCTGTGCC
>NW_008796063.1:7707963-7730696 GCF_000699145.1 Aptenodytes forsteri
CCCTCCTCTGGACCCGCTCCAACAGGTCCGTGTCTGTCTTGTGTTGAGGGCTCCAGAGCTGGATGCAGGACTGCAGGTGGGGTCTCACCAGAGGAGATATTCCTGAATTCTGATGACCGGGTGTAACAAACCTGTAATTTCCTGTTTCTCTTACTGATCATTAGGCTGAAAAGTGTCAATTGTTTAGGCTAGGGGAAAAAAAAAGATTCAGTGGATAGCTTAGGTTTCACCTTTTTTTAGTCAGAATGGTAATCCTACTCTGTGAGTGTGCGTGGCTGTGATATTTTCTGGGAGAAAGTTTCCTTTGAGACATAGGTAATTTTTTTCAAACTGCATATTCTGTTTAATTTAACTGGTAGTGTAACTCATGGTGGAATTTTGCAGCAAATAACTATGTATTAATTCCCATTTTAGTGGTGTTGGTGCCATAATATTTTGTTAAAGCCCCCGGATAAAAACAAGAATAGCATGACAAGTTCCTCCTAAATGAGTTGGCATGTAAAGTCAACAAATCCCTGTATAATTTATGAATGTGAAGCAAATGGCCTGCATATACTCATAGGGTTGTTGTTATAGTTTATGACTTGAGGCAACTAGCAAATCTGCAGCAGAGCTCATGCGACATGATGGTGTGTATTTAAAAATTTAAGTCCTAAAATTTTCTCCCCCCTGCTTAGTACAGTGTGCATGTATATTCATTTTGGCTTTTGTGCATTATCTCTCACCAAAGCCTCAGCTTGATATTTTAAAGGGGTGTTTGTAGATCATCAGAAGGAAGCTGTGTACATGCTAGAAAACTATGAAGTGGAGAATCAGAGAGAAGATCAAAAGATTGACAGCAAGAGAAAATAAGCAAGGAGAGGAATTAGGGTTTGGGATGGTTTTTATTATTATCTCACATGCAGATTTCCCAAGAAGTTTTAGAAAAGACTTCATGTTACACCTAGACAGATTAATGTTTTCCAAATACACCAGTAGACTAATGTGGAATTACAACTGCACTATTATCCAGGGTCTTGACTGATGGGATGATTTCGCCTGTTTCCCCACACATCTTACAGAAAACAATAGCCTCTCTAAAGGTAACTGCATCAAGAGAAATTGCTACTCTGAGATGTCAAGTATTCAGCTTGCCTTGCCTGGGTGTACTTCATCAGACTTAAAAGCAGAGCGTATTTAACTTTCTTTACATGAGGCATGTACAGTACCTTGGAGAGGCACAAAGGACAGTAGCACCGTCAAGGCCTACAATTGCCTTTCAGTTGTGGTATTGAGGAATTAAATTCTTAGTACTCTTAGAGGATTTTTTTACCTTTTTCTAAGTGAAGGACCTTTTCACTGAAAAGGTTCACTCTAGCCATCAATTCATTTATTGCTGGTTTCTTCTTTAAGAAGAAAACTTCTACTATGAAGACATTATTACTGTATTCATTAGCTTTCTTACAGTGAAACTATTTTTTTCCCTTGGTAAGCTGCAGTTAGGCGAATATTAACTCATGTCTTTTTTTAGTGGAATTATGTCTGACACAAAACAGGAAAGTTCATTTTTGGCATATGAAGGCATTTCTGGGGTGTCCCTTTCAGCTGGGTGGACATTTTGTCACTTAGTTAACTGTTAATGAACCAAAACATTTTACAAATGCACTTCATCCCACTAGACAGGGAAGATGAATTGCATTGCCTTTAGGTACACGAGTTTAATATCTATTTTTTGCAGTAAGAACAATTCATTATGCATTTGAATGTGTGTGGTCATTACTAACTCTTATAGAGACTAAATGTGCTGACAGATTGTGGAATGAAAATATGTTAGGCACAAGCAACTGTCAAACATGACTTGCTGTGGTTTTGAACACTCATAATACCTTGCAAATAAGCAAAGCTGGTGCAGATTTGCTAGCCATTTGTTAAGGTGAAATTTTAAATATATTAATGACAGTCTCAGAAAAAAGTAGGTGTAGCTAAATAGGCTTTAAAAGATGAGAAAAATTAAAATATCTAGGAATAATACATCAGATTTGGGGCTGATATTAGCATTAGACTAGGGTTTACCTTGATGATAGCAGCTCACTTAATGTGCCATGTATACATCTTTCACGTTAAAACAAACACCACTTCATTTTATATGAGCAGTTCTAGTGACAGCAATGCATTTCTCTACAAATACTAGCCTGTCATACAACTTACGTTAGTTGCACATAATTACTTTTCACATACACCGGATAATACTTTAATTAAAATTGTGGTGATTAGCATTAGTGAACAATAAATTCAGAGACTGTCAACTCTGCAGTGTATTAGCTGAGCAATACTTTTAAAAAAAAAAATTTGCAGATCTTTTAAGTCTGCTAACATTATAAAGTGGAGTGACACCTCTCAGCAGTAAGAGATGTGACAAAAAATACTATAAGCTGTTTTTATCTGTCCGTACCTTTTACAGGCTCCACATTAATTTTAAAGTCAGTACCTGAAAAAGAAGAATAGTTTGTAGAATTAAATTATTTCTTTACACTGAAATTCATTAGTACCCTGTTATTCATTTATTTAACCAAACTTCTGCATTGAGTAATTTCAATTTGAAGGAACAGGCAGCACTAGGAATCATCTCACATAAAATTTTACTGTTATCCCCAAGGGCCATATGCATATGACAGACTGTAGGGAAATCTCCCATCATCTCTTCAAGTACTCAGTTTGAGCAGTCCCGGATGCTGTCAGTGGACAGTTTTGAGTATTATTGTCTAGTGTCTTCAGCAGAGGAAAACGTTAACACCTCAGGGTAAGCAAATCCCAGGATTATTTTCTAAATCTGTTTGGCTTGTCTAGATTCAACCTCACTGTTTTTCTCTCTGCTCATAATTTGTTTGCCACAGATTTGAAACATCTGTTTCAAAAATTAATTTATTCAGACCTCAACTTTTAGGGTGAAATCTCGTGTGCTGGTTAGATGAAGGGAGAGGAAGACTGAGTCGTATTTGGGGACCACGTATGTGCTGAATGCAGGGTGTGTAGGAGCAACACAGCCCATCATAGGGTGGAAGAGGGATAGCAGAAAAAAATTGCTGCCAAAGACCATGCCTTTTAGCAAGGCTCATTTGGAAGTGGATTCCTCCCAAGAGAGAGACTGCGACTGATGAGATGCGAGGCACATTTTGGGATTTGACCAATATGTTTCATTATAAATTTGGACCAAAAACCACAGAGGGTTTTTTAGTATATATTTTTTTATAAGCCAGGGAAAGTTGCTGCCATTATGCTACCACTGTAAAATCCATATTTTTTGATAGAAAAAGAATGGATGCTTGGAACTAATATTGTGTTTTAATGGGTCTCAGCTGCTCACAGTATCTTTCAGCACAATCTTCAACAGCTGTAAATTTCAATAAAACTTTAAAGATCACTGTCCAAGATGAAAATCTGACTGTTGGATATTGTTTTTCCTAAGATGATCACATTTAAAGAACAGAATAATTCTATGTGCCACTAGGTTTATTAATCATAGATTTGGAATTTGTAAAACAAAGGGAATGGAAGTGTCACTAGAAGGAAACCTTCTTGCTCTAAGTATGATTTAGTTATCACAGCTTGCAGTAGAAATTGATTTATGAGTTTGTGGCTTTCTGGGGACAAACGTACTTTGAGAGAGAAAAACACGGACTATGAAAAAAGTGTTAATATTATTACTCTTTGAAAGTGAACTTACGCTATCTTTTTAAAACCAATTTAGAGGTGGGTAAGTATGAAGACTCATTGTCATTGTACTTTGGGGCTCACTTCTTGCATCTGCTGCATTTCCTAATCAGAACTAATTATGATATTAGGGACAAATCACAAATATAATCCTTTAACAACTAGTGTGCTTTTGTGGAAAAACATTTTTCTGTCCGTCTTTGAACTACTCTGTCTACAAATGGAAATATTTTAATATGCAGCCAGGATAAGACTATTAAAAGTGTTGCAGTCATTCTTAAGAGCAAATATGCAAAAGAAACCTATTGCTTTATGCTTAAAAAGTGGCAATTGTTCACAAATCCCTGGGAACAATTTATCTCCTATTACCCCTCACATATCTCTGTTTTTATAGAAATAGATGCAAAATGCTTGTGACTTATCAAATATAGCAGAAGATAATGTCTTACTTTGTTAACAGTATTCAACTTGAATTTAAAGAATTTGGTACATGGAAGAAAATTTGAAGCAGACCTTACGTTAATTAATGCTGCAGAGAAAGGAAGAAGCTGGAAGCTTGCCTATGGCTTACCTCTGATCCTTAGTTGTGAATGGAATCTTTAGCTGTTTTGTGTTTGGCCTTCATCTAACAGATTCCAAATGAATTTAAATAAATTGTAAATGCCCTGTCTGAGGTTTCATGGGTCTATCTGATCTGTATGAGAGGGGTGATTTTTGGCTCTGGTGAAACTTTGTAAAGGCATCTTGCAATTAGAAGTGAGAAAAAACAGTCAAGCTCTGCCAATATTCATATGAAATCTATTTGTCTGCTGCATGTTAGCACTACCTTTTATTTCTTAATATACGCCTGTGGCTATTTTTATATATTACACAAATCTGTTGTTTTACATGTCAGGACCAATTCTAGACATAGACAAGCAAGGCATCTGTTTATTGGGGTGACCACAGCCATCACTTGCTTGCTCAGCTTTACTGTCTTTGCTTTTCCTTCTAAACTCCTGTCACAAGAGTGGGGAAAGAGTAGAATAGATCAGCCTACTTTTCATCATAGCAGTGGCAAGGGGAAAGGATAAGAAAGGGAAGTGCTGGAGGAAGTCTATGCCTCTCCTCCCCTTCCACCTGACTGATACATGCTGTCAGCACAGAAATGAAGAAAACCATAGTTGGGTCAAGACAGGTGCATGTGTGGAGTCTGTGATACTGGGGGAGAGAGATGGATTTGTGTTGTTCAACCCTGATGGAGGAAAGAAAAGACAGAGAGAGGAACTTCGAAGATGGCATGTCCCGGGGAAATGGTCACAAATCCTAGGAGAAGGAGGGACTGGATGAGGAGGAGTTGGGAAGACTGTGGTCTGGGAGTGGTGGTCTTCAGCTTTCACTCACATGGCAGAGGGACTGCCAGTGTCCTGAGAGCATGGCCCATGCTCGTGTTACCATCTTAAGCCCCATAGGAACAAAAGCCAGCCTCCCCAAAAGATCAGAGAAGTCCCCACGCCTGTTCCATGAGCTGCCTCACTCTTCTGTAATTTATTCCCCCAAAATCTTACTGACCCTCTCCATCCAAACTCCCACCATAACCCCCCATATTGCCACTGATCCCTCCCAGATGTATGTCCCCTCTGGATCTACCCTCCCGTCACTGGAAAACTGAACGTTGCCAATATTTTGTCTTTGTAGCAGCTTATTTGTAGGAATGGAACCTAATGTGCAATTGACAAATCAATTCCTAGCTCAAAAAGCAGGAGAAGAAATATCTAGCGATTTCTGGTTTGTATGTTCCTGGCTACTTGAATTCTCAAAATAGAGGTGTAAAGGAGACTTTATTTAGGAAAAGCACTTGAAACCATTGAAGCTAAGATATGTACAACAACATTTTATGTATTTTTCTCCAAAACCTCAAAGGCTATTCACTTTTTAAAATAGAGTTTTGCTAGATTTTGCTCAATGATTTTTCAAGGAACTGCATTTGCTGTTGTCATTCAGCAACCAATACCATTTGCAAGAATTTTAACAACTCTGTTGCTGTCTGCCAGCTGCCATGTGTTCTTTTCCTACTCCCAGCATAATAGCTCTTCACTGGAAGAAGAGTGCAATACTTTCATAATAATCACTAGTTCAAATCACTGATTATTTTAAAACGTCAAATCTCATTTTTGGCAATCCATCATCTGTTTCCATGGGAACTGAAACCGGCCTTAGCAGCAACAAGAAGCAGAGTTTATTGGGATACTTATAAATTTCAATGGCTGTTGTTAACCGTATTTTCTGTTTACCCAACAGATATTGCAGCAAGAACCTCATAATACACTTTTAAAATTCTATGTACATTTCATTTTCATTTATTTATATTTTTCACAACTTAGCAGAAATGTTATAATCAAGGAGGGAGAAAATGACAATAATCTCTAACATATGCAGTCAATATTGGATGTTTCCATCAAGTGTCTTTACTATTATTTTAACTCAGACTGTGATAAAAAAGAATGGAAAAATGTCCTGCCTTAAAGGAGCAAAAGATAGGTGGAGGCTCCCACTTTTAAGGGTGTCAGGTACAGCATTGCCCCTTGGTAATCTTATCCCAGAGTTTCTGCTCTCCAGAGCCTTATTTCATCCATACCTTTTGCCCCAGAACGACCATTTCCTCAAGTGTGTGGCCTATCTGCCTGCTCCAGAGCTCAAATTCTCCTACTTCTTGCTATTTCAGAGCTCCATGAAACTTCTCTGTCTCTAATTCCTGCCTCCCAACTATTCCTGTCATCCACAGCCAGGTTCTCAGGCTGTTCCCAGCTCAGACATATCCCCTTCTCCTCACCTCTCTGCTTAGACACCTTGTTACCTTTCCAGGTACTGTCATTAATATCTCCCATCAAAGCCATTGCCTTATGTCCCCCAGACTTTTTCCTCTTCTTTGCCCAAATCATCTGCCAAAGTTTCCCTACTCTCTCTGTCACTTTCTCCGCAGGACCCCCTAACTCCGGGGTCCAGTACTTGCTGCTCAACTCCTGTCCAGACGTTGCTCCTGCTCCCTGTCCCCTTCCTCTGCTGCTGGCCCCATCTGCTGTCCTCTCGTTGGTGAGTGTGGCCAGATGTGCCCATCCTGCTCCCTGGTGCTCCCTGCGTAATGAAAGCATTAGCTTTGATTCTGGAAGAGAAACAGAAATCTGGATAGAGTCTGCCCTGACCATACATCAGCACAGACAGCTGTCTGAGAGGAAGAAAAGGAGGCAAACCCAAGAAAAATGATAGTCATATAAACACCACCATTTATAAACCCCATTTACCAAATTAGTAAGTAGTAGTAGTTGCGTGGATTTAAATATGCTGTTTTGCTGTAGATTTGTATGGAGCATTTGAGTATCAAAGAGAATAATTGGGCAACTAATTGAATGTAGTATTAATATGCATATCTAGCCAGCTTTTTTCCTTTTCTTCCCACTGTTTCAGAATGAAAACCATTATTTTTATAGCTTGTCATTATGTTGGCTCGGAAGCAAGGCAGCCATTTAAGACAAATCTTGAATCTTGAAAAGCTGTTCTATTACAAGACCTTATACCAAACAACCAACCCTATCATCTTCTCCCATCTTCTAATACTATTTTTGTCATCACAGCTGGAAGTCGGCTTACAAAGAAATATTTTGGGGCAAAATAGATCATATGTACTAACAAACATGCTGGAACAAAATTGAGGATGATTTGTCTTGCTAAACAGGAGGAGAGAGGAAATTGTTAGATGCTCCATCTAGTGCTGAGGTACAAGGAGACAAATGCTGATTTTTCCAAGCTCTCAAATTATCTCTAAAGAGTTTCCACTAACATGAAGCATCTCATAAAACTACCGTCGGAGCCAGCAAAAACATTCCCTAGCACTGTTTGTCAGCTGCTAATACACTGGATCTTACCTGGTCAAGTTTAGATAAATTAACTGTCCTTTAGTAAAATGACACAGTTCCTTGATTTATTGCATGATCCCAAAATAAAAGTACTCCAGTGCTAATTCTGCTGCAAGTCTGGCTTGTCTTTAGATCTTTGATTGTATCCCTCATCACAAACTCTTTCTGTCCCAAATCTGAAGTGTGCGGAGGTTAGTGGAAGTGCCTTGAAAATTCTCAGTCCTTGCTTCTTTATGTAGTCTGTGCTTTCACAGGAACTGATCTTAGATCATATAATTCAGTTGCAATTTTTACCACAAAACCCATTTTCTAAACTAAATATCTGCCCTCACATCTTTGTGTCGGCTTGTTTATCAATAATTTAGTCACATTTAGTATAATTATGAACAAATCAAGTTATATTTTCAGAGAGATGGATTTGTCTACATACATACATGTAGTCAAAAACATGCTGCAATGAGGGGGATGATAAATACCTGATAAGTAATAGCTAAGGGTGCATAGCAAGAGAGCGTGAACAGAGAATATTGTGCAACCGCTTTGCTGGGTCCCAGATCTGGTGTTGACTGGACCCAAGTATGGTTTCAACAGCATTATATGAAGAGTAAATTAATTTATTTTTAAGAAACCTTTTAGCAGCAGAAGTGAAAATACCTTGAAGAGATCTTGTAAATAGGCCTTTATCGTATGTTGGTGATTAAAAATTCCAGTACAAGAAATAAGCTAATATGTCACTGATAATTTAATAAAAACAGAGAGTTAGCAAAAACTTGTTTCAGTGAAATAAAGAGAAGTGGCGGTTTAATATTTAAATGCCTGATAGCTTCTAATCCATAGCTGTCAGTGTTAATTTTACTAAATAAAAAAGTTTATGGTGCTGAAGGTTCACTAATCAAGATTCATAAAGGTAAAATTTCAGTTGTCATCCTCTTGTCTCTTTGGGAAGCCACTTTATTCAGGAAACAATTCCAGAATGGAAAAAAATACCAAGCATGGAATGGAAAAACTAGCGTGTAAAATATACCTTGCTTTCTCTCATGAAGCCTATAGAAGTAATACTGGATGAATAAAGAATCTGAATGTCATTCCTGATGTTTTTAATTATTTAAGCAAAATTATTTCATCAGTAGGAATATTTCTGATTGAGGAATACCTTTTAGAGTTCTCTCTCGCTGGGAGATAGTAATGAATTATGGGGTCTCTGAGACTGCTGTCATCTACTCTGAAGCCTGCTGCACCCATGGGATATTCACTTAATCTGTTCTAATACATTCTGTTACTGGTTGGTGTCAATTTTAATAATTTCTAGAGTAAAATATGCAAGTTCATCAAATGCAGTGCTTTTTTGTTCTTTTGATAGGTTTGTATTAGATAGCACAGACAGTTTTACACCAAAAGCAAAGATGACACGTTGTGTTTGCTGCACATTGTTTTATATATAACTTGAGTAATATAAAGAGCATATGCATGATGTAAAATGGTCAAACACTACGACAGCAGGTCTAAGCTACCCAGCTAGATGCCAGATGATTTGCTAATAGTTTAAATTTTTTTAATTCCCTAATACTTCATTTATGCCTCTGAAATAACATAATAATAAAACCTTCCTTTGTATAACATCAAAGTACTTTCCAAAGGGTTACACTTTTACTCACATGCAGACCTTATAAAAAAAAATCTTTTGGGTCTTTACTCACATGCTAATGTTGAATATCTTCTTTTATTAAACTGCAAAAGGGATTTACCAGAATTATGAAAAGACTCTGAACTTGTGCTTTATAAATGCTAATATAAAATTTAGTATTTTAATAAGTTTTTTAAATTTACATTTTTAAGTATAGTGCATTGGGTGAGCTTTGAAGGTGCACCCTCTCACTTTGACATTTACTTTCTGTTCCAACAGTTCCCTACTCCTTTAATACAGTCACACTTAAGAAGCTCTTTGTACTTTAATCTTTTAACTATCATAGATTATTTTACCCTGTGCTATACTAGCCACAAAGTGGAGGGGAAGGTATGCAGGGCAGAGGTATGCAGAGGCTGGAGTATGTTCAGATGGGGAAACAGCAATCTTTAGAGCAATAAAGTATTGCCTCCCCAACCCATGTCGTGACCTGCGATAGCAACAAGGTGCTTCTTCACAGAGTTGTGGGTAAGTGAAGAACCCAGGTCTCCTGAGTCAGTCTCAGTTCTGTGGTAACAGTGGCATTTGAGTGTAGTGAGAAGAATCAGTGGTGATATCACTAAAGAGAATAAAAATGGAAACCTTTCTAGGATAGCTCAAAATCGAACAAAGCAGAAGACAAGATTTAGTTGCCTACTAATTTATATCAGAATTGTTCTAAGCTATTTTGGTATGTGAATGGCTTATGTTACTCTTTCCAAAACCCCATAGTGTTTTACATTAGTTAATGCTTGTTTTTCCTTTCAACCTTCCTTGTTCAATTGTCATGAGTAGATAAATACTGCTTTGTGCTTTGCAATTTTGCCATATCACAATTTAATCATTCAACATCAGCCAATTATAGAAACACATGAGGATTCCAGAATTAACTCGGCCAAAATCTGAACTGACCGTTTGTATGTAATGGGGTTTTTTACCTCAAAATTCTAATTCTAATCCATCTCAGTATTTTGCATCTTATTCTATAAGAATGTGATTTTCCTAATACCAGCTTATTAGAGTTTTTGAAAGTTCTAATGTAGTACCATGTAGTTCTCCTTCATCCACTCCTTTGTTGATACAACTTAGCAAAATTAATAAGGGTGTAGTATAATCACGGAATCATAAACTAGTTTGGGTTGGAAGGGACCTCTAAAGGTCATCTAGTCCAACCCCCCTGCCGTGGGCAGGGACAGCTTCAACTAGATCAGGTTGCTTAGAGCCCCGTCCAACCTGACCTGGAATGTTTCCAGGGACGGGGCATCCACCACCTCTCTGGGCAACCTGTGCCAGTGTTTCACCACCCTCAGTGTAAAAAATTTCTTCCTTAGATCTGGTCTAAATCTACCCCCCTTTAGTTTAAAGCCATTCTCCCTTGTCCTGGTGCAACAGGCCCTGCTAAAAAGTTTGCCGCCATCTTTTTTATAAGCCCCCTTGAAGTACTGATCGGCTGCAATAAGGTCTCCTCTAAGACTTCTCTTCTCCAGGCTGAACAACCCCAACTCTCTCAGCCTTTCTTCATAGGAAGTTCATTTCAGTTTTTTAATTATTGTGAAAACTCAGATTCTCAGGGAAATTTTTGTGGTATTCTTGGGAGACTTTGGGTACTTAATGACTCCTTGAATCATTTTGCTTACTGTGCTACAAGCATGATCCCTGCACAGTGTTTTAATGGAACAGTGCTAAACTATGTACTTGTCTTTAAGCATGTGATGAACTTACTGCATTTATTTGTATAAATATTTATAGGATCTGATCTCTGTTTGAAGATTTAAAAAGCATATTTTAGTTAAGCATTCTTTAATTGAATAAACAGTTTTTGCAAGAAAACCTCATTCCTATATGCATCAGGTCTTTGAAAAAGTTGCTAAGCAGTAAAGAAAAGCAACACAGCTGGATTTTAAAGGCATTTATGGCACAATCACTTGACTGTACTCTTAATGGTACTTTATAAATTTAGAGGGTCTTTTGCATTTTCACAAATCTCTCAACTTCCCTTCGAGGTTCCAAGATGAAAATAATTGTGTTACAAATATCAACTGCTTAAAACTGAATTTAGATTTATACTTTCATAAAATTCAGGCCACTGCTTCTACATTAAGAAATTTTATTTCTTAAATGACTTCTGTGTAGAGCGGTCAAAGATTTGAGAGACTGGAACCATGTATCTGTGTTTTCTAGGTAACATTTCTAACTAAATGTTGTAATGAACAAACTATTTTCCTATGCAGAATACTGAGGAGTGAACTGTATCACTTGAAATCTCTACTTTGATTTAATTTATTTATGATGTAGAAATCTGCCCATTAGGTAGTGTTGTTAATAGTGACGATAATATTAGGTGCCTTAAATAAGGACAAAAAATGCCATTACAGATACCTATTTGCATATACTCATATAGAATTGTCAAATATAATTGGTCAAATTTGTACAGGATGCAGAAACAGAAGAAATCTAGAGAATGACAAGGAAAATGTCCTAATATTTTTAAAATATGGGAAGACAATTGTACCATGTCTTGTACTTTGTGCATCTTAGTTATCTTCCTGGCAATTGGAACTGAATTTGCAGCTATTTGCAATGGCGTTAGAAAAGCTTTATTGAGCACAGTATTTCAATCATGAAAGACATAAGGGAAATGTCTAGGGTTTGGATTTTGGTTTTGTTTGGGTTTTTTTTACCATTAGTTTTATCACTGATATGTTCAGCAGATTACATAAATGTTTATTTGTGTGTTTGCACTCAAGCTTTGGAATATTGCAACTCCTGGAAGATTTTCAAATCAAATGCTCTAGGTGCAGGTAACGGCCTCTTTTTCCTTTGGATCATTCGATGTTACTGTTAACACTTATCTTTATGAAAGCTAAAATAATGGTAATGAAATCTCATGCTTCAGGGCATACACTAATACTTACAAATCTACTTAATGTTTTGTGAGATTAATTAGTTAATATGTATACAGCATTTAGAACATAAGTAATTTTAAAGTTATGCCAAGAACTGCTACAGATTGATCATCTGTGGAACTCAAGAGTTAATTTCTCCTGTATACACTGTACAAATTAAGAACAACATTCATTTTTTTAATCATCTGTATTTGTTACTGACAGATCATTTGTCCCAGAAGAGTAACATATGCTACATTCAGTATGTTTAAAAACCAACTAGTCCTGGCTAGTTTGCTCATCATGGCACATCTTGAAGTACCAGCCTGGCTAGGTCCACGTAGGATCGTAGCCTTCTGATGAACTCTAGGAAGCACCTTTAAATGCTTTGTATTCACACGTCATCTTTGCACTAGGAACCTTCAAATAGTAGTCTAGACCTAGGGCTCTGGCCCTTCACTGTTTTTTCTTGCAAGGGTGTGCTTATATCGATCAAGAGATCAGAAGTGGTTTAAGGTATATGCTGTAAAATTTCCAGAGCCTGGAAAGGAGGATTTATATTAGGAAGATGAGAACTGAAGCTGGAATATATACATGAAGTAAGACAGTAGGTGTTCACAGGCAAAGTTTTGAATAGTTATGGTAGATTGGTGGCAGGAAGTCAAAACCAACCAGTTTTCCATCTATGCTCATTCAACAGAAAAAGGTTATTCTCAATACACATAGTAAATAAAGACAGAACAAGAAAAAATGCATTGAAAAACTTGTTCAGGGATAGTAACCTTTACTGAAATTAGAGATATGGTGGACTGTTTTAACTGATGGTTTTAGTTTTTCCTCCTCAGAAGGTGCACAAAACTTAGCTTTGTAAATCAGTCTGTGTGGATTTGCACTTGAAAAAAGACGTTCATATGAAATTTGCACCCCTTATTATTTTTAATTAGTAAAAAGTTCTGAATTAGATTTGTAATTACAAATTGGCATCAAGTTTAAGTATGTTGAAACAAGCAATTCTCTATAAAGCTTATTTTCACTGAGACTGAAATGGTTGATACTTGCATTGCGTTTTGTGGTTGTTTGTTTTATTATTTTTCCTGGAACTGTGTTTGCTGTCATATGCAAACAAGACAGATCAGTCTCTTATTTACCGAGGCTGAGTAAAAACATAGCATATTATCCAGTTAGAAGACACAGTACACAGAGTAAGCAGATCAGGAAAATGTATTTCAATGCCAGCTTCATTAAGTCGATAATCATCTCAATATATTCCCTTACAACAACTTCAACAATTAGTAGCCATAGTTTTCTTTTCGTGATTAATTTTAATCAATGGTACAAAAAAATCCCCAAGAAAAAGTCCATGGTAATTGGAAGCTTCCAGAAAAATGTTCTCATATGTGAGGCGTTGCAGCGATAAGAGTCACAGGACCAAAATTTGCTTGTTAGTTCTGGATTCTGAATGGTGGAATTCATCACAGGTGATATAACAGCAGCTCACCTCTGAGGAAACACACCTTAATTTCTGTCATAAACCATATGTTTCTTCAAAATATATTCTTGTTTCCAGATACCTCAATAGTAGGACATGGCCACATGCAGAGAGTATCAATGACTTTGGTGGCCCAATTAGATTGGTGTCAGAGTTTAGTATTCTGTGACTGTGCTTATCTCCCCTGGCAAGACCATGAAGAATTGCTTCTGTTCTTGAGAAGCAGTTAGTGTGTTATTAACTTTGCTCACACGCTAACTTTTATGCCGGGGTTTCATTTTTAGCTTCTGCCATTTTAGCCTAAGCTTCTGAAGGCATTTTTCATGATACTTCTTCAGAATTTTCAACAACAGATCAAAAAAAAAAATTATTTACAGAATATGTGAATAAATAATGCCATAGCAAAATCACCACGGAAGAAATACCCCCTGTGAAGTCCCCCTGAAGTGGAAGACAGTGAGAAAAACCCACAGCTGGCTCTCACCTGTACCGATCTCCTCCACGGCTCCTGTAGATGCATGTGGACACAGCCATTCCCTTGTCTTACTCCGCCTGCGGTCACGGGGCTGCCAGCAGCTCTGGCGGTTTTATTGACTGACTGTACTGGGTAGACCACTTGTTCAAATAGTGTCCTCACTGTAGGAAGAAACTTGTCCTGGGCTTAAGGAATTTAAATAGATGAAATGGCCAGAAAGGAAGGGAACAGGCAGTGCCAATGTAGCAGTGCTATCATTCTAACCTGGATGTCAGTCATCGTGATAAATTGATTTGATGTTACTTTATATCTTCCCACACACACACCCTTTTTGTTCCTTTCAGAAACTGTTTTCCATAGTGCTCGTGAATCTTGGTTAGAGATCACTTGGTGTTCAGAGAAGCATTTCTGCCAGGAGTCTACCAATGTGAAATCTGGACTGCTTGGTACATGTTTCACAATTTTCATAGGCTGAGTACAGGTCAGTAATGTGAGATATACGTCCACACTCAGTGTTTAAGGCAAGCAGCCTCTTACCACACAGGCTATAGAAAGTTTTGAAGGAAGGTAATACTTCCCTGAGGATCAACTCCCTCCTCAAAAGCAGTCTGAATTTCGGTCTTGGATGCCTTTATCATGTATGAAGAAAAGAGAAAAGAAATGCTGAACAATATTATTATGTGAGTAGATTGAATATTGAATATCTTTTGAAACTTAATGAAACAATACCCAAGTCTGTGAAAAGGTCTTTTTTTTCCAAGAAGAATTCTGTTTTATAAGGTGTTTTCAAAAAATTATAGATGAAAATATTTTTGGCTAACATGTTTCAGTTTTATTCTGAACACAATGATCTCTGATGGCATTGCTTAAGAAGAGAATACTGTGTCACCAGATCAGTGACAGTAGAGATGAGACAGGCTAATAAATATTCTTGGAAGCATTACTGGCTGCTATGGTGTCCAAAATATGGTGTACTAAAGCCAGTTCTGGATCTCATGGGGAAGACTTTGGCTTTGTAGTTGCAATGTTAAACATCTCCTTTTGTTTTGAGGAATCTGGATATTTAGAATGGTAACTTATAAGGACATTTGTTTCAGAAGCAGAATTTAACAATCCAAAACTTCCTATTCACTCTGTTCCTGTCTAGAGTTGAGGAAGAACCTCCTGTTTCCTTTCGTTTATCGTAAAGGGTCTTATAATTGAAGACAAAAAAATGTCAAAGGTGTCTACAGTTGTACATACGCATTAGGCTGATTTGAATAGAGTAGATGAATTCTTGATACTACAGTCTTTGGTGTGGATGGAAGCTACATGAACATCTTTCATTCAACATAGCTATTCAAGGTATATTATTATTTTTAGCTGACTTTTACCGATTTTAAGTAAATTTTTATGTGAGATAAAGTGTTATAGTATGTTTTGTAACATGTCATAAAATTCGCTGAGCATCATCTGGATTGATTCACACCCAGTATGAAATATACTGATAGAGTGTTTCCTTGGCAATTTTGTGTTTTTCTGATTATGTCTTTTAATTCTCTCTTTCTAATATATTAGACAGATTTTTCTCACTGTGGTGAGCTGAAAGGCTCATGGACTACAAGAAGCTTCAGTATTTTCCTGTGCTCCCTGCTGCTTTGTGTATTCTGTCACTGGCATATTCACTTGATTATATGACAGGCAATAACTGCTCTCTGAGGGAGTAAAAACAACTGTTGAATTCATTTTTGAATTATATCATATTGCTCTGTTCGAAACCTCTTTTAAATAAATGTTGAGGATAGAACTATTGATGTGGTTTTTAAACTTTAAATTTCAGTTAGTTCAGATCATTTTAAATAGTCCTTCAGCAAGAATAAATCAGTTTTTATAACTTATAACTTTCAATTACAGTCTTTGGAGAGAATAACAGCGTGTTTCAAGGAGCTGTAAAGTACAACAACAAGGAAATGTTACTGTTTCATTTGTTCGGGCTTTAAGCTCCTGTGGAACCTAACAAAAGTTTTTCGTAAGGAAGCACATCCTGGCGGGATCCTTGAGTGTGTCAGTCTAGGTGTGGCTTTGATCTAGTGTTTGAGCTTTCACTTAAGGAACTTACTGATAAACCTTGTGGGGGGATGATGCTGACCTACTTTGCTCTATTTCTACTGCTCAGTAAAAATGGACTGAGAAACACAAGCTGTTACAGTCTTCACTGATGTGCCACTGAATTGCATGAAAAGATGTTTCCTCTGTACGAATTGCAAACTGGTGGCTCTGATGAATGAGAAAGTTAGGACTTAACTAATAGGTGATTCCGTTGCAAGGTATTGGACAATGCAAAAGCTTTAAAATGTAGCAGGAGTAAATTTAAACTAAACCAGGTATGGATCTATTGTCAGATGCAAACTAGAAATACTTATTCAGAATAGGCATAAGTGTTCTATATTTAGAACAAATGCTATGGAATTAGATAGATGGATAGGTAGAACCCACACAATAATGTGGGTTAAATAGAAGGCTTACCTGGTAATTTATTCTAAGTGTGTTAAAGGACCCAGCTGATTGGTTCTTATCTGCTAATGTTAGTTTTTAATAAATCTTTCAGAGCCTGGTAAAATCCAAAGGCTTATATGACTGACAGTATAATTCCAGTCCTTAAAAAAAACCAAAAAGAATGACTTGAATGGCAACCTCATTAGAGGACATCAGTCGTGGGCAGAGTAGCTGAATGGCTCAGTTGGCACTGTAGCAACATGAAATGGTAAATTCACCCTACTTTAATTCTTTAGAGTGTCATTTACTGATTTGTTTCTGCCTGAGCTTTGTTTCTGTATATGCAGATTCAGCTAATAAGGTAGACTTTGGAAATAATGTGGAAATACTAGAGTAATTTTTCTCTCCTCTTTTTCTGACCCTCTTGCCTGATGTTGGCACTTACTTAAACAACTGGTATTGAGAACGGAGCACGTGTTGCTGTCACTGCATTTTTTTCCTGCTGGACCAGGGCTGTACCAGGTAAATTACCTCCCCTTAAGTCTCCCTTGGTCCAACTCTAAGATGATGGGTGCTAGGAGAGAAAACGGTAACCACATTCATTTTTAGCTGCTTAGGTAGGTTTTCCTCTGACCAATTAGACAACTTGATTCTCGAAACTACAGTACCTGGATTTATTGCTTCTACCATTGCTTTACTGGTAAAGCAGAAATGAGGAAGCAACTGTTTGAAAATGTTGTCTGAAATTTTTAGCATTAATACCCCTCTGAAACATCTATTTCTTGTTTGCATTCTCTGGCCTCCTCTGTAGCATTAAACACTTTAGTAGCTATTTTTTTTTTCCTGTTATGATAATGCCATATTCTGTGATCTAAGGATTTTTTTAATAAAGCCTTTACATCTTTTCTTTTTTCCACGGACACAAAGACAGATCAATGAAACTTACGAAAAAGTTGCTAAATTGGCATATGCAACATTAATTGCAGGATATCTGTGTTACAGATTGACCTGATATTTTTCCATTTTAAGTTAAGAAAAAAATTAGCATAAATAGCAATAAGATGTGTAAAGGATAATATTTCCTCAGGTGAAATCCCATTCACATTGTCAGGCATACAAATTTAGTTAAGGCAAAGGTAAGAAAATATTGTCCTTTAAACCAACTTCAGTGAAATGATACAGATTAGAAAAGCAAAGCCGTGAACAGTAGAAATATGAAGCATTTCCTAATACCAAATGTAATTTTCCTTCCTTCCTTCCTTCCTTCCTTCCTTCCTTCCTTCCTTCCTTCCTTCCTTCCTTCCTTCCTTCCTTCCTTCCTTCCTTCCTTCCTTCCTTCCTTCCTTCCTTCCTTCCTTCCTTCCTTCCTTCCTTCCTTCCTTCCATCCTTCCTTCCTTCCTTCCTTCCTTCCATCCTTCCTTCCTTCCTTCCTTCCTTCCATCCTTCCTTCCTTCCTTCCTTCCTTCCATCCTTCCTTCCTTCCTTCCTTCCTTCCATCCTTCCTTCCTTCCTTCCTTCCTTCCTTCCTTCCTTCCTTCCTTCCTTCCTTCCTTCCTTCCTTCCTTCCTTCCTTCCTTCCTTCCTTCCTTCCTTCCTTCCTTCCTTCCTTCCTTCCTTCCTTCCTTCCTTCTTCTTTCCTTTTTTTCTCTCACTTGCAGTGCATGGATTGTAGGGTTTCATTATTTACTGCATAAATCAGTGTTTTACTTTTTGTAGGTGATTTTTAGAAATTTGCTAGCTTAGATTCATATCATGGAATTCAACTTGTGTTATCCTGCTGCTCCAGGATCTGAGTTACTATTCTAAGGCTTCTAGTGCTTTGCGCTTTTATCTGGCCCTTGATGAAGCTGTGTTTGCACAACCATAGAATTTACAGAATTTTGACCCTTTTGTTTCACAGATCTTACTCCACTTTTCTGAAAGATGAGTTGGGAACTTTAGGATGTATTTCAGATAGTTCTGTAAAATGGTAGCTGAAGTAGGATGACATCTATCCCATCTCCCCATATGCCTCAGGAATTTCCCACATTATTAGTGTTTTCTGCATTGCAACCCTACTGGGTAAAAAGGGACCAGTTCTCTGCCTCTGTATGTCCATTGTAGTTGTCCTTGAAATATAGATTATGGGAGGGAAGTTTTGTACACGAGCTTGAATCATGCAACATGAAAAACTAAAGAAAACTATTTGTAAAATGATATAGGGGAATTCAATCGTTTTACTTTGTTCAAATTTTGATATGATGGACTTCCATTGAACACCAACTTCTAACACACTGTCTCACTGCTCAGTATAATCCAAAATAATTGCACATATAATTAGCATTCAATTAACGAGTTAGATCTCTCTAACTGCTACTAACTTTGAATCTCCATTTACAGATTGTCCTAACTTGATAATAATATCTGTCTTTTATGGTGTCTAATTGGCTTTTAGAAAAGATAAATTAGGTTTTCCATTAGAACATAAGAAATGCCCTATTGGCTCAGACTAATGGTCCATCAAGCCCAGTATTCTGTCTTGCCACTAGCGAAAAGAGATGCTCTTTAAGGAGACCATGCAACTGTTTTCCCTTGTTCTCCTCCAGCATCCAGAATTTTTGGATTAGGGATGCTGGAGGGTTCATTCCTGCCCAGTTCTTCTAGTACCTGGTTACAGACTTGCTGTCCATGAGTTTGTCTAATCTTCTTTTGAACCTGCTCATATTGTCTGCCTCCATAAATTTACCAGTTTTTTGCTATTATTAAATATTAAAATTATGATACAGCTTTATGTAATCGTAAATGTGCTTTCTTTAGCACAGATTACATAAGGAATATTACAAACAAACAAAAGGATTGTATGTACCTTGTGCACTTATGAAACAGGAGGGTAGCATATTCACAACATTATGATTTGTTTCTTTAAAGATTTAGACTTAGTAAAAAAATTGGAGGAAAATTTAATATAAACAGTGAACTATTCCAATATGACAACACAGATTTATGAAAATATCTTTCCTATTTAATATTTGTAGAAATTCTCTGGGAAAGAGACTAAACATAATACCACTGTGGTAAACATTCACAGGTTATACTAAATTTGATGGAATGCTAAAGGACTGAAGCAGACATCTGGAGATATTAGGCAAGGTAAATACAGGATGACATTTGGTTGAAAAATGGAGGCTTTTCAAAAAAGGAAAAAACCAACAACTTGGCCAGCGATTTGCTGATCAAGAGGTAGCACTTTCTCTGGTAGAGGAAGAGCTTTTGAGTCCAGGAGTTCTGGAAGGGAAAAAAAAAGTGAAACTTTTTGTATGATCTTTCAGGGTATTCATCTGACTCTCTAAACTTGATTCAGAAAGAGGGCAATAGAGGTTTTTCTTATTTCTTTCATCTTTTCATCTAGGCTGTTTCACAAAGGGCTAAGTTAGAAAAGGTTTCCTGGGTGTTATGCTGACAGCATCTCCTAACAGATACAGCTGTGCATTAGTAATATGGGAATGCTTATACCTGTATCCTGAAATAAATTGTCCTTTAATCATTAAAACCCAACCTTTTTTTCAGGGTTAGGATTCACCTGTCCCTGTACAGATATTACTGATATAACTTATACATCATGGCTTTTGCTGATACAGAAATGCCTTTAAATCTCTAACAATTTACTGTGTTGGCAAAAATTCTAAGCTTTTTTGAATACAAGTGGAAGAAATTTCGTGAACTCTCTTACTCTACTATACACCAGCTGAAGCATTTTCGCAATCTGCCCTATCATCACTGCCTTGAGCTGATTAAGGATTAATGTGTTATAAAGACACTCCACTTGGGAGGGGGATTAGCTATGCATCAATCCATAGCAATAACTCATGAATCATCAAAAAAGGCACTGAATAGCCGTGTTTAGCATGGAATATTTTCTTGGGTTAAAACACAGTTCATCAGCTTCTTCCTCTGTTGAAGAGGTTCAAACTCTAGCAGTTTCCTGGGTTATTTGGATGTCAGCTATAGAACTGTTGACTATTGAAATCTCCTTTCTCAGTCACGGAAGAGCAGCTGACGACAGAAAACTAAACAAAGTGCCACTTTTCTTATGAGCAATTTATTGAATACTTCTAATACTTCCATGCCTGATGATTATCTTCTATGGTAAACAGCAGAAACATCTAAGATATTATTAGGTAAACATTTCTGGGCAACGTTATATTTACTGTTTTCTTCAGGAGGAAGCCTTTTGGACCATGTGACACTATTGAATTACAGTTTCTTTAAAAACAGAGCTTGTCATTGCAATTAAGTATCTGAAATTACAGCAGTCAAAATCCAATTTCATAAAACATTAAATTGAGTCTGCTTTAGAATGTACTTACACAACACTAAGAAAGGGAGTGGAATGAACTATAAATTTTCCATTTTACTTGCCAGCCAGAATGCTACAATAAAATACTTTTGAAAATCTTGTACAAAAAAATTCCATAGCATGTGCTTGCACGACATCTAACTCCAGCGCGTGTCATCACTTCTTGTTCCTGCAAGGAGTAGGCTTACACTATGAAAGGTTATGATTACCAAATCCCCGTATGAAAAAGTCTTTAGATCCAGAAGACATTCAGCAAAAAGAATGTATACTGATCAACATCTGGAGACAAATAGGGTCCTGCAGGAGGATGTTAGCTGCAAAATAAAAGCAAAGAGGGTAATAAATGCAGATTATAAATAAACAATAAAATTAGAGAAGACATTTCAGCTGTAAGCTCTTCTTAGGGCTATGAGAAAATATATTCTGTTTTTTTCCACAGCCTGAAGATGGTCTCATAGCCTAAGTGTCATCTCTTATTTGGCTCTTTCTACTAGAGCAAATTAACCCTTCATTCAGTGTTTTTACACTCTATACTGATGCTGAAAATTATATGAAATTCTATTTTTAATCTTAGCAACACTCTCAGTAGTTTTCTGAACAGTCTTAAGTATTTAATAAGTTTAGAAATAAATGGATTGGTTTACACCATTCATTTACAAATGCAGTCAAGATCACAAGATGTACAACAGAACATAATTACAATCAATTGGCAAATCAGGGGCAAATGTGTATGTTCTGTAGCTTCTGTTAAGCCCCAAATGCAAGATTTTTTGGACAATTTCATTTAGAATGAAATATCTGAACAACTTTATTTCTGCCTTTCTCAAAGTCTTGATTGGTTTACACCATTCATTTACAAATGCAGTCAAGATCGCAAGATGTACAACAGAACATAATTACAATCAATTGGCAAATCAGGGGCAAATGTGTATGTTCTGTAGCTTCTGTTAAGCCCCAAATGCAAGATTTTTTGGACAATTTCATTTAGAATGAAATATCTGAACAACTTTATTTCTGCCTTTCTCAAAGTCTTGAATATCTTGCGAGTCCTTTCAATTGATCTAGGTAAAATTATTTTTTTATGAGAAATAAGGATTGATTGTATGATAAAACTCAAAGAAATCACAGATTAAAAAAATAGATGCAACATTTCCAGTGAAATTTGGTGGTATCAGTGTTTTTCATATTTATATACTTTTTACTTTCTAATAAAACAAACCAATCAATATCCTAGGAGATTTTCTGAATCTGGGAGTAGAACATAAGAACTGTTTGTTAAAAGCTTTATAACGTCTTTCCTAGTGAAGGATCATTGAAGAGGTTTCCTCTTCTGACTGACATTCCTGGGAATGTGTTTTTTAAGCTTTACAAGAGTGGCATGGCTGTGATAAGGAACAAGAATGGGTCATTTACTGTGGTTATGAAGAGACACTGATGCTCCCTCTGTTGAAGGGCATTGATTTTTTCATTTTGGCTTGCATCATAAATAGACATTGAGAAAAAGTACCACTCAATGATTGTTTGCATGGCAAAAGAGAGTTGAGATGCTTTTCATTGAAAAGGGAATCTTGTTGCTGCATCGATTTTATCTGACTGCTGTTTGTTTCTGTGTACAGATCTAATGTATAATCAGAATCACTAAACAGGGAACACAGTAAATCACATTATATGTTGTTTTACAGTAGCAGAAAGTATAAGAACTGTTTTTGGAACTGTAACATTACATTTGGCTTTAATTGATCCAAATAGCCATTGAAAATGTTAACGGTTAATCAGTCTGGTGACCAGGAAATGAAAATTCCGAGGTATATTCACTTCCCCCCCCC
>NW_008796063.1:7733881-7735115 GCF_000699145.1 Aptenodytes forsteri
GCCTTCTCTTCATGTCAAAAATGTCTGTTAAATTAGGGAGACTTTTTATCTAAATACTTTAATCATTGTATGTGTTTGCATTATCATCAGATTCATGCTCAAATTGTCACACGGAATTATACTGCTGAGAAAAAACAGAACTTCCAATGAATTTTTTTAACAATTTGCCATCTCAACCAATTTTTCATGTTTTTTTAAAACCTCTTGGGAAGAATTTTCGCTTATTAAATAACACATTCTTCCTCTTGCACCAAAAATGGTGGGTCTGCCTTCATTGACAGCAAAATTATTCCTACTCAGGAATCTGGAGAGTATCTAGCTGGTACCAATGTGATAAGTGTGCTAAATTAATTGTCATTCAGTTTCTTCTAATACAGAAAGGTCCTTGAAGGAGAGTGTCACAGGTATAAAGGAATAAAGAAGTGAAAGCAAGCAACCACTTGAGAGATGAGAGATGTATTTCTCATCCAGTTAAAACAGACAAAAACCTGTTTGCAAGGCTTCATTGTGATTTAAGGAGAAAAGCCCAGAATTAGTATGAAAGATGATGTGCTAGAAAGACTTGAAGAAATGGAAAATAATGAAGAGTGCAACAAGAAATACTAGGATCAATTTCTAGTGCTGATCATTTTTTTTTAATAGTCTCCACCTTTTTTTTCTTCCTTTTTATATAAATCCTTATTACCTCCTTACTGATTCTTACATGTCTTAGTTTTCCTTTATTTGGTTTTCCTTTATTTTCCACATATTTTCCCTTCATCTTTCCATCAAGTATTTCTTCAGTTCATCTTCCCCCGCCCATTTTTTAACCAGGATCCATAAATTGGCCTTCCTTTCAGGTCTTCCTTCCTCTAGATCATATTTGCAGTAATCAGCACAGAAGAAATGGCAAAGGCCCCTACTTTGCAGGGAGTTCCCTGGCATATTTTTGTTTTGCTACAGACCTTTGTACAGATTTTAGCTTTCCTGAGCTGCTTTTTTCCAGCTAAGTCAAGAGAAGAACAGAGTATGTTTATAAGACTCCTCGTCATTGTGATACCTGAGTAGTGATGTTCCAGCTTTTCTGTCAGTCACCTTGTTTCCCCGAGAAGTGCTTTTATTCATGGAGCTGTATCCTTCAAAGTTTGCACTGAGTTGGTCCGTAGCAGAAAAGCAGCTGCAGGCCTTGTGTATAGTTTATCAACCTGGTCTCCAGAATGTAAGCTTTTTAGTTAAAAAAAAAAAAAAAAAAAAA
>NW_008796063.1:7735180-7827730 GCF_000699145.1 Aptenodytes forsteri
ATAAATGTTTTTTTTAAAAAAAAAAAAAAAAAAAAAAAAAGCAGTCTCTATCTTTCCTGAAACTTCTCTTCACTAGTCATGTTATTCAATTTATGGCTGATCTTGTTAACTCACTGACAAGTCAGACACAAGAGCCTCTCAAAACTGTGTAGTTGAGGAATTGCTCGAGATAGCTTGTAGAGCTGGAGATACAGGGCAGACCTCAAGAAACCTTCCCTCAAGAGCTGTTTGCTTAGCCTCATTTCACATTGCAGACACATTAACACCGTGACATAATCAAGGGCTACTGGTCTTCCCGTGGCTTCTTCGCATCCTTCAGGATACCCCATTCTGTGACCTAATTTGACATCCATCTATTACCGGTTCCTGAACAGAGTCAACAGTGCCCAGTGTTCTGCTCTTCGGTTTGCCTCGATTCCAGAACCAGCAGCACTTCTGATACAGTGCGCTCTGGCTTTTGAGAAGTCTGTTGAAAAGCTTTCATTTTAGTATCTTATCAGCTAGTCTGAGTCCAAAACTGTGAACACATTTCCCTTCTAGAGGAAGAACAAAACCAGAACTGTATGAGAAGCACCATGCTTGTTAGAAATCTAAAATAGAAACTAAAGGTTGTTGAGAAATTTATTAACTATGCATTTGTTCTTTACTCACTCCAGTTACAAACTAAGATGTGTTAGCTTAAATTATTTTTGTTATACATAATTATAAGCCTTCGGTGACTACCTTGAAGATAGATAACTTCATATGTTTTGCTTGGTAAATTGAGCCGATTAAGAGGATATACACAGTCAGCTGTCATGGCTCAGGTGACTAGTGGAGACTCTCTAAGCAGCAGTAATTTGTCACTTCTGATCATCTGTCCATATACTGAGAGATTTGTGAACCGTCCCATTGAAACTGGAATTGTAAACATGGAAGGCTTAGGGTGACAATGTAAATATGGTGACATGTGAAATGACTTTTTGGAGATCTGGAAAGTAACTGGAGATGGTTTAAAATAAACAGAGTAACCCCCTGTTATTTTAGAAACATTAATATTGGGGAATTACAACAACCGGCAATTACAAAAACCAGCACCATATATTGATGAAGTTACATAGAAATAATGAATGTATCAATAAAGATGAAAAAACTATTAGTAGCTGTATCAGCATTACTGGAAGACTATCCCCAGGTAATAAGTTGTTTCTGGTTTTCTAATGGGTATGTTTATGAATGCTATTTGATATGTTTGGAAAACAGAATCCCTCCTTAATGCAGTCAAATATGTTGTGTTCTGAAACAGGCCAACACATAAATGATTTTACCAGGTGTTACAGGATGCACGTAAGCCATAAGTGAAATGAAGGCAACCATTTTCTGCAATTTTAGAGGTCAGTTTGGCACAATCTACTTGGTTTAAATTTTATCAGCTCCTCAAAGTACTTACTATTTGGAGAATTTCTTCCCTTGTATTAATTTTCTGATGGTTAATATGATGAAATGAAAAGAAGCACCTTTGAAGCTTACAGTTGTCATGATGACAGGTTTGCTTTTTCTTCACATATTCTGACATATTCAGTCATGATTCTGTTGCACTCAAATGCAGTATGTTTTAAGTTACTTTGTAACTGAGATTCACCTTCCTATGCATCTTCACAAAGGGCTTTATGTAGATAAATTTCACATCTTGCAGTCAACCTGTCATCTCCTACAATAAGATGATAGAAATCTCAAGAATATAAATATCACTTGAACACTGTGTCTTTAGCTGATCTAGATAAAAGATTGTGGAGATAAAATACCAGTACTAAGAAGTTTTTCTAAGCATTTGTTAAATAGGCTTAGAAGGAGGAGGAGGAGGCTAGAAGGGTTGCAGGCAGGTTAAGGAGAGAGCCCAGACGTGGATTCTAAGGAGAATGATGATGTTTGTGAATCGGGTACTGTGTTGCTAACCTCTGTCAAATATAATTCTCAAGTTATAGTAACATCTAACAGGAGACTAACTGATTATGGCATAGGGCTGGAGTAACCTTGAATAGATTTCATGGTGTCTTGAGGACTATTCATGAGTGAGGTACTTTTTAACATGAGAAGAGAAAGCTGGTTTAGAATATAGCTTGCATTAAACAGGACTCCAAAAACACAATAATAAACTATATCGGTTATTCATTTATGCCTTTAGTCCTTATCTTATTCACGCTTGGTATCACCAGCTTACAGGGGCAAATAGTGCGACTTGACAGAAGTTAACACTTTCCATGTTGTGACCAGAAATATATAAATTGCCACTTCTTTTGGAGTGCTTCAAAACAGATATTCTTCAGAAGATACTACTGATAAGCTTGGAGTAGAACTTGAGTGCTTTTGTTAATGTGAAAAAACATAGAAACTTCCTGACTTTTTGTAAACCTTTAAAATTGGTTAATTTAACCATAATCAGATGTAGTAATTAGAGCAGATTTTTTGTGTTAGTTTTCCTTTAATGGCATTCATAACCCATAGGAAAGGATGGTAATTTTTTCATCACAAACTCATTGTCATTCAGAATAAGGAAAAAACAATAGTTTTTCACTGGATGTTTTCAGTAGAGTGGTAGTTGATGAGGCTGTGTTTATCAGCAGCTTCCTTTGCATGCTATTACATCTTGTAAAAACATTTTGTTTTTTTCTCCAGGTACTTCAGTTCCAGTCCAGTTTTAAGGTTAATGCTTCCTAGTTTGAAGCAATTGTAGAGCACTTACAAATCTTTATCTGGTGGCTGTTCGTTGTAGGCCACTCCTACACGCTATTGAATGCTTTCAACTCTGTCTAGAAGTTGAGGGAGCTTAGCAGTTTCCCATGTAGAACCCTTTATTAATCAGGTTAATAGGAGAAAAATAGCATTCATAGAGTTGCTCTAGCTTACATTTAGTAACAGAGCAGGTAATTAGTAATGCTGTCAGATAATGGAAAAATATGTTCTGCACATGAAACTTTGTATCAACAAAAAGGTCAGTATATTATAGTAGTTAGCATATTATAGCAGTTACATCTAGTCACCAATAATATAATCAGCAGGAGCTAAATTGACTGAAGTAATGGATTAGTGTTCAGTCAACTGAAGTTTCATAGGAAAGCTCCCCTTCATTCTTCCCGATCCTCCAAAATTCAGGACTTGGATACAGAAGGGACAGTTGGCCAGAATAATTATTATCTCTTAAAATAGGAATGTTCTTATTTGTTGCTTTTATGAAATATTTGTTACACTGAAGTTTACATCTGACCTTTCTTTGGAGTAATTTTTCCAGGTAAACATGACTCCTCAGAGGAAGACAGATGCTTTCAGTGTCCTGCCCAGATTCCCATTGAACAGAAGAGAGCAAACACTGACTACTTCAAAAAATATAACAGGGTCCCTTAGGACTTAGGCTTATCTTCACTTTCAATAGGTTGGTGTGATTTAAGAAGTTACTATGCCTTTCGGTATCAGTGTCCCCGCTCAGCTAGAGACTGCCATCCTAGAGCAGAGCTGGCCATAAGAACACTCCCCAAGTGCCTAAGGGCAAAGTCTGCTGTCCTGGTTTAAACCACAGGGAAAGATTTGAGCTAATAAGTTTGAATTGACATTGTACAAGTAGAGAGCTGACCTGTGGTTTAATAACCTCTGCCTGGGAGGCAGGGAAGGAGAAGTGGTGCGTTCAACCTAGCCCCGGAGAGGCCATCATGCTCCCAATGCTTGCCAACCACACAAAATGGGTATAGGAGCGTCTCTAGCATGTGATATTTTGCACCCTCTTATTGCTGCCTGTAGCTGTTCGGCTACATTTTACCTTCAGGTTACTTGAGTATGTTCCAGTCTTATAAACTCAATTCCCATCTTGATATCATATCAACATCAGCAAGAAAAAATGGCAGTAAATTCTTAGTTGTGTTAGAAAGTAACTCCGAACAGATTACTTAGCTCACAAGGATGTTCAACCAGAGGCCTTTTTAAAGAAGTGAAAGGATAGAATAAAAACATCCTCTGAGCTAGCAAAACAATTCAATTGATGCTTTGAGATACGCTTCACAAATATACCTGCCTGTTAAAAGAATGTTTACATGGAAATAGGATTTGGATTAATCCTGCTACTTGTTGTAAAGACCCAACAAGCATATCTAGCATATATTTACAAGAAAAACTGAATTAAAGGATAAAATTTAGAAATTATGACAGTCTAATGTCATTCTCTGCTACTAGTGAAATCCTTTCTATACTTTGTTAGGCTCGGACCTGCCGCATTGATTGAGGGAGCCTATGTGAAACTGTCTGACACCTAGACATCTGACACCAGCTTCTCTGGTTTTATGAGTGTGGACAGTGACTTAAGTTATGAGTCAGTTGCCTGAAGGTAGTGTCTGGTGCCATTTTAGACAATCTACACTGTCCCACTTGCCTCCAGCTGCAGCTCCAGAAGGACACAGGTCTCCATTATGTCTTGTCTCATGTATACTCTACCATGTGGAGTGTCATATCCCAAGTCACCTCTCATGGCACTAGATGCCTGGTTTTAGGCAAGTGATTCAAATCTCAGGAGGAAATAAATCTCAACCAGTTTAAGAAATCTAAATCCAAGTGTCTGCATGTATACATAGAAGTATAAGCTCCTATTACTGCTGATGAAGATGTATTCTGTAACCAAGCTGGCTTGAACAAGTGAGCAATTAAGAAGCTAATTAAAGAAGAGGACGAGAAGAAACAGTTAGGGTACTAACTTTTTTAATCAGGCATTTAATTTGCCTCTTCACATGTGCATGTCCTGTGTTACAACCATTTTATACTCTTGCACATCTCACAAGGAACAGGGTGAGGTAGACCTAAGGACTTAAAGTAAATCTAAGTGGGTACAATTTACACTGTGTTACATATAACTTGTGATTTGTGCCTAAAGATACTAAACTTGCTTGTGGAAAAGAATGTGTATCCCCTACTATAGGGCTCATACTGAACTGAATGTTTTAAAATACTCTGTGGCCTCACAGTGTACAAAGAAAGCCTGAACTGACATAATAACATTAAAAAGATGAGGAGTTATTATCACACCAACCATCTATTTCTAATTCAAATCAATAGAATGTATTATGTGACTAGGCTGAGCCTTCATCCAACTTCTTGCATTTATTGAGAGGTGTTGTGAGGTGGGGCTTCATTTCAGAATTTTGTCTGTTTTAGACAAGAACCTGATATCCTTATGAATTGGGAGAGTAGGAAAACATCAACAAAGATAGAATGGAAGTGTTTGACTGCTGGTTTTCTTTCAGAATTGGGGACCTAGAATATTGAATTCTTGATACAAAGTAGTAACAGCTAAATAATAATTTTCCTCATATATGTCATTTTAGGCAATGACTATTGGTGGAAAAGGCTGGAGGACAATTTTTTTTTTGGTGATTGGTAGTATTGGTACTGATGACTTGTGATGCCTTTAAGATATGTCAGTTTATATGATGTTGTCTTTGGAGAGAAGAGAGCTTAGTCTCTTCTGCATACTACTACACGGAAGAGTGCAACAGTCATCTTAGAGGCATAGCTAGGGTGAAAGTGTCAGTAGCTGCATTATTCATCTGCATCTGAAATAAACTTTATTTGCTCATTTCAGTGCTAATACCAAAGTTCCATCAAGAATCCTGAGAAACATTAGATGGTTTTGTTTTATTTACTAGTATAATTGTAATGTACAGAAAGGATTCCTACACCATTCCTTTCTCCTGTAGTTGTTCTTCCATGCATGTCTCTGTGTGTGTATTAATTTATATAGTACAGAGAAGCTGTAGTTGCCTTCTTATTTTCAGCTCTTATTCTCTGAATGCAAAAGAAGAACAAATACAATGCTTACTTGTAAGTTGGTTAATTAGTTTAAATATATGCATTCCAAATTGACCTTATGAGACAATGCGCAGGTAGCAATTAAAATAAAACTACTGCATTGTTTTCCTTCCAGCTTCTACAGACATTTAACAGGTTTATGTTCCTACTTTTCTTTACCGTGGAAACCTCTTGGTATCAATGATACTGTGATCCTGTCATGGGATTTATTATTGTGGAAATGAGAAAACAAACAAAACATAATGTGGAATGAAAAAAATTGGTAAGGAGAATATTTTATAGGCCATAGTTTTATCATTCTGCACCTCAGACCTTAGTCAGATGGTCCCATGTAAAGCTCTGGTACAGAAGGTGAAAAAGGAGGACACCACTCAGTATCAGAAATGGGGAGAGCAAAGAGCTTGCAACCTAAAAGGATTAGTGAGATTTTTGCAACAAAGTTGAGAAAAAAATACCTCTCCCAGCACAGATGGTGATTTCATGCACTCTACAATTAAGAATCACCTTGTCGGACCAGCTTTCCTATAAAAAATTATGCAGGGCAGTTTGAGAGGTGTCAGATGTTTTGTGAGAAGGAAGTGCTGAATTCAGGTGAAAACCCTCTAGATGGACAGTGAGAGCTGTGAAGAGGGTTACATCCCCCTCAACCAAACAAAAAACTTCTGTACTCTGTTGTTCGTCTGCCTTTGTTGACGCTGTTTCAGTGTGCACTCTGAAACCTTCAGTGACACAAAGAATGGAGCATCTTTGGGAGAGCGATTGCACTGCCTTAATTGAACTCAGTCCTTTCTGCTAGGATACATGGCCTCCATCTTCCTGTAAAATGGTCTCGTCGTCTGTCACACTGAAGCTGCACGATACATGGATGCCACGGTGGACGGTAATGCTGATAGTCAAGCTGCAATGCCCCAAGTACAACAGGTTATGTATTCCTAGCATCGCCTCCAGCTCCCCTGTGTCTGTGAGCCATTGCACTGGCCTGACATGCACAGTTCGTGAATCAGTAACAAGAAACTGAAATTCAAGTCAGTGATTCTGAGAAAGATCTTGATCTTTAGCAGAGCTGACAGGTATGGGTTTTTTTCCCCCAGTTCTAAACAAGAGCGGAAATCATAAAAACTATCATGTCTTCTTATTTATTTCTTGTCTTTTAAATTTTACAGTTAAATTATGTGTTAAGAATTCTTTAAAGAAACATTAACGTATTTATTCCAGGTTGCTGCTTAAGGTCACCATGGTATAATGTAGATACGTAGAAGAAGCTGTGTTAAATTCCAAATACCTTTAATCTGCAATGTAATTAGTTTGATTAAGACTGGTTATCTCTGTTAATTAGCATATCTATTAGAAGCATTGACTGAGTGCTTTTCATGATCACAACCAGTTCTTTATGAATTTAGAAATTCTTTCATTGTGTCTGTTGCCGGGTTAACTGGAAAAAGATCAAATCTCCTCAAAGATGTGAGACACTGTCAGTGTGGAGTAAGCAGTTCTCCCAGAAGAACTGGCAAATGATGAGAAGATGAAGGAATGGGATTTGTTTAGTTTTAGAAGATTAGGAAGGAACATGATAACATTTTCTAGCACATACTAGATTATTAAGTGGATGATGATCAGTTTTTCTGTATAGCTGGTGGGGAAAGGAGATAGAACAAGAAAAAGAAATCAGCATGATTTATTGTAAGGAAGATTTGGGTTAGGTAGATTTTTCTAACCAAAAGAAAAAGTGGATACTGATACTTCTCTGTGAGAAGAGCTTTTGACACATCCTTTACAGGTAATTTGTGTAAGTATGAAAAGACAAATTTCTCTTTGGAATAATCTAGGTATTGCTGTCATGCCCTAAACTGGAGGATTTAGCTAGGTCATCTCTTATGGTTGCTCTAGAAATAGCTGGTTCTATGATTCATGATTCTGTGATTAAGAGGAATGGATTATTATTCATAGGCAGTTCTTCTGTCAAAAGTTTGGGATAGGAAATTTAGGGAGGCGCTTTTCTGGTGAATTTCTGAAGTTATGATTTTAGTTGTATCTAATGAATAAAAGGCTCAACAAGTCAACTAAAAGGAGGAGAATGAGTAGATACTTTTTATATAGAAATTTTCACATACTGTGAGCATAATTAAATAAATGTGCATTGGAAGAATTATGTATTTTGTTATTTTGGTTTTAACAAAAATGGACAAGCTAGGCACGCTTAGCAAAAAGCAATGCAGGAAGATACTTTGTAGATTGTTGCTTGAGATATTTAGCATGTATAGAAAGTTTTTATTTTTCTTCTACAGTATTACTGAAAGAGTTTATGAGGTGCTTTACAAGTTTCTCATGGCTGAAAGGCTCAAATTTACTCTGCTAGCTTACCTCCCGTGAGACTTATTTTATACTGCATAGGGTAGTAAATTTTTACAATCAATTTACTTAATTAATTTAGTAGATCAATTTATTTTTTTCTGTGATGTATTCCTTCAAGGGCTTTAAATTTATTTCTTTTTTTTTTTCTTTTCTGACTATTTTTTTTCCTAAAGCTTTCATGACTTTCACGACTTTCACTTTGATATTTATTTACTGAATGTACAGACTTATCACTTTAATACGTTATTCCTTTGTGGTTCTAATGGATTAAATTAAAAATACATGTTAAAAAGTGTTGCAAGTTTTATGCCTATTAGTATTGCCCATCAGGGGCTCAGGGAATTTTATGGCTCTACTTGAGTCATGGGTCCACATTCAAAAAATCAGAAAGACTTTGGGCAGGAAGTCACTTGATGTGTACATTTTCTTAAATATTTTTTCCTCCCATTTAATTTCAATTCTGAAAATATGTATATTCATGATACCCGTTAACTCTGACACAAACTTACATATTTTGACATCTCTTTCTGAATGCAAATGGTGCAATGGGTTGCTGAAGACATAAGAATAAAATTGTTTCTTTGTAAACAGTTATCCATTCAATAGGGATTGAGATTAGTAAAATAATCCACTAACTTCCTTGCAATTTCTTTATATTAATGCATTTAAAATCACATCTATTTTAATTAATTTGTTGTACCACTTCATTCTCAGTTTCTGTCCTTTCCACCACATGCCAGCTCTCTTTCTTCCTTTCTATCCCTTCACTTCCTCCCTGCCCTGTTCCTACGTGCCTCCTTTTTGTATCTGTTGTAAATTTATTTCTCTTACGATATGCAGGACTTTAAAGAAGTTTTGTTTGCTTGGTTGGAAATTAAAACATGTTTTTAATTCTTGCATACTACCTCACCCATTTTGCATCTTTTTTTATCTCCAGTTGTGGTCAAGAGTGTTTATCTGTATTTTTTAATTGCTGTGTTTAATAATTACTTTCTTGAAGGTACTGAGAAGATTTGTTTTAATTATCAGACTAGATTAACTAAGTGGATGGCTGGACATCTTTTTCTCCATTTAAGAGCAGGTGGTTTTCATCACTTCTTCAAACCCTGCCTGCCCAAAATCATCAGGGCATCATCCAAGAAAAACTTGTTAGTTGGCTAAGCCTGCCTTGTTCTAAACTTGTGTATGATAGATGATGGCTTCCAGATAACATTAGCTTAAAACATTAAAGGCTTGAGGAGCATTTCAATCAACTTCAATATTTCAATGAATATGCCTGAGCAAGCTGCCAAAGTGTATTATTTAGGCGAAACCTTTTTATCTGCCTACATGAGAACGAGCGCCATTGATTAAGACGGATTTCCCTGTTGCGTATGTCTTCAGAAGTTTGGAGATTTACAATTTGTGTCTTGAAAGTCTGAACCATTTAAAAAACCAGTTGTTTTAGAGAATTCAGTCATAGATTTTTGTGCAGGAAATTGCAGATGAGGTTGCGCTTTTTTCTGTCTAAAGTGATACTGTCAAAAACCTTCCTGTCCCAGGACAAGAACAAGATGAACCTCCAGCATCTCAATGGAAAATGACGCTTTATAAATAAAACTTCATTGCTATGGAAAACAAAAAGCAGTTTGCATAAAATAAAACCTCTGCTATAACAATCTTTCTACATGTATCATGTTTACGGAAAAAGTTCCTGGGAAAGTTTAGGCAAGCATGTGGCTGAAAAATGTTTCTGAAAGCCATCTGTCATAAGAGATGTAAAGAAAATTCAGAACAAAGATCTGTTTCAACTGAATTTAACTACTTTTTTGAGGTAACTGTAAGTATTTCTCTGAATTGGATGGTGCTGGCGGCTCATTCATAACTGAATTCTGAACTGGAGGAGAGGGGTGGATACTACATTTTTTGCTTCCTTGGGCAAACTTTGTTCTACTTTTCTGTCAGAATAATTTTAAACCCACATCAGGTAATTTAGCACAGATTAATCTTTCCCTTCTATTCAGGAATCTAGCAGACTGTTGTAAGTAGTGAGAAAGAAAAGCTTTTAGAAATGAGGCTAGAAATGCTAGCTTATGATGGAGTGAATCATTTTAATCAGGTACTGGAAGCATTCCACCAGCCCTCTCTCCACAGCCCTCTGAGATAAGCTCGTGGAACTTCTTTTGGTGGGAGGACGACATGTGGGAATAAAACAATTCTTTTCCGCGCTGTTCCTCCCCTTGCTTGCTTCTCACCAAAAAAGTTTGGTTATGCAGAGATCACTAGCAGTTATATCAGCATGACCTGGTATCCAGGCAACCCAAAACCTTGTCAGCGGTAACAATACACAATGAATAACTCTGGGATGATGAAAGCAGGAGAGTCTCGTTTGACAAGATAGCACCTGTTCCGCTCTGAACAGCCAATGTTGAAATAATGATGGCATTAGTCAGGGGAATACAAGAGGTTCAAAAGGGTTTTTGTGACTTTGAAAGCGAACTGCAGCACAGGGAGCCGTCACCAGTTTCCTCTTCAGAGATGGGTTGTTATGTCTCCTATTTATTTGGTAGGCAGTTTTTATGATTTTATTGCTCCTAATCTCTTTCTGCTCTCGGCTACGGCTAGTTGCAGATGCGCATAGGCTTACGTCTCTGAAGTAAACAGAGTCTGTTCTGTATTGAACTTATCTAACAATGTGAATTATAATAAGCTATGTGAACACTGTGGTGTGTAATGAGAAAGTGATGACATTGTCGGCCACAATTTTTTAGTTAGTGACTCTTCCCCAGGTGTGCCCCACAGCACTTCAGTGATCTCGGTTAGCTGGTACATTGACTTTTCTCCTGCTGAGTATTACCGCTTATGTCGGAGGTCAGTAAATCCATAATGTTCTGGACTGAAGAAATGCAAAAGGAGTAAGGGGAGTTTCTCACAATACAAAAGTGGAACATGTACAGAGGGGACCGAAATGATTCAAAAGACTGAGATCTGAAGAAGCAGTAGGAAACATGAAAGCAATGTGCAGCAAAAGAAACGGGAAGATGGGGAAATTATAGAAGCAACTCAGTGGGGAAGCAAAATATGTAAAACTGAAATATTCAGATGGTGGAATAAAGCAGGAGTGGTACACTACAGTGGGAAATGAAATGAAAATGAATTAATCAGGCAGCATTAGTATTAACTTAGTGGAATTTAGCTGGGAAGACTGGATGGCCCATGCTTATACACTAGAGTGACTTTTTACCTCCCCTCTTGTTGTCTGTTGTCTCCATTTGGTTTCACCCACTTCCACACCCTTCTGTCTGTCTGACACCGTCTGCTCTTGGCCTCCAGAATCCCTCTGGAAGCTCGTGGCTGATTTCAACGGAAGCTGATAGAGGGAGAGATGTCTTGAATTCTAAAAAGTTTTGATGATAATGTGAAGCTGGATGGAAGCAAGAGACCAATAATGTATCTAGTGTGAGAAAAGCTACAGCCCTTTTTAGATATTAGAGTATGCACATGGGAGCTCAGCCTGAAGGTACAATCTGAGAAGAGACAAGGCTTTATTAGTTCCCCTGCTTACGGAGCTGATTATTCCCCTTTAACCTGCTACCTAGGCTTTGACTATTTTTTTCTACTTTAACGTATTTTATTTCTTTCTCTGTTCTCTGTACATCCTAAACGAAAGTTGTCTTTCATCAAACAGTGAAGAAAATGTAGGTTTTGGACAACCAGAAATTAGAGTGGTCAAAAATTAGACATTGGCAGCCCAGAAGGCTCAGGAAGGTGAACAGAAGCAGCTGAAATACTCTGGCACCAATACATCAGGAACTGAAAGGAGTTTGGAATAAAATGATCCAGTAACTACACATATGCATGAATGTCTGTGGTTCTATCAGGTTTTGAAAGTTTGAGCTAAACATAAGAATGGACAAAAAATGTACAAAACAGATGCTTTTTGCAAAAATGTGCTAGCTGACATTTGTCACCCATTAGTACAGCTTCTTATGACCACATGATGGATCTTTCGTCATGTTCTACCACTAGAAAAAGCAACCACCCAAAGTATCATATGTAATGCTTCAGCATTATCACAGGAAATATAATAATAAAACTCACCTATATTGCCATGTACACTTCCATCTCAGGGTACAAAAAGGACAGTGCAGAATGCAGGAGGATTTCTGGGAATTTAGGATCTAACGTATATTAGGACTTTGCATAACATTTCCCATTTTCAATTTTAGTGCTAGAGTAGAAGGTTATGATAATCATTGGGTTTGGAGGATTAAAGGTGAGGTTGCATAACAATGTAGTTCTCTTCAAATTAACAAAAATGTGTTTTCTTGCAACAATTTTTTCATATTGCCCTGTCAATGACTAAAGGAAGCTTGAAAAATCCATTTGCCACACAGATATAATGGTAATTAGTGGTAAAAAACTTCTCCAAACTTTAAAGGAGTTGAAATTTAGGTGTAGAAAGATAATGTAGCATTTAATATACTAGAACTTTTAGGAGGAATAAATGGATGGATATGAAATTGTTGCTTTGGAACTTCATGATATAGTAAATCTCAGTACTATACTCATTGATATTGAAGATTTCTTAAACTGAGCAAATTGTAAGGATTGACTTTTCTCCTAGAGGGACTGGATTGTGTTTGTCTGCTATTTGGAGCTGAAAAATGCCTAACAAGTTCAGGGATAAGCAGAGAGGGGATTTTGTAGATGAGTTTGCAAGCACTTCTGTCTTTAGTGGACTCAGTGAAGCCACAGGAACACAATTCTTTGCAGTGTTGTGAGCTTCAAGAGTAGCTTGGTATCCAACCAGCTTTATGAATCTGCATGAAACTTTTTCAGATAGAGGTGACAAAGTAGAAGTCTTGCGGTAAAAAGATAATTAATTTAATCTATTTTAAAAATTGAAATCTTGCTAAAGAAGCTGAATATTATTAATAAAACAGTCTTTAGAATGATCGTTGAATTTATGGGATGTTACAAAAAGAAATGCCACATTGAGGTTCTTTACTATTTTTTCCTTGCTTGGTTTTTTTTTTAAGAAAAAAGGTGAACTATTTTTTTTAGAGGAATCCACTGTTTCCACTGGATTGGAACTGGGTGTCAGTCTCCACACTATTGATCAAATGGCAGATGACTGAATTTTGTTCATTCAAATGAATATACAGTGTATTCTGTATTTTGGTAATAATGAAGGTAGTCCGACACATTCATGTGGGGATCTTTGCTTTATTAAAATTACTGTTTTCAATTAGAGATAGGTCAGCTGCTGAGTTTCAGGATTTTTCTGCCCATTTGTTTGCTTGCTAGACATGGGATTGTTCGAACAGTTTTTAGTTTTCAGCTTTTATGCTTAGGAATGGATTCTCAAACTTTATGATGTAATTCCATTTATCTCTTTAAGATTGGGAAAGTACACTTTTGTCTCTTTTTTACAACATTTTCTGGGATAATAGTATTTTTTCACTATTTACTTATAAAATCATAACAATCAAATGCGAAATCCAAAGGAGAAAACCTTGAAGTAAATCTTTGTTACTCCTTTTCTGCAGGCCAAGGAACAAACACGAGTTGACAATTAACAGACTAAAACTATAATTCTCAAACAGTCTACATACATAGTTTAATGACATTACTTCAAGAGGGCTTGTGGCTGTTTGGCACCTCTTAGGCTTCTAATGACTATATAAAAGATACTAACGTTGATATATGTTCAGAGATTGACATCACTGACAAATTGCCACATTTTTCAGTGACAGAGGTAACGTTCTGTTCTTGAAGACTGGCATCTTGCATTGTACGAACAAGCTAACCAGAACTTTCCATCTACAGAAAATACTGTCAGTGTGTAATAAGATCAGCTTTACCTCCTTAGTATTTCATATATGTTGGTAATATGAAATATGGAAAGTAATTTTGCATCCATCTCAGTTTGAATGCTTTGTGAATTCACACTTCAGTAATCTGATCCATCTTAGACAAACAGTCCAAATATCATTATCTGCAAACTGCATGTCCCCTGTTCCTTGGCTGTTTTATTTTAAAGATTTGAGTTTAGAGAGTTAGCTGGTGCTACAGGGATGGAGAAAAATGTTTTTTTGAAATTCAAACAGCTTTTCCCAGTGCCGCTGATGAAAGCTTTTTCAGAATCAGTTCTGTCTGCAAACTGCCTTCCTGTTTGCCTCACCTAATTCATAGTGAGAAAGGACTAGAAATGTCTGACCCAGGAGTTTGTTAACTATGCTTTCTTCTAGTTCTCTTTCGCACAAAAATACCCCAGAAAAAAGTTATCAGGTCTTTAAATCTGATAATTGAATTTTGAAAGTTGTCTGTTCTTTAGGTGTTGCTTCCTGTTGGCTACATTTTAAACCATTGGAGAGAAAATATTTGTCTATCCTTTGGGTCTTCTGACCCAGTTTAAAGTCTAATTTTTTAAGTTCAAAAATTTTCTGCAGAAGAGCTATAAGCAGCTTGGGCAGTACAGAGAACAGAATGGTGTTTCACAAAGGTTTTATTTTTGTTGTTAAAAGTGGTCACAAATCAAATGCAGACCAGAAAGAAAAGCACCTTTTCCTTGGCTTGTGCTCTGAAAGACAAGGTGTGTTGGGGATGGGAAGAGGAACTGCCATCAGAATTGTGAACTTTTAGGAAGATCTTCTGAATATGATTCTGAGTTCTCAGGAGATAGAAGCTAGAGCTTAAACTTTATGCTAGAGCTTTACTTGAAAAACTAATACATAATTTCACACATGACGTATGTTACTTTGTTGGGTTTTTAGTTGAATAATGCACAGCAACCTTAAAAATGCAGTCACCATATTTTTCTGTTCTCCTGTTCTCATAAATCTTTGTCCCAGTTGATCCGGTATGCTAGAGTCCTTCCATGCACATCAGTGATCTTTATTGCAAGGAAAATACCACTCTAGTTTTGTGAGTGAGTGTTCATTTTAATGTTTCCATCTGGTTTGAAATCTATATACTGGACAGGAGTGGTGAACGGTGGCCACTTGGTCCTGCATTCCCCTTCTGTAAAATTGTGTTGTGCATAACGGAAAAACAGGAAGGTATTTATTTAATATGCTTTTCTCTGCTGACAAAATACACCTCAATATGTAAACAGGAACTCTTGAGGGTGTACTATTATATCTACAAATATTTATTTCAACCTTAAAAATCCTTTTCTTCTTATCCTTAAAGCCTTTTCCAAAATACATTTTGGTCTTCAGTAGTATGTTCTGATGAGCTGTCAGTTAAAAGCTGGTTTATGTCTTTTACCTTGCTACCCAGTTCTAAATAAATTATACTACTTTTAGTGATAGTATGAATTTATTCAGAAGCGATCGCTGAAGAGTAAGTAAGACTAAGTAAATTTTTTTTTTTTAGGTTTCCTGAAAATGTTCATCTGACCCTTGTAGTTTAGTTGACTATTGATTGACTTCTCTTTTGTTATCTGAATGCGTTATTCACACAGTGCATAAATCTCTGCCTATACGTTAATGTTATTCATAATTAAACTCTAGAGAGTTGATGAAACTAAGGATGTCTAAATAGACATGTTTTTCCCCAGTTGATATTTTCATCCTGATTGGCAGTGATAAGATTACTGCAAGGATGCTGATTACAGGCAAAAAACAAACTCAAAGAAAAAGACACTTTGGAAGGTATATACCACAATGTCGGCAGGCAAGTCAATTTAAGTTACTCTTTCTTAAGATTTGAAACTACTAAAGTAAGCATTCTCCAGAGACTGACTGGGCTTGTTTAGAAATCTTCTTGAGTGCTAAGCTGTGCTGAGAAGACATGCAAAGTATAAACTGACCTTAAAAATGGCTGGAATATAAACCGCATCCACTCCGTTGTTTATGGGACTGGTTAGGGAACAAGACACTGGAAGACAAATGATATTTATGACTGGAAAACATATATATCTTTTTTTTATTTGAACTTAGGAACAGAAACTCTATCCAGGAGCAGTAAAGCCATTATGACACACTATTTTCCAAATGCTACATTTTTTGAACCACTTTTGTAAATACTGCAGTAGAAAGAGAGAAATTTGGACCCATGGTAATGATTAGTAATGCAGTAAGGCATTTACTTTTAAATAGCGAGTTAGATATCCAGTTACATGTACCAAACATTGGTATTTTGGGTATTTATTAGTATTTATATTTAATAAAAAATATTTTGGGACATATAATGTGTAAAATACAATTGTATGTCCCAACATATTAATATAGATACCAATATCACTTATACATAAACATATGTTTCAGTTATGTGAACCCACATGGTTCAGTCTTCTCATCCAGCGACTGAAAATTAAAATTCCGTCCAAAGATCTCCCTCTCTTCTTTCACCTATTTTTCGTTTTCTTCTGAAGGCCCAAAGTCCAGATGGAAGCAACTGAAATTTCTGAATACCAGGTTCAAGAGGACTGTCCAGATTTAGTTGTATATAGTTGTCTGAAGCTATTTGGGAAAGACTGAGGATGTGTTTTCCTATGTCTGAGATCTCTCCTACCTGCTGGTTTTGCCTATGAGGCAGGCAATGCTTTCTCTTGTGTCTTCATAGCTTAATATTTCCTCCAGATCTTGGACCCTCTGCTAGAGCTATCTATTTAAAAATAGAACCTTTAACAGGCACAGTGACATATGTGTGTGTATTGCATATCCTTACTACAACATGAATTATATTTGTCTGTGATTAAAGGCATTAAAGGCTAATTTTACTTTGTCCCACACATACGTTCTTTATTGCGAATTGCTTCATACCATAATCTTCAGAACACAATTCTGTGTGACACTGGCAGCAGAAAACTGATCTTGCCATTGCAACGTTGCCATGCATTTGGAATAAGTGCAGCTTTTACCTTCAAATGCTCAGTCATTATTAAAGGGACCTGGGGACATGATATAAAAATGGAAGTTTGATTAATTAAAGTGTGAGAGGTGAGGCAATTCTTTCTGATCATATATGTCCTTTCCCGCAGTTGATTCACATGCTGTCTTAAAAAAGAATTGTATCTGCAGTATGAAGAGTGAACGTGAAAGCCAGGCAGAATTGGAAATGTGTAGTTTGACTTCCCTCAGGACTTTGGTTTCAGAAGAAGGACAACTCTTCCATGTCAGAGTGAGGCCAAGATGACAGAACATTACTGTCTGAATCCCTCTTTAGCAGATACTTGTAATTTTATTAACCGTTTTTTCCCAGTTGTAAATACCGTCATTGTCAAAGCAGCTGGAAGTGTGAACAGTAGCAGAGGAAACATAATATCTTCTGGAGTCTGAACAGAAAAGCTGTTACTTTGAAACTCTGGAGAATACAGGCTTTTATTGTATAACAGGATTACTCTATATTAACTGAAGTGTAGACACCACTCGGAAGCAGAACTCTACAGAACAAATAAAACATCACAAAAATAAACGGCTTCAAAATTCTTGCAAGAGAAAAGTTTTCAGATAAAAAATAATAGTAATATAGAGAAATAATTTATTGGTTAACTATGTCTTTTTCCTTATTTCTTTGTTGAGGCTTGCCTATCGGTGTGCTTTGACGGCAGGTTTAAATAGAACAATTACATTGCTAGTTCATATGACGTTGGTTCAAGGTGCTAGGCACAATATACTTATAGCAAGATATAGTCTTGTCTCACAAAACTTAGCGTCAGAGAAAAAAATAATCAGTGTTGATTGTAGTAATGGTGTACATGTAATTTAAGTTCCATACTTTTGTGTTGTTATCTTGCACATATAATTTGTTCCTAGACAAAGCTTTGCTTCCTCACAAGTAGCTTTCAGTTTCCTGAAAATTTACAACAAAAATGTTTTCTCCTTGCATGAACGAATAAGGATTTCACATGCAGGATTCCAGCTGCCTTGAAAATAGATTTCCTAGTGCTGATACGTCTTGTACCATTGATGCAGTTATCTGTGAAACAGTGAATATACTGCTATGCATGCATATTCTGTTCTTTATCTGTTTTGTTATGCAATACAAACCTAGAGCATACTGAGATTCTCTTCCCGATGCTTAACTACCATAGTAATGACTGTGGTGGTGACTGTCATAGTCATTCTTCTGGAAAAATTACACAATTGATAAGAAATTCCAGTGATAGAAAGCTGTTCTTTTAATAGTGACTATAATGAGGAGAGATAAAAGGGACTAAACACAGTCCTTAGAGTTCACTAATTTAGCCAAAATAACATGGGAAATGCCATAACCAGCGTATAGTAAAATGTAAGTGAGAAGTAATGCACACATTACTGAATGAATGAATACATACAAAGTAATGGGCTTTAAAATTGGATATTAATACCAGGATAAGAGAGGACGGTAACCAGTGCTTTTAAAATATGAGTTCTCTGCTCAGAACTGTGATGTGAAAAATTACTAGGAGTGGCAAAACGGTGGCTCAGTGGTTGTGCTAGGCTTCATTACGGCATACTTTGGAGACAGTGATAGTCCACAGGTGTAAGTAAGTGGGGTTTAGGTATCAGAATGTTTATTGCTAGTGAGGGTGAAAAAGAGGCAGAAAAAGAGCTAAGCTTAATTTTCAGCTTGATTTTGAATTTTGCTATTCATGATCATAAAAGCAATATATTTTCCATTCTAAACAGAGCAGATGTCATCAGAGTGTAGTTGACAGATATATGTTTGGTTTGCAGGGTTGACAGATACGTTTGCTATATCTTGTAGCATCCTTTTTTAGATTAGAATAGCATTTTATATAAAAATAATGAGTTTATAATTATATAACATAAAAAGAATAAGGTTGAAGGGTCCATTGGGTTTCATTACTTCGAAGTGCTGCAATGCTTGCACATTATAGACAAAATTTTACCACTAAAAACAATTCACATGAGACATTAGCAGGCAGGAATACAAAGTAGCTAAATGCTCTCAGACTGAGGTATCTGTTTGTTTTGTAGGCTTAACTTCCTTTGACACTGAGAAGAATTTGGCATCCCTTTTTAAGAGGTGCTTTTAGTACATGACACTTTAATAGAATACCTCAGTGTAATATTAAATTAACAAAGACAACGCTAAATTATTAATGTTTTCTCCCTCCTCCCTTTCTTTTCTTATCCTTCTGCCCGAAGTCACCCTGTATGTTGACCTTTATGAGTAAACATCCAATCTGTCTTGCAATGCGGTTTGACATGCATCGGTGAAATAGATTTTGAATAGAAAAAGTACAGATGTTAAGACTGCCAGGTTGTCTGTCCGAGGCTGGAGCAGTGAATTGTATTAGGACTGCAGTTGTTTAAAAAGAACCTGTAATAAATCCCTGCTCTTGTGTGGGCGAGTGCTGTAGTCAAATCTGCCTTCTGGGTTACGGTCTCCAGGATTACAAATGATCCTGAGGGGCAAAAAGTGGGGATAACATCAACTGCTTTTGTAGGTATCAAAAATGGTGTGTAGCTGGTGATTTTGACGGTTTCAATGCAGTATATTGAAAATTTTTAATTCAAGCTGACCTCTAGAAGCTGTAACTGTTATTTATATTCTGGAATAATATTATACAGTACTGGCAATTTTGAAAGCATCTCAGTAGTATCTTTCAGATGCGTAAACTATGGTCACTTGCTAGTAGTGTTTCTCCATTATTATAAAACACTGTTACGTGCAAGAGAGAAGCCATGTGTTGGAATTCACTAAGTCTTTGATGTCTGTGAACTCAGTAAGAGCTTTTAGTCTATGCCAGAAGGTGAACAGTCTAACACTTGTGGGAGATAATGTGTAAAAATAAATAAAAGCACAAAATTTTTTTCCATACGAAACTTCCTTTCTGTAGTAGTTTTCAAAGTGAGCTGTTTTTCAGTGTTGCTCAAGCTATTTTCCCTTACCATGCTATCAAATAGGGTGATGACTTTTTATCACACATCATCAAAATACCACATTCCAATGACATAACTCATCAGTGAGAGCTGTTTTGGCAGGTTCAGTACAAAAAGAGCTTTTTAAGTAGACAGAGCGGATGTCAGAAGCCATCTCACATTTGTCTGCTATGTAGAGAAAAAATTGTTTTCCCTTAAACATCTAGAATTTTTTTCCCTTTTTTAGGCCTTCTTTTTTCTTTTATGTTTTTAGCCTGATTAATTGTGGATTTTTTTTACTACTTGGAATTGGAAATTGTGTAGTGGCCGTTAGGGCTTCTGATACTCTTCCTTAAGACGTCTCAGCCTTCCACTCTTACTGGATTGCTTATTTAAACATCACCTTTTTATTTGAAAGAACGTAGATCTCCAGATGCTGTTTTAGTTTCTGAAATGGAAATGTAATTAAATGGCCATATAACTTATTGAAGATTATGATATAAAACAATAAGAGGTGTTTTTAATAGGAAGCGGGGAACATTAGATCATCGTACTTCAGGTTCCCCAGGACCTAGGCATAAATGGCAGTGCCAGAAGACTTCGGCAACTGTACACTCATGCCTAAGTATTCTGGGTCTATAGAGTGTGGGTATGTGTTTAAGAAAGAAACCTCAATGATTTTTGAATTAAAATAAAAAATGGGAAGGATATAATCTTTGAGTCTAAGACGTGCTTGAAATATCTGAAATTTATGCAGCTTATTTGTTCATTCATTGCAGTGCACAGAAACACACATTTCATAAGCAGGTACTTTGAAACCGCAAGGTCTGAATCCTTTGAATGTTCCTTACTAGGTCAGACAAGGTTTTTGATTTTAACAGAGCTGCAGTAAGGATGCAGAACATAGCCCCTTTTTTCTTATACATGATACAATCATCTCATATCAGATTTGGTTCTTGACTTCCTTTAAAGTCAGGAATTGTAGCATCTGTCTTTAATTATCTGACAACATTTTCAGAATTCTTGTCAAATTCTGCCTTAAAGGAATGATAGTTTATAATCAGTTTCGGATAAAATAATGTTTACTCAGTCTCCTTTGCCGTATCTTCTTCACCATTATTGTCTATAACAAGTCATGTTCTCTTCTTGCACCCTGTCTTAGGAGACTTAATTTACATACACAGTAGCAACTGCCTGCTGTCTGTTGTGTGTGTACTGCATACATTTGGATGTTGTATGAATGGATGTGGTAAGTAGGATAGTGACTGTAGAGTAATTCTCATTCTGAAACGTACTAGGAAGCCAAAGGATGATCTAGGAACCCTGGCAGCAATTGAGGTAAGTTCATGTGCTGTGCCTCAGGCAAACACTGATTAATGAAATGGCGTAGTAGCTAAGCAGCTTCAGAATCTGCTGAGAGAGGCTGTTTATGGCAGATACACTGCGTATTTGGACATTAATTGTCTGCAGTAACAGTGCACCAGAAAGTTCCTTATACTTATATATTTCTAAGGCATAAATATATATGCAAGAAAAGCCAAAAAGTGTTCTTTTCTTTCCATATGGAGCAGGAGGGGACATAGGTGAAGTGATGCCCCTCATCCCTGGTTTCCCAGCCCTGCCCTCTTCTATTATAGTATATTTATCTATACTTCCAGGATACTGCGAGTCTGACCCGTTATCTCTCGGAGTCAAGCAGGAATGTCTGCTTTTCAGACACGTACAGAGGACAGATAGGCTTTTTGGGCTTCCTGGCAAGATTGTTAAGGCACAGTTACTTTCAAAACAACAGTAATAGAAAAAAAAATGTTAGAAGAACATGGAAAGCTTGGCTTATTACAATTCATTTCTTGTGTCCCTTAAAAGCAAAAGCTAAAAGGCCTAGCAACTGAGGGAACTGCGATACAGGATTTATTCTGACTAACTCTGCATCTATAAGAAGTAGTTCCTAAATGTGTAGCAGTCTGAGCTTTTCCAGAGGCAGGATGAGCTGATTCAGCAATGAGCTTAATCCTGCATTTAAACTGAAGAGAGAATTTACTTCCAGTTATTGGTGAAATGATGAGAATCTGTACACTCCATACTTTTTGAAGTATCTAATTAAAAAGGGGGAAAGGCAGATAGTTTGATTTTGTTACAGTAATAACATTCTGGCTTGTCTGTAAGACCAGCTATGTATTTGCCTTTCATCTGCATGCTCTGATCAATATCTGTAAGCCAAAGCAGTTACTTGAGTCTCTGCAGAAATCCCCTCTCATGTCTGAAATTTCTGCTTCCAGTCTTGAAATTGAATTCCTCTCAGCACCTCTAATAACTGTATCACAGCGGCTGCGTGTGGATATGGGTGGTCTTTTGCCTCTTTCCTTAGAGATTTAGGACTTTTCTTTTGCAGGCCAACTTCCACAGAATTTCCAACTTGTAGCATTTGCATTTTAAAGTCTATTTAAATCCTCATTAATTAGTTCTCCATTTTTCATATATAGCTACAACTTCCATTTTTGCTGTGGGAAACCGAGTTCTATATGACATGCTGTAAGTTTGCAATACTAATTTTTAAAAAGAAAATACAGGGCAGAGATTTAGGGAATATTTGGATGTTTTTATAGGCTGATAGAGAAAAAGACAGATGTTTGCGTGTAGCTGCAGGCCTGTTTAACGCCATGTAGGAAGGATGATTGTTCTGTACTCCTGTAATCCACAGCATTTGCAGCAATCATTTCAACTGTTAAAAAAATCCTCAGAACTTCTGAAAAAGTGTAAAGGTTGAAGCAGAGAAAGCAAAGAAAGAAAGTGTAATGAAGACATTAGGACTTCTCCTGGGAAAATTGATATTTATAGAGAGAATACAAAATGGTCTGCTCATGTGCGTGTCATGCTTTAGATCTATTTATGCAATTGTTTGAATCTTCTGAATTTTGCTTGTGTATCGAGTGGTCAAATGAAGCTGGGCCAATAACAGCTAGAAGAACCAAAATTTAGCTTTAAACGTAGAAGATGCAATTGGTATTTGCCCTACTTGACAAGAAACATATTGCAATTTTCCATTTTTTCATCAAGGGATTAGATTAATTCATACAATCATATATAGACTGCATACATATACATATTGCTGTCAGCTTGTATGCATAATAGAAGTTGGGAAAAAAGCCCAAAACATTAATCATATATTTGCTCACTCTGATTTTGAGAATAATTATGACTTTGTTAGATGCTAAATTCAGGCTCAGAATTCAGAAACAAAACAATTATTCTTCCATATTAGAAAAAAAAAGAGACTTTCTGTCTCCTGTTGTTCTTCCAGAAGAACTTTTCATGTCTCACTTAGGTGAGCTTTCCCTGCAGGACTTCATAGCAAATAGGTTAACTCCTTTCCCGTGGAAAATTCCCAGTGATGGCCCCTTTGTGCATTGGTGATATAGTGGTTTCAGGAGGTATGCAAGAACAGCTTGACCTTGGGTTTTTTAACTGAAATCAGTATCTTTAATCAGGAGTAATAGTTCTTTTGAGAAAAAGTTTGCAAAGGCATAATTTTTTCTAGAAGGGGCTTACTTTCGTCAAGTAGAATAACTTCTGCAGTATTACACATAGTCAGCTTTGGATGGAGCCGCTAATTTACCTTCAGATTTCTAGTATTTAATAAATACTATTGTATTTATTAAAGCTAATATGTATTGCAAAATGCTACTGAGAACTGCAGTATCATATCTAAATTTAAACTTTTCTAATGTGGCCTGTTTTTCTTCTGCCTATTTTGCATGTGTGACTTGAAAATAGTATCTTCCCATTTGCCCCCGTTAACATTGTATTTTCTTAATTCCAAGTTAAACCAGCCTGTGGTTTTTATAGTCGTAACACTTTGTTTGTATATTGGTGCTAAAAATAAATTTGAAAGGGGAACAGCAGAACAGTGGCATTGACTGTATTGAGCTAAGTAATTTTAAAGAATAAATGCATAAGAAAACTACTTATTCAAGCCCTTCCAGAAAATGAACTATTTAAATTTATTTCCCACAGTAAGAATCTTTGAGTACTGTCTTTTCAGCAGCTCAATTGCAAACACCAGAAAGTGAATTGGAATGCTTCCACTTATGAAAACTAAGAACGGTCTTATCACATGAGATGCTTTCTATGGAATGCAAATGTTTACCATACATCATTTGAATTTTTCTCATCTGTGAAATATTTCATTGAAAATAAAAAACACTCATCCAAATCCTTCTTTTTGAAAACATCTAGAAGGACAAAACAAGCAGTCTGGATTATGGCCATACACAATTGCTATTCAATAAAAGTCAAACTGCAAAGACTGCAGTAAACAAAAAGTTATCATACAACCAATTCTAATATCAGCAGTATCTAAACCGTGGAAAGTTTTACAAGTTTTACAACTGCAAGTTATCTGGTGTATACATTCATATTATTGCCCTTTGTTGCGTGGCTTTAGAATTGCTTAATTGATTCATCGTCTCCATAAAGCAAGCAGCTAATGAAGATTTTCTTATCTCACAGAGCCAGTGCTTTTGAAAAGGAAGGATCCCAATTTGGTCTGTCCTGATGCTTTGAAGTTCTGAGTGGCAATGGTATGCTGCATAGTGACAAACGGGATATTTTAGGTGACTGTAGATTTTTTTCATTAGACTTGGAGGCATAAAAGAGGCTGGAATGAAGCAACAAGTTGGAGATGTTAGTTTCAAAATTGGGGGAAGGAGACAAATCAAATGTATGGCTTGGTGAAAAAAAATAGTTTTTCTGTATTTTTAATCAAATGCATTTCATATCGGTATATTGCATAATCTAAGAATTAGTTCTCCCTTTCTGCATCTACTTCCTGGAAAACCCTGATAACAGAGATATTTTTAGAGCACTACATTCCTGAATTAGCAGATTTTTCAGAGTTCTAAAATAATGTTTGTGCAATTTGGTCAGGTATAAGAAAATGTTTTACAGAAACAAACAGCGAAGATATATAATTCAAAGTGCAATATTCTACAGTTACGTATTGTAGGAAAGGTAATGATGACATTATTTTGTCAAAGGTATGATTAGAAAAATCCCTTTTCCATTCTATTTCATTTTCATTTACAAATATATTTACAGGGATAGTATATATGTGCTCATAAATGCACGAATATGTAGTACAATTCTTGTACTTCTTAAGGTAATGCTTAGAGCTCTTAAACTTTTATGAATGGTACACACACTGCACTAGGTAATATGTATTTTATGAACAGTACACACATTACCAAGTAATATGCAAAATATTCAACAATTATCTGCAAGCCTTTAAATATCAAGTGGTAGAAGGCCATGTATTGGGCTAACCTCAAATACTACAAATACTACTGTTAGAAAATGTTAAATCATTTATTGTGTTTCAAAAACCTATCCACCAAACAAAATGCCACTTTTGTGACCCCAGATAGCGGAGCTGGCCGGGAAATGGAGACAGTTTGCAAGTAAGATTGCTCTTCAATGCCATGTTCAACATTCTTTTCTTAACATGGAAGAATTGCCATTCTTGGCTCTAGTGCACTTGAAACTTTATCGAACGTCATTTGAAGAAATTCTACAAAAAACTAGGCTTGTGTAAATGGCCTTTTTATATGTGTTTAGTTGCTTTAATTAGTTATGTAATTCTACTGAATAATTATCTGTGTGTGGAATTTGCATTAATATTAAGTATATAACTTACTCAGGTGTTCTGGGGGGCCGTGTTGCTCCTATGCTGCTGCTATTTGCTGATGTTCTTTTCTGCACATAGCTACAGTGGAGGTTTATCAATGTTTTAATAGTTTTCATAACTCTAAAGGAGAACATCAACTGGGTTTTTTTAGTTTGAGAGCAAGAAATTGATGGTCGAGAGGCCCCAGGCAATGCTATGGAGCACATTCTTTGTCATGTTCTCCTTTGTACCCTAACTGCAGAAAACAATCACAAATTCTCACATTTCTCCCTCCTTCCCCACATTTTCTATAGCAGTAAAAGAGCGAGACTGGTTTCCAGACATGGGGCTTGGTGTGTTTTGATCTGTTGGCATCACCCAAGACAGGCAGAAAACTCTCACTGGTTTTAATGTCCTTCATTCCCTCTATCCTGATCTGGAGTATTATGAAGCGTGGGATGAAGAAATCTCTTATTTTGAGCAGCTACTCTAGCAAGCATCTAAATTACTTTCTCAGGAGCTCCCAGAGTCAAAGGTTTACCTTGGGACTTCTCTTGAATGACTGGAGTCATCCAGATGGAGAACTGTGAGCAGATGCAACAAAGAGCAAGCAGCAAATGCTCAGAGCACCCATTACTGGATTGCTCACAGAGACACAAAAGCCATGGAGGCACGGGAAAGCATTATCAAACATGATTTAGCTTCAGTTTAAAAAAATAAGGCATGCATTGAGAGGCTTAATTTAGTTCATATTAATTTTCTTTTTAACTCAATACCCTTTCAAGGCCACAAACCATATCCTGAGGATCAGAAGTGCTCTCCAGCTAGCTAGAACGTAGAGCATTCAGTGTTGCTGAGATAATAAACTGGAAATAAGTAACAATAAAAAACATGAGAACATCACGGTGCTTTTGAAAACAAGCAATATTTTATCTTTATTACATATATAACCATCCTTCTTACCTGATGTCATACCTTAAATATTTCTTAATAAATTGGCCAGGTGAAGTTTATCTAGCTTATGTAGAGAACCTACCAATCACTTTTGGAATTGTTAGCAGTTATCCCAGGGAACGAATGCAGAATGTGAGCTCGGGACACAAAACACCAGGAAATGTCATGCCTATTTTTAGGAAGGGGAAAAAGAAATCTGGAAATTAAATGTCAGTCAGTTTACTTCTCATTCCTGGAAAAGTACTGTAATAGGCAACCAAAGAAACTAATTCTAATCTCCTAAACAAAAAAAGAAAGGTCATTTAACAACCAATATATATAGTCAGAAATGGATTGTGTTGAACCCTTCTGTGGTTTGGTAGCAGGCTCTGTAGGTACGAGTGGAGCAGCAGATGTCACGCATCTTAATTTTGGCAAGGCTTTTGATACTGCCTCATAGGTTGTAAGAAAGTCTGGTCTGCCAGAAGTTACTAGGAAAGGGATGGAAAACTGGACAATTGTACTTTGAGAAGAGTTATCAGCCATTCAATGCTAAAGGGAAATAATTTGTAAGATCTGCAAGATTCCCATGCTGATATGATGAGCGGACCAGCAGTCTTGGAAGCTGTTTCTTCTGTTTTGAGTTTGCGGTGATTAAATGTTTGTGGTGGAAAAAGTCAAATTTTGAGCAAAACCATTAGCAATCTTACAACAGCCCAAACTGTTGACAAAAAATTTAAATAAGCTGTTTTAAAATGTCAGTCTTTTCTAGTATGAAAAACAGATACATCAAGTTGTAGTGCTCTCCATTCAGGTAAGGATGCAATGCGCAGAATGTAATAAATCCGTTGCCAATACTTACTGTAGTGAAGCCTCAATGCATACTAGAAAAATCTAATACTTTTTCATCTATATCTTTATACCACACTGAAAACTATATGTCTGGCCCCTGTTACACTGCATTGCATACTAAAATCTGTCTTCTTTACATGGTTGCTGGCTGCACAGTTTATAGAAAAATAGTTTAGTAGAAACTACTATGTTTTATGCTATGTTGACACTTAAGTGAATCATGCTTCCTGCTATTTCTTATTGCAGAAATATATCTTTTGGTTGTTACTACTGAAGAATGTTTGCATGTATCTGAAGTTTTTTAGACTTCTTAGAGACCTACTACAATCAGTGTAATTGGAGGTAGCTATTTATGGGTAATTCTTATAGATGGTAACACAGAACACATCCGCTACTGACCAGTCAGAGGTTACATTTTGTTTTCTTGAGGTCAAGATGGTGGATTATTGTTGCAAAAGGTACTGAAAATTGACGTGCAGTGGCTGTAAACATACACAGTTTCCAAAGCTTTGAGATTTAAATTTGCAGAAGACTCACAGAATGTTGTCCATCTATTTCAACTGCAGATCCTTAGGACAAAAATTATGTGTAATTTCTTCTTAATACATGAAAAATACCTGTATTTTAAGGACATTAAGGGTTCTGAGTAAGCATATAATCATTAAATATTCACAGTGTACAATGTTTAATGTGCACAACATTGAATACGCCAAAGAATAATGCCATAATTATAGCTTCTGTAATAATTATGTTTTATTGTGGCTTCCTTACTCTTTTTATCCCACAGTTGGTATAAGCTTTTAAGCAGATGCCTTGGTTTTGCCCTTTGCAGCTTATAGGCAGATCACTGCTGTGTTGATTCTGCAGTCATTGTCAGCTATTCAGCAATCTCATTTTTCTTTTACTGTTTTGGCAGAGATGAAATGCAAAGTTTTTAACCTTCCACTTTCCTGCTACTTATTTGGCTGTTGGAAGCAAAGCTTAAAGCTTAAATAGGCGAGCAGGCATATCCTCAACAGTAACACGTTTTTCTTCTCCCTTGAGCTCCTGAAGCAACTGACTATTTAAAGAATGAAACACAGTCAGTGTGAGGACACAAATAAAAAGGCTAGAGTAAAATATAATTTCAGTGGTGTCTTTTTGAATTAACAGTAGCTTAGATTCCATAACTCAAACCTCCAAACAAAAACTTGTCTTGTAGATACAGAATATATTACACATTTCTTATTATAGATGTGGATTATATATAGATATATTCTGTAGATATAGATATCTTTCTATATATCTATTCTATAGATATAGACTAGATAGAGAGGTATATTCAATATATATAGACTATATATCCTGGGATCAGAAGTTTATGTGGACCTGTATCCGACATTAAAAAAGTCATGTAAGCATGGATTTCAGTTCTGGATCTTTCTGTTCTGAGATGATGGGAGCGCTGGACTTTGTCATGCAAAGACAGATTATTATCCAGAGGACTCAATGCAAGGCTGTGCACAGTAGTACAGCCACCAAGAAACAAATGGGATCTGGCATGGTGTGGACCTCCTGAAAGACTGAAGCTTATGTAGTATTGTTGGTTCTGTTTGTCCACACCTGCCTCTGGTTTGTTCCTGCAAAATCTTTTTGACTCTGTGGGACAAAATTAACCCCACTGAGCAGAGGGTACAAATAGAAGTTCCGACAATCTTTGTGGAATCGGATGCTGGGTTAGAGGAAAAAGCCCCAAAGCGATACCCTACTGCTAGACAGCCTGCTGCCAGCTGGGCTCAGCTGAGCTGAGTTCAGTCCAGCAGCCTGCCCTTATCACCAGATGAGATGCAGGTGCTACCACTTGCTCAGCCACCCAGTCAGAGGAGGTGGAGGAAGCAAAAGCTCAGAGGGTTGGGGCTGACTGCTGGAAAAGGAGGGCTGCTTGGAGAGAGGATTGAAGGTAGAGTGGAAAGTCTTCCAGGGCTTTTTATAGCTGGAGGTAGCAAAGAAGGTGGTGGGGCTGTAATGTCAGATGTTAAAGAAGGTAAGGGTTCTGGTCGATTATTATTTTTTGGTGGTGATGGTGGGAGGACTTAGGGACATAAGATGCAACTTGTGAGAGAAAAGGCCTTGTTAGTTCTGCTACTCAAAGTGGCATGTTTGTCTTCCTCGTGTCAGGTGCTGCTTTGCAATGCAGACTGTATTTGTACTTCTGCAGCATAGTGCAATAGAGCAGCTGTTGTTTTAATGCTGACCGGTTGGCCTCTGCACCATTTTACCCTGTCAGGTAATTTCAGTTGAACAACAAACATGCATAATTTTGTAGTTGCTGGTACTACAAGTAAGTGTTTGCAGAAAGTAATGCAAATGTGGAAATGTTAGACATGTAGAATTACAATTGTGTTTCAGCAAATGTTTTATGTCCTTTTTTTTCTTAAAGTACATTCTTGGTTGAAAGCAGTCCCAGGGACCTGTTTTAAATCTACATTAAGTGGATGAAATATGGTTTAAAGCAATAAAGCATTGAAATTCAGAGCTCTGGGGTTTGCTCATTCATTTTCATAGGTCATCTTAACATTATCCTTTATGTATTGCTGCAGGCTCCCATAAGTGGGTTCACTGGCAGTTTGTCTTGGGGTTGGGACATGTAACAGACTGAGCAGCATGGGCTGCACATTTACAGAGTCACCACTGTGTTACGGGCTGGACGCATGTATAGCAGAAAATGATGATGGGGTGGAAGAGTAGGGTTTCAGGTGGCTCAGCAACTCTAGTAAACCTCCAGCTGCTTTATATGGGAAAGAGAGAATTGTGTTTCTTAGGAAAATGCTTTATATTAATGCTGTTCTTGCCATAGAGATTACCAACAAATATTATTTTGATACATCCTTGAGGCATCAGAGATTTTGCTTCTGAGCGGCGATGAGAATTTAGAAAAAAATTCCATTACTGAAGGGTTTGATTTTGGTGGAGAGTTTTTCCTTTCTGTTTCCAGTGCTGTTGGAGTGAAGAGTTTCTTTAAACTGACAGTCCCTCTGCTGCTTTAGGAGGAAAACCAGTGAGATGGTGTTAGTGGTGTTGGTGCTGCTTCTGCTCTTGCAAGGTAACTCGCATTCTCAAATATTCCTTTTCAGTTGCCACTCTGTAGTGAAGAGTAAAGAAAGAGGGAGGAAAAGGTACGAGTTGCATTCATGACCTTTTAGGTGAAGTCATCTAAACTGAGAACGCTGAAGTTATCTGTAGAGCAGTATCATTAGGTCTTAAAATTTGATTCTGTGATTATAATAATCCCTACTTTGGTGTAGGCGCTACTAGCTCATTTGAGGCACTGGGGATCAAATTTAAAGTATCTACTTCAGCCCATTCAACAGCCTGAGTTTTTGAAGGAGGAACTTCAGTACTTCAGTTGGCAGAGGGATCAATCAAGAAGCAGCTCTGACACATCTCCCGAGATGCGTATCTGTGTGTTTTAGTGTGGATGCGTGCCCTCTCTTCTGCTCATTCTCATACACAGGTACTCAATTAGAAATGAGCCATGCCGTCGCTTTCTCTTTCCCAGTGGTCTCTCTAACTTTGCAGAGTGTATTGAGCTGAAGTGTAGACATACATATTGAGTAACTGTGAGCCTGCATTCCTGCGTAATTGTTTTAGCTTTAAGAAGAGTTACAATCCCTGGGTATGTGTTTAGCTTCTGTTCTGGGTTAAATATTAAGCCCTTGCACAATATGCTTTTGCTGCCTCAAAACAAGGCTACTATGTGAACTTATTTCTGTCCTTTGTGTAAAGATTATTATCAACAAATGAGGATTTATCTTACTAAGTACTACAAACATGCAAGAAACTCTTTCTGTTCCATTATTATTAATAAGTTAACGAGACTTGTTGCAGATGGTAATTTTTCTGATTGTATTACTTGATTCAGGAAGGGCTGCAGGATAACCAAATACATGTGTTAGCTATTAGGTTTTGGGTAGAGAATATAGGGAAGAAAACAAGAAGTCTACCTAACCGCCCTGCATAACTGTCTTGTTCTATATCTCCTGTTCATTAGCTCTGTTTTCAAGATTTCATTCTGAAGTTTGTACATCGCTATCATTGGCCCCGTTGCTCTGGCTCTCATACGACCCTTTTTTGTCATTCTTTTATACCATATTTTCATCTTAGGAGATAAGAGGTTAATTTTCACATTTCCTTTAGCAAAGTAGCCTGGAGGGTTTATTTGAGCATTGTTTCTGTTTTCCATCTTCAGAGTTCACTAACGACAGGATTAAGAACTTGGAAGTTAAAAATGTAGACGTCCATTTAATTAAAGGGATTGACTGTCGGGGTTGTATTTTTCTTTCTCATTAGCATTCTGTTCATTCTGTTTTCTTTCCCTATCTCCCCATTCCCTACATACTCAGCTTGTAATAAAAGTTGGTTCTTGAATGTAAAGAAGTGTGTTAATGCACCTGGGAAAAACATGTACGGGAAAGAATTGAATTTGTTTCTATCTAACCTAGGTGAGATATAATGGAATGTTTCATTGTTTATCTTTACAGTAATAATCAAAGCATCCTTTCAACACTCATAAGGATTATTTAAGAAGAAAATTCAGTAAATGTATTTATTTGCTTGTTTTCAACAGAAAAACAATCTCCTATTTTAAGTTTATGTCCCTGCAGCCAAGTGATAAGGGCATTTTAATGTTTTCCTGCATCTATCTTTCCATTTTAATGTGTTGCAGGATTAAGGGATAGCTGATGCTGCCGTTGCATAAATGTGAGCAAGTAGAGATCCTCATTACAGGGCGAAGTGGATAAAAAGAGTCAGTAACTGAAGGTGATGGAACTGTTGTGTCTACTGTCCATTAACTCAGTAATAGCACCTCTTCTCCAGATGAGGGGAATGGCAGGGAGCAGCATTTTGCTGCGTTGCAGGAGCAAATCCCTAAAACCTCTGCAGCAGAAATGTCTGCGAGTAAGGAGATAAATATGTGAAGACAGATTGCAGCAAAGACTTTGGGGGCATCAGAGGTTTTCTGTTCTGGTCTAACTATTATGTAGAATTACTTGCATCGGCAAGGTGTTGAGCATACTGTTCACAACCCTGGGAATATAAGCTAGGCTGGTAATACGCATGCATGTTTTCCAGGATTTGTGAGTTCTTTTGCCATGTAACTCATAGCTGAGTGTTTCTTCAGCACTGAAAATAAAAATGCTCTGCAAAGCATATTGTAGCCATAAAATCAAAGAAACCAAACTGCATCTACTGACACTTCAGGGTTTCATTTGGCTGCTCAATAGGCATAGTGTTTATGGTTCATCCAGCAAATGTAAACAAGGCAGTCTCTCAGATGCACGCTCTCTATTGCTCTTCATTAGAGGGAATGTGTGGTGCTTATAGCTTCAGTATTGGAAGGAAGGGAGTTGAAGTTCTTTGCCTTCTATGTTACCTCTGGGACTATTTCTAAAGTAGAAGTTGCTGTCATTCTACCAGAGGACTGGCAAGATTTACTATACAAGCTTTGGCCTTCTGACTTCCTTAAGCTTTACAGCCAGGAGTCCTGAATATATGTCCCTGCTGCACCGCAAGGAAATTTGTGTCATTAGCCTCAGAAGTCAAATAAGCAGTAAGTCATACAAACGCATCTGTGTATTGATTTTGAGTAATTTAAAAATAAATAGAGTTGATAGGTAACCTATCTTCCTGGTTTTGGCAACACCATCCAATTGAAAGCAAAAAAAATCTATATGGTCTGTTGCTCCTTTAGTCATGCGTTATTTACATTTTAGTTGGCCACTGAAGTGTTCTTTATGAATTTTGGAGTCAAGGGCTGCAACCAGGTTTCAAATACAACATACAGATGGATCCCAAAAGGGAAATATACTTCTGAATGTCTAAAGGCTATCTTCCAGGAGACGTTTTAAAAGACGCTAATGTTCACATTAGGTTTCATACATTTTAATATATGTAGTATCACTTTTCCTGGGAAAGGGATGATCAAATGATTAGGTTTAGATATAATTGCATTTATCTTCTCAATCTTTTACATAAATCCTCTCATAACTTCACTTCCCACCTTTTGGAATTCTGTGGCTTTGCTACAAAACAGCTTTGTGTATATTTGCCTCACTTATAGGAAAGAGGAATTTCTCCTTTTCTTTTTAAAAAATTTTCAGCTTGTATTATTTTTGACTAGTAATGTATACCTAACAGAACAGATAAAATGCTATTGATAGAGTAATATTTTTCAAGTTGTTTACTGTGCTCTGTTTCACACAGTATTGACAGAAAATCATGTTTGGGTAGAAACCATAACACAAAATGCTGCTGTGATGTTATGCAGTTTTCTTTTTATTCCAAAGTTTCCAGCGTTTGGCTTCATACGTATGTTCAACATATAGTTGCATGTATCCAGCCTGGCTTTGCTTTTATGTCATTGCATGGCCTATTTATGATAGAAATAGGGAGTCACTGCTTTCTTTTAAATTTCTGCTGAAGTTCTGCTTATTTGTTTTTTTTAACCAGTGTTTTCTTTATGTTTTATTGTCACTAACTTGAAGTGCTTTGAAATGTTTGCATTAATGGCATTAAAAAAGTCTGTGATTGACTGACTTGAAATTTCTTCCGCTGTATTATTTTCAGTAATAACCAGGATTTTACAGAGTCTGTGGTAGATGTGTTTGTTGCTAAATGCATCTGTACTCAGTATGAGGGGATTCTGCTGAAAGAAGTAGTGCCATACGATGAGTTACTAAAAGACTGGCATTTGGACAGCAATGCTCACCTGCCTGGTGTGTATAACTCAGGAGATGTTAAAGCAGTTGAAAAACAGAAAGCAAGAAGTTGTTTTGCCGAAAGTTGTAACAAAATGCCTGATAGTCAAACTGAAATGCAAGGGGGGAAAATAAAGAGTATTAAGATTTAGCACTTACATAACCCTCTACATCTTTTGAGTGCTAGAGGTATTAACTATTTAAGCCTCTAGATAAATTTTTCAGCATAAAAAGAAATACGTATGTGTATTATCCTTTTTCTCTCTTGGAAAAACATACAGACCAAAAGGCTAAATAACTCACCCAAGGCTACATATCACTGGTAAAACCTGGATATACTTGGCTCCCGGGCCTGTGCTCAATTCGTGCAATAGTATATGTCTTAATGGTGTGTGAGTAGAAATAACTACACAAAATCCCTATTTTGATGTAGATAGCAAACCTAAGATACTGTATAATAACACAGCACAATGAATTTACAGCAGTAACACAAATGCTAGTCTCAGCTAACTGCAGTACTGTACCTAGATAGCACTAGCAGTTGTATTGATCCAGGCCACTAAATCTTTAATTATCTTTCATAGTAAAACTTGTCTAAATAAATTGCTGTGTTGCTACCCAGTACCACTGTTCTTTGGCAGCCGCAGAGGTTGATGCTTGGGTCACTTGCTACTTTTTTACCATATCCATGCTCTTTATTTAAAGATTTGGTACTATTAAAAGGAGAAGTAACGCATCTAAAAACTAATGGACTACTAGACTGTTAGTTCTGGAGCATAACATTCCCTACTACCCCTCAAAACAAGTCTGTAATAAGTTATGGCTGTACAAATTTTCCTATCCCCTGAAACTCTCCCGTTTATTTCAACATACTTGTATTTTGGGTCACCTAAAGGAGTCGAGGGGCTAGTTTGGTACTGTTGTCACTTACAGGGCTAGCGTGGTAAGTTTGGTTGTAGTGTTTGTAAGAGGGATATGTACTTTTCTGGCACTAGGAGAAAAAGAACGCCTTTGGCTCATGTGATAATAAACAGTCATTGAAGGTGCCATCCTCTTGACGTCTTCCACAATGTGTGTGGCTGTTTCATCTTCGGTGATATGCAGCTGCCATTAGGTATTGTGATTATAGCCAGATGATTTCTGTCAATGCTCTGTGCACTTAATATATCAGTTTTAAATATACTTATGTGCATGTACTCATGTGCATGTATTTAGCTGCTGAAGAAGGACTTGTTTCAACTGAGAAAACTGACCAAATGTATTAGAGATTTGCATTGACCCATCCGAGATTTCAGATTTTATTTCCAAACTGTGTGGATACTTCAGTTGCTGTGATACAGATTTTTGAGTCCCTGAGACTAGGTATGTTTATACAGCAACAGCTGTGCCAGGTCTTATTCTCACTATACCTATGTGAAAATGGAGATGGTTTCGAATGAGGTATGTGTGGAATCAGGAATAAAATGGCAGAGATGGTGCTGAGGCAGATTCAGGAACATGAATAAACAAAGGCTGGGAGCACCTAAGTAGGCACAGTTGTGACATGTCTAAATATTTCTGTTAAACGTGTTGTTAAGAGGTTGAAGTTTTCTTTGTTGTTGTCATATAATCAATTATCTCTTCAGCGCATTGCCCTGTGACAGGGCTGTGCCGCTGCTAATTTGTTTTATAGTTAGTGCAGTTCACAGTCATGCCTTACATTTGTTTTTATTCTGTAGTATATGGATCTCAGTGAAATAATGGTATGAAGATATAATATTCCACAGGAATCTCTTTAATACTTGACTACAAACCACTATACCACATACCATTATACTGACATGTTTTATCAGGAGCGAAGATATAATTTAATAACAGAAGTTTTCCTTTCATGGTGAAGGGAGGAAAAAAAAATCAGTGTTTAAAAAAACCCACAGCACCTGCAATTCAGGAGAAATATCATAAAGTGGAGTAATATTCATGTCTGTCTGTATCTGAAAATTGAACCATAAAATCCCAAATGATTACAAATAGTCTTCGTGCTTGCTGTCAGTGAAGTCAGCCAGCTGTGTAGATTAACAACTTATGATACTTTTTAACTGCAATGTTTTGTTTAAATAACCCATTTATATTAAAAAATTTCCGCTATCCTCCTTTCCAGTGGTTGCTAACTATGACCATAGCAACAGATAGTGATGTCACGAGTGGAGTTCAATGTGTTGATTATACGATAAACTGGAGAGAGAAGAAAATAGATACTCTGTTTACAAACATCTTGAATGCAGTGAGAGTTTTATAAGAAGAGGAGACTAGAGGAAAATTGACGTTTCTTATTCCAAGTCTTTGGTTTCTGTTGTTGACTGAGATGTACATTTTGTCTTGAAAGTCTGGATTTTTCTTCTAGTTTGAGAACTGCTGTTGCAGTGGTGTGGTTCAGTAGGAGAACACCCAAGAGCTGTGATGTAAGAACACGTAGGTACTTATATCAGCTGTACTAAGTCTTGTTGTTTAAAATGTAATAATAATAATTAAAAAAACCCAACCAAAACAAAGGAGTAGAGTTGTGTGATAATTAAGTTGCATTAAACAAGAATTGAAGCTGCTGAAAACCTGGGGGGAGAAAAACATTTTAACACAAGTAGTGCACTTATGAATATTATTCCTTAGTTTTTTACTGTAATTGCTTGCTTCTGGATTGTAGCATTGTCTCTCACTGCAAACATCTCTTTCATGACCAGTTATGTAGTGATTATCTTGGGTTTTGTTTTGTGGGTTTTTGTAATCTCTAGACCAGTAATTGCTTGATATGAGCATGATTTTAAATATATATTTGGGATAACTCATCTGAGCATCCGTTCTGGGAGCCTCTATCTCCAAATAAGCTTTTCCGAGGGTGAACTGCTAAGAATTTTATAACAAGACTCAATATTTGATGATTCTGCTTAAATCTGAGATACTTTTTTGTAACAGTCCTATACATATATGAAGACACTTGTGACAGCTCTTGTTTTTTGAGTGTCCTCCTGCATGTCACGCTTTCTGGATTATTCTTTGGGGTTGGATGGTTGCGGGGAGGGGAGTGGATGGTTCTGGTGTGGTTTTGGGGTGGTTTTGATTCTTCTTGACTAGCCCACATGTTTAAATCTGATAGCCAGAACTGAGTGGAGGCTACACTGGGTGAGAAACAGGGTTATTTCTTAAATTTTCCAATGATACTGCTATTTGCACACCCTCGTGTGAGGTTTGTCTGTTTTGCAGTCAGTTACTCCTTCTCAAATAGTGTTTTGAATTTCTTCATTGAACTGCAAACCTCAGTCTTGTGGAGAGGCTTGAACAGGTCTTTGGAATTCTAATTCTGCCTTCCAGAGTCTTTGGGACTTTATCTGCAGATTTAGTAAGTGAAATCTAGATTCAGTCAACAAACACCAATGAAAATATTAAATAATGCCAGGCCAAAGACAGACCCTGTGCGTTTTTACCTGATATAACTTTCCAGTCAGGTAGTAGATCACTGATTTGTCAAGTACGGTTTTCCATCCACTTTTGTTCTAGCCTTACACTTGCTTTACACGAAACAGGTTTTGTCTAATGTGTTCGTGAACAAATGTGGGGAATAATGTCTATAGCCTTACTAAACCAAGACCTTGCAAGCTCCAAAACTAGTGCTAGAGAATAGGGAAGCCAAGCTTAAAACATGGAAATTCTGCCACTTCTCTCATTTCCTCCTGGAAATATATCTGCTGAACCCGTCAATAGCTAGCCTTCCTTCATTTCACGAGAGTATTCAACCTCTGCCTGGCAATTAGGGCTGTCTTGGTTATTCCTGTGTAACCTGGGGACACTTTCATGACTAGAAATCCCAGTTGCTTCCCAGAAGCACGTGTGCCATGCCATAGCTAGAGAAGCGATAGTATAAACTAGCATTGATTGTAAAATCAATGCATTAATTTGTGTAGTTGTACTTAATATTCAGTGGCTGTGTAAGTATAAAATTTTTATTAATAGATGGTTGATTTGCAGTAACAGTATACCTGGAACCTGAATAATATTTTGTGAAACTGGCAAACATAGTGCTTTGTTGCTATGGACATGTTGCTCTGTAGCACATACGCTAATATTTTGCTCTGTGATTGAGTTCTGAAAAACATGGACTGTTTGTGGAAGACATGTATTTAAATAATTTTGATTAATAATTCCCCATCAGAATTGGAAGAGACATGGGTAGTGAAATGCTCACTCTGTTAAGCCATGCGTACACTACTCCAAGTCAGGATTTCACTTGAACAACTGTTTTTAACTGCAATGTGTCTGTATGTTTTTTCCAAAAGGGGAAATCTACGGGGGGGAAGTCTTTCAGTAACTATGTTGTTATTACTCCATAATGTCTCTCTTTTCTATTAACATCCCTGTTACTGTGTGGTGGCTGGCTCATGGAGAAAGATCGGTGCTTGCTGTGTAATTTGGACAAAAGTTTTTAAAAGGGGAACAGAGGTTTTCTATTAAAAAATATCTTACAAAGAGGGACTGATATTCGTATTAGCTAGAGTTAATATTGGAAAAGAGGCTTTATGAAGGCCTAGGTACTAAAACATTGCATGCTTGTTCATGAGCAGATGGCAGCCTTCTAAGAGAAAGCTTAATCAGGTTACCTTGATTTTCATTTTATGATGTTTTTATAACCTAGTATTATCTATTTATTGTGTAATCTGGTAGACTAATAACCTAATAAATATCTAACTTTTGGGCGTTATCCACTTGTAGAGTCAATTTTGGTATTTTCACATAAAAAACATTATTAATGGAAATCGAGCTATTTAAGATACTGATGAATTCATTTGTGGCATTTTAAGAAATGATGCAATTTTCAGTGCAGGAAAAATTTATTTAACTCCAAAAACTTTGTCTTAAATGCCTTAATAATGGTATCCCCTTTGGAAAATTCTCTTTACTTCTAATGGCCTGATTCACGTTCCACTGATGTTAACAGAATAATTACCATAAGCTTTAGATCAAACTTAGAGATTTTTTGCACCAGATTTATTTTTTAAGAATTTGGACAATTAGGAAGGCTGCAATTAAAAGTCCCAGAGTGTATCTAAGTGCTAAATTCTGGCTGTGATAAATGGAAGTGATGAAAACCTCATTAGGTGCCTGTTTACATGTTCAGATACTTAGAAGAACTGGGTGTATAAAATGACTTGTCTCCATCATTGCTGCCTTTTCCCATCCTGTCAGACCATAGTCTTGGTTAGGCAGCACGTCATACACAGCTTGTAGTTTCAATGGCCCGACTCACCTTTGCTTTCAGATCAATCTGTTCTAGTCTCTGGCTGCTTCTGTGGTAAAGGTATCGCTGAAATGCTTGTAGGGCATCATAATACTGAATCCACCATTATAACTGCCTACCACTCGCAGAGATCTACGTTGCTGTTTGTTTATTGGCTGCTGTTCCCTACAGGCTTCCACTGAGCTCCAGAGAAATTTTAAAAATTCTTCTATTAAAACATATGATTTAAAATGCTCCTTTCCCTATGCTTAAGAAATCCCAAAGGATCAGTCTGCTTAGTTTACTTCCTGGTTGCTCCTGCCTTGAAAATGTTAGATTGAGTTAAGTTCAATATTGCTTTAAAAAACCAATATTTATATTTTTCATTAATTCTGTGCTGGGTATGAATTACTGATGGGTCCACTCCATCTGCTGCAGTTGTCTTCCTCAAATATGCTGGTAAACTGAGCAGCCGGGAATCAGATTTTCCTTGGAACATAAGTTGGTGCTGTCATAATTTAAAAGTTATATCAGACAATGAAAACAAACAATAAACCCAGGAAACATGTTAAGCCAATTTTAGGGTGCTCTGTGCAGCTGTTGTGCAAAAAGCGGCTGCAAGCCCTCATAATACTGAATCCACCATTATAACTGCCTACCACTCGCAGAGATCTACGTTGCTGTTTGTTTATTGGCTGCTGTTCCCTACAGGCTTCCACTGAGCTCCAGAGAAATTTTAAAAATTCTTCTATTAAAACATATGATTTAAAATGCTCCTTTCCCTATGCTTAAGAAATCCCAAAGGATCAGTCTGCTTAGTTTACTTCCTGGTTGCTCCTGCCTTGAAAATGTTAGATTGAGTTAAGTTCAATATTGCTTTAAAAAACCAATATTTATATTTTTCATTAATTCTGTGCTGGGTATGAATTACTGATGGGTCCACTCCATCTGCTGCAGTTGTCTTCCTCAAATATGCTGGTAAACTGAGCAGCCGGGAATCAGATTTTCCTTGGAACATAAGTGTGGTGCTGTCATAATTTAAAAGTTATATCAGACAATGAAAACAAACAATAAACCCAGGAAAACATGTTAAGCCAATTTTAGGGTGCTCTGTGCAGCTGTTGTGCAAAAAGCGGCTGCAAGCCTGGTACGGGCTGGGGCATGAATCTTCAGATGGTTTAGAAACATTGGAATTAACGAGTCCTTAAAACGTGACTAATTTTTTTTTTTTTTTTCCCTGATGCACAGGGCTCATACTTGATCTAAATAAAACTCCCAGAGTCTGCAGCCTGTGAAGCCTTGTGTCTTGTTCTATACCTGTCTTTAGTTAATAAAATTGAAACGTTCCATTTTTCACAGAATTATTAAGATATCTATAATTCATTTTGGGGTTTCTAATTTAAAATTAATTTGGTTATGTAACTGATGACAACAAAGAGTTGTCTTCAGTAGTTTCTTCATCTTCTGATTCTTTTTTTCTGTACAAATTAACATTAAACTCTTCACACTATTCTGAACATGGAATTTATAATGTTTAACCCTTCTGCACTGATCTTTTTAGATTCAAATATATTTATGTTCATTTAATCTTTAAAATTTACTTACATTTCACTCACAGATGTTACATTTTGCTCACAATAAATATTTGTGTATTATAATTTTTTTTAAAAAATCTTCATTTTGAACAATTTTCTTAATAATTACATCTTAATTCCCTTTGCTCTTGATTAGTATAATGGTCTAATTGTCAGAATTTCCAGCCAGTTTAATACAGATAGTAGCAGTGTGCATCTCACCAGTATTCAGGGATCACCTTTAAAACTTTGGTTACAGTCGCAGCTGGCATCGAAGCAGTCTGAAATACGTTTTGGTGTTTTTGAACAGTCTTTCTAATGCTGCTTTCTTTAGAACTAAAGTAGAAATGAATGTAAATGTCACTGTTTTAATATTCAATTATTAGCACTCCATTGGAATTTTATCTTTATTTGCTTTATCAAATGTCCTATTAATTGCATTTTATATCCCCGCTCTGTAAATCTATCACAGTTTCTTTGATTAATTTTCTAAGTCAATTAAGCTAGTACAGGTTCATTGAATAAAGCAAAAAATCATACTGTGATTTTTTTAGCAGTTTTTATTATAAAAACTGTCAATAAAGGTAATGTAAACAGGATCTTTAGCTGATGTCTGATGACTGATTTCAGAGCTGAAAATATAACCTTATATATTTTTCAGGAGATTTATTTATTGGTATCTACTGATAGCTTTATAGAAGTTCAGTGTTCTTTGTATCCACGTTAGAAAATTGAAGTGATATGAATAAAATACACACAGCCTTTGAACACTGCTATGTTCTCACTGTAATTTTCTACACCCCCTCCTACATATAAACTAGTATGCTACAGTAGGTATGTGTGATTTCCCCTATTGCTTTAAATAGGGGAAATGCTTCTTCGAAAGCAAAATAGTTGTGAATTATTAATGTTAACCACACCGTGCCAAAACAGGAGAAAGAAATGCAGGAGTGTTCATTACTGATTGATTAGTGTACGAATAATTTGACTTAGCACTGGGGCTCTTTTTGGCCCTATTGATGTATGAACTTGTTTCATCTAGTATAATATAATTATATGTTGTTTCAACCTCATGCTCAAGGATATGACTAATAGCACAGCTGAACTCAATGGGGCTTTGCATCAAGTAATATAAGTGAAGGTTCTTCGAAAGCAAAATAGTTGTGAATTATTAATGTTAACCACACCGTGCCAAAACAGGAGAAAGAAATGCAGGAGTGTTCATTACTGATTGATTAGTGTACGAATAATTTGACTTAGCACTGGCTCTTTTTGAGGCCCTATTGATGTATGAACTTGTTTCATCTAGTATAATAATTTTATATGTTGTTTCAACCTCATGCTCAAGGATATGACTAATAGCACAGCTGAACTCAATGGGGCTTTGCATCAAGTAATATAAGTGAAGGTAGGAGTTTCTTGCTCCAAGTCTTGCATTCAGATTTCCAAGTTTGTGCCTGTCCCAGTCTGCATTAGTGTCAGCTCTTTGCTCCGCAGGCTTTCTCTGGAACTTTACATGTTCTTTTATTCTTATCTGTTTTTTGAGCTTCCTCTGTCCTATTCAGTTAAGCCCTTAAATTTTTACATGTTGTCTCTAGATTAAACCTTTATCTTGTATAGTCAAGAAAAGACCATCTAATACATGTAAAATGCAAAGTAACCAACCCTATTGGAGTGCAAATGGGTAATGCTGCCTACGAGGGAGTTTATAGAGACACTTGTTATGTAGCAGCCCTAAGCAAGGGTAGACTTGTGTTATACAATGACGTTTATGGACTCCTTCAGGCCTACACCAGTGCTAACTACAGGGTTGTGCTTTCCTACTTGCTTTAGATTAGATGAAAACTCTTCCCTCCCTATCTACACACAGATCATCTGTGTATATCAACTAGGCTCTAACTTGCTGGTGTTCTTATCTGTGATGTTGCGATAATTAGTGATGCCATAAATACAGAAAGCTTACCTTCTGAGGTTCTGCTGGCTTTGATTTTTACTTTTTTTTTTTTTCACTAAACTAGGTGATTCCCTGAGTGTCAGTCTTTAATAGGCTAGCTTTCACTTGTTGAGAAGGCTTTCAGTAAAACTGACTTTGCAGCATACTGATGTTTGCCAGAACTGTCGTCAACCCATAACAATGCAGTTTGCAGGCTACTGGTCTCTGTTGTCATTTGCTGTTTCTTGTGTAACTTCTTATTGCCATTTAAACGGTTCTAGTTTCATATGTTGTAGCTTTCTGTGTGTCACCATAAACATCTTCTGTGATCTAAACAGAGAAAAGGCCTAGAGGCATCAAAGATCTTCAGTATTACTTGTGAATGTGTTTGAAATCAGGCTGGCTTTGATTCCCCAACATCTTGATTTAGATGACCAATGAATACCATATCAGTCTGTCAAGTCTGAAGTGTTGCAGAGTTTTTGCCTAGTGGATACCATTCCTCCGCTTTCAATGCGATCTTTCTCTTTCCTAAATAGAGCCATCACACTGGAGAATCAGCTGGTCATCCTTGCAACATCAGTGACCGATGCAGGAGGCTACTATGTCCAGGCTGTCAATGAAAAGAATGGGGAGAACAAGACAAGTCCGTTTATTCATCTCAGCGTAGCAAGTGAGTATCCAAATTCTGGATAATATGCTGTCGTACTGAGGTTGCAGACAGTATTCACAAAAGTCTGCCTTAATCAAAAGAGCCTTGCTAACAAAGGATTGGATCTCTAAAGGAGGTCAACCTTTCCTGCTTGGTTTGGAGCACATTGAACTCCTTGTGCAATAACAGGGACCTAAGAGAGTATATGCCCTCGACAAATCACCCTCAAAGCCTTTTGTCTGATGGTTTATTTTGTGCAAGGCAGGTACATGATGATATCCCTCGCTGTTTGTTGTGATCATAATTTCTTTTTAATGCAGAGGTTTATAATGTATTGTTTTCCATTGTGCGTAAGTAAAGAAGTCACTCTTCTGTGTGCAATTTTATTAATGAGTCTATTCCCAGTCTATACCATTATTTTTACCTGGAGTTATCACGGAGTCCCAGGGAACATGCATTTCGTTGTTATTACTTATTATTTTACATTGCGCAAATTGTATTAACACCTACCATTACAGAGGCATTCCATGAGTAGATTTTATAGCAAAGGGGAGGGAAAAGCAGCAGAGCCACAGGGTCAGAAAGATGACCGCACACTAAATATACTAATGTGCATGTTGAGCAAGAACATGCACATGTAAACTCTTGTAAAACATCTAGTAAATGTGTTTGTATGAAAAATTAATATTCTAAACATGTAGAATGGTTTGACTCCTTTTCTGAGCGCATTTCGTAAAGGTATTTTTAATGTAGCAGCAAGATAGGGAGTATGTTAGTCTGAGTGAATGTGCAGGTTTCTATTTTTGATTGTAGAGACAAGGAAGAGATGACTGGGTAAATTGTTGATGACACTGGCAGCTTTACTGACAGGCTACTCTTATGGTTTGGGCTTCTAGAAGATGCAAGACTCTAAGCTCTAGATCAGTCGGCATGATGAGATGCCCAAGACCTCTTGATCTTGGATACCATTAGATTTGAGACCATCCCTATGGCTCATTGCCTTACAATAGCAAAACTTGGGAGTCTGGGTTTCTGGGCAGGAAATCTGGCAAACTGCTTTTGGAAATATGCTTATATTTGTCAGAAGTTCATCAGAAAACATTATGTTCCTGTGAAACATTTAATTTTTTGGAAAACAGAATTTTTCTGTTAAAGTTCCTAATCAGATTTCAAGCAAAGCTGTTCTTACACAAACAATGGAAGCCCTGTTAGTGGGACCAGGGGTCACTGAGGGCAGAAGCTGTACGGTATAACAGCAGAAGAGAGAAACCTGTGTTTTCTCCCAGATATGTTTATAAACTAAATGAACTTCTCTGGGTTTTTATGTGTATCTTTCTGAAGTGGAAATAATATTCCAAATCCACTTGTGAATTCTGGCTGTACTGTGGCATGGAGACTGTAAACATTATTATTTCTGACAGTATGAAGAGGTTTGCTAACACTTTAGTAATTTCATTTTTAAAGCAAATTTGTATTGTTTGTCTTATGTGACCAATAATGTACTTCCCACTTTAATTTCATATCTTAATTAATGCTAGAAATAGTCTGTGATCATGCATGCATAACAAGTGCTATGCAAAGCAGAAGGTAATATGGGCATATGGAAAAGAAAACACTTCAAAATGCGTACAGACTTGATACCATGAATGCAAAGTCTATCTGGAATGTGAAAAATAGGAAGGATTAAACGGATAAAAGGAAATGAAGAATGAGGCAAGATGGAAAGCCAAAAATGGATTTGCTTGTTAAAATTAATATTAGCCAATGAGGTTTTTAAATTGTCATCTTGATATCCAGGATTATTAATGCTATGTGTGTGTTGAAGAAAGGCACTGGCCGTAAGGCATTACGGTGTCTGTAAAGAAAATAAGATTAACATGGTCATTCTGAACATTGATCTGAGGAAGAAACATATGTGATACAGTAGATAGCAGTGAATAAGCCTTTTTGGTCAAGTAACAGAAAATAATCTGGCAAAAATATCATCCTGAAGCAATATGCAGAGAATGGTTGCAGAAAAAGGATGTATTTTGGAAGAGTAATAAAGAATTCCAGCAAGTGGTTGGAAACAGATTGTTAAAGGTACATACGGGTATGGAAGATACCACATTGAATTGTCACTGTCTGAATCTTATCAGATGTTAAGAGTGATGACGCTTGTCATTTTCCATTAGAAAATGTATAAAATTTTAAAAACAGTTTAATCAAAATCAAATAAACCAGAAGTAAAGTGGAATATCCAATCTCTGTGTGAGTAGATTGTGTATTAATTATTGAGTACAACCTTGCTACATGACTCAGCATGCATATTGCCACTTTTATTGAGGGGAAAAAGGAAAAAAAACCCTGTAGATAATTCCCAGGGCAGGCATCCACTGAGAACAGTGTTAGACATGCATAGCTTGTTATTCCTTGAAGGATATCGGTGTCAAGACTTGCTCCAGCCTGTAGGAAAAGCACATTTGCAGAATCAGCCTAACAGCTGAGAAAGCTGTAAGCTGTCCTGTTCTGGTCCAAAATACAAGACTGACAGCAGGAGAAAGGTATAGCCCTGAGCTAAGCAGATGATGAGTTACAGGGCCTTATATTGGAGATTAAAGTCAATACCTTAAATTGTGGCTGAAAGTAAATGGAGTTTGAGCAACGTCTGGAAAATATACTAAACTGTCCTTCAATTAATAGTTAATTTGATACATGTTGAATGAGAAAATTTGAGGATGTTGAACACGTTTTTAAAAATACAGTCTAAAAGCCCCAGTCACGATGAATTCTCTAGTAGGGCTCTGAGTATTAAAGGTAAAGACACTTTGTTTCTTGTCAGTCTAACCTATAGCTCATTGAGTCCCAAGCAGCATGAAGTCTTACATCCACCCACCACCCCCTGATTACAAACATAATGCATAGAACTTGGAAAACAGCTTCAAAAGAAAGCCTTCTAGCTTGCCAGTGTTGCTTCTGCTGTGTTTGGGTTTGCTTTTCTCTTCATTCTGAGGCTGGTCAGACACTGAAAATGTAGGTATGAGAATGCCTGGGTTGAATGAAAATTAACAGATCTTTAGGACATCTTGGTGCTTTCAGACACGTACCCAGTACGCATTACTGTGACAGTTCATTCCTTAAATACACTTTGCAGTAAAGATGTATTTGCCAAGAGATATGGTCACCCCATGAGAAGATCCAAATATCGAGCGGTATTTTTCCTTAACAGCTGAGCCCCTAGCTTGGTTAAACACTGGTGTTCCGCATGCCTGCCCTCTAAAAACCATGTGTCTTAATTTGAAAGTCTAGGTCACCAAAATAGTTAAGTTCACAGCATAAGGTCCAGTTCAACTATGCTTGAAAACAATGGTCATTTCTTTCAAGTGGACATGCTTCCACTGATTTCAAGAGGATTAGATCATCCCTGAGGTGACAGGCTCCGGTGAAATAAAAATGATGTCCAACAGGCAGTATGTTGGGAATAATGTCACATCTGAAATCAGTATGAGATGTCATACATTAGTCCTGAACTTAAAATGTCTTAAAATCAGTTGAACTGTATACTAAGCTCATGAAAATCTTGCCTTTTTTTTAACCGTATGTCCTGGCTATCATGTCAATAACACAAAATTTTGGCTAGAAAAATAGGAAAGTCTGAAAGTCAAGAGTTTGGTAACAGAAATAGTAACAAAATTTAGTTTGCTTTTTGACTTAAATATGTCACTTAACTCCCTCTTGAAAATTCACTATTACTGTTTTGGAGGATTTTGGTATTAACTCCGTTGCTGGAACTTGCCAACTTGACCAGAGAGGTGTGAGAGTTAATCTATCACTGAGCTGTTGCAAGCTTCTTAGATGTAAATATTACTTTTCAAAAAAAGCAATTGGGAAATCTTAGTTTGCTTTATGACTTAAATATGTCACTTAACTCCCTCTTGAAAATTCACTATTACTGTTTTGGAGGATTTTGGTATTAACTCCGTTGCTGGAACTTGCCAACTTGACCAGAGAGGTGTGAGAGTTAATCTATCACTGAGCTGTTGCAAGCTTCTTAGATGTAAATATTACTTTTCAAAAAAAGCAATTGGGAAATCCTTAATGTTCTTTCCTGTTTCCATCTATTTGACAATAGATTTGATGGTAATATCTTAAACCGATCCTTAATTCTTTAGACTTCTTGTTTCATGCCCGTTCTCCCGCAGGTAGACATACACTGCAGCACAGATGGTCAGATCTCTTCCTAAAGTCTCTGGCTTGTCAGAGGGAAAAAGTGACATGGTTTTGATCTTACCAGAGTTGGCAGGATGCTTAAAGATCAAAGTGTTCGTTAAAGTAAGGCCATCATTAGACTCCTATTTCCTTGAAGGCCATACTCTGTATATCGGCTAAATTTCTCTGAAACTCTGCACCAAACCTCTTATGGTTATAGTATGGAACTTTAAAAACAAAAAAACCCTGGGACATGGTACTTTGCTGTAGGCTGTGCCACTCATATGTGTGAAGGTGTTTTTTGGGGGAAAGGGGGAGCAGGGGTGTTAAGGGCTTCTTAAGGAAACTGTAAGGACTTCTAGTATATAAGTCAAGAGAAAAAGATTAGCTTTTTATTACTGTAAGGAGCTGGCTGAGCTATTCACCATTCACCACGCAATGCGTGTCCTTATTACTTTATTACATGATGACATGGCAAGACTCTGGTGCCACTTTAGAAGAAGTTTGAAAAGCCCTGCTGAGATTTTTCTATTATTAACTTCAATGCAACACTGTACATGTGAGGACCGTTGGCCCCATCTTAGAAACTTTTAACAATATGTACTGCTATTTCTGAGTTTAGTTTAAGTATTTTATGAAAAATTTGAGAAAGCGTCCCCCAGTAAACGATTTAAATGGCAAGTTTGCAAAAGGTGGGTATGTGTAAGCTGTTCTGACAGCTTAGATGCTCCTGCTTCAATTGGTTTTGCAGCGCTAATCATCTGGAACTGCAATTCAGGGTCTTGCTTCTGGACCTTCTTGTTAAGCTGTGAAATATTGAGATGCATGTCGCTTCAATAGATTTATTAGTAAATTAGATAGCCTCAAGACCTATTCATATGCTAGGAGATACAGAATGTTCTGCAGACTGACGTCTTTTTCTGATGCAGGCTTTGTGAAAACAGAAAACAAGATTGATGAAAACTTTAAAAACCTCGCCAGCCAGCATTTCTGAAGAGTCAAAGATAATAAAGCCAATTATCATTTAACGAAGATAAATTTTTCCCTCGAGCACTGGCAATGCTTAAAAAAAAATAGTGTAAAAAAAAAAAAAAAGTTGGGGACTGAAAATTAAACTCCTGGCTTGGTTGCATGGCAATTAATTTAAAATAACAACGTCATGTTGTTCCTCCCAGCTTCTGCTTGCAACAAGAAGAATTTTATTCCGTTACGGCAGATATTGACGTGAGGCTAAATAGAACCTGTTTGTTTCTGGTTGGTGCCTATTTTGTTCTTCAATTTAATGTATCAAAGCATAAATTTTACAGAAGGGAAGAGTCCTATTTCGGACTCACAGGGTACTGATTTTGCACTGAAAGTTTTTGTTTCTTTTCCTATTGTAAAGAAAGGTTCTCATGATAGTGCAAGATGTTTAGGTCACTTTCAGTGGCTGTAAAAGTGAAATATTCTTTATGTTGTTAGGAAAGAAAGTGGGGAAGAAAGTGCCACATTACCTGTCAGTGTATTTGATAGAATATTACTTTTGAAATCCTTCTGTCAGGTTTAGTTAAGAAGATAAGTTTTCAGAAGATTCTGAGCAGATCTTTTCCTCTCTGGAAGAGAGCATTTCACTAACATAGTTTTTCATATTAACCATCAAGGTTTGTTCAAGTCAGCAGATGTTGAGGATCCTTCATGGATATGTTTGAAGCATACTGCTCCATGAATCTTTCATAGCTAGTTCCAGCTTTCAGGTGTAGGCAGGAAAAAAACAAAAAAAGGAATGGGTTGGCACCCCCAGGGAATAGATTTTTCTATTCTGAGGTGAAATTCATGCAAGGTCTATAAACTTGTCAAACTGTTTTTAGTTCATGCTCTCTGGATCAGTACTGTTGAGGTGAAATTAGTGCTTCAATGATGCTTTTTTTTTTTCCTTTTTCATTTTTGGTGGGGGAAGGAGAAGGAATATGGGATGAAATGAAATTGGATTTCTGTGCTGTGATTGTACCGTACATGCCTGAGGTTATCATTAAATACTGAGGAAGCCCAAGGTAGCACAGCTCAACCCTCTGTGCACTGGTTTTAAGTCACTCTTTGAAAGAATGACATTTCTTTCCTTTCCCGTTTTCTACACGGGTTTTGCTTTCCCTTTGTCAAGCAGAATTTCTAGGAAGGATACCCTAGTGGTTATGTCATGTGTGGTTTCATGAGAAATGTGTGCCTTTTGCTTTGATGGTCACTTAGCGTTCCTTTGTTATCCAAAATGTTAATTTGAAGGAGACTGTAGAAGTGTTTGGGATTTAAAGCCGAACATTAAGGATAAATTCTGTGTAAATGCCATCTTTAATACCCTGGCAAAATACTGTCTGTCCTAATGCTTTTTCCTCAGTTGTAGCTCACATCTGCTCTAATACTAAAGGGCATAAATTTTTAAATGGGGATCTTTGTTTCTTATTATTTTGAGAATACATTGAGTACAACTTAAATATATACATACATATATCTATCTATCTCAACAGCATGGTTAAGTCAAATGCATTTTAGTAACAATTATAGCTATAACAAAAAGGACTAAATTGAGTTAGCGTTAAAGATTTGGTTTGGATATATTGGAACAAATGTTAGTTCAAGCTTTATCAGAGCTAGGAATTTTGGTGGAGGCTGATATTCTCAATGGTTTACTCTATTATCTACTGCAAAAGGAATACTGTATTGCAGTGTAGAATCATTTTATATGCATTACAAAGAAAGAACAGATGATGCTCAGGATTTATCAGCAGTCTTGGACTCCAAATTTCATTGTTTTTTAAAGCTTCAGCCAGACCTTTTCCATGATTCTGTGCCCTTCTTCTTAAAGGAAAACTTTCCTCATTTTTAACTGTAGTGATATAGAGGGAAACCTGTGGTTAAAATGATAGATTGCTAAACTGCGGGAATAATAAAGATGAGCCAAGAAACATCTGTGGCAGTGTGAGCTGTTCTTTGGCTTTATCCAAATATTCTATCGGTGCTCTTTCTGATAAATAGCAGAAATCTTGGTCTCCAACTTCTTCCTCTGGACTATTTTTGATAATAGTTATTGCCACACATGGTGCACTTTTGCATCTAATGCAGCTTCTGTCCCAGGCAACTAGTGTCTCCTCTGCTAGTAGAACTTGACTTCTAGCTGACTTTCCTTAGATTATTATAATAATCCTTATAATATTTTAAATATATCAACCCTAATAGAGGATGATGTCTTTTTGCAATGGAAAGATACTAAAATAAACTTCAAAATTTTTTTCAATCTTACTATTGAAAAGCACTTGAAACAATCAAAATCAGCATAAAACATATTAAATATCTGTCACTTAATTTTCATCATGTTGCATCAACAAATGTAATAAAGCTTTAAATGCATGGTTTATGGAAGGCATAGTTCCTTCCTTTTCTCCCAAATGCAACAATACAACCCTGTTGTTATGGGGACTCATCGCTAGCTGGTGAAGCTAGGAAAATGCACCCGAGTTGAGTGTATGTTCCATCGGCATATGTACATACATTATGCATACTGCTCTAAAAAAATGGCAAATGCTAAAGTTTCTATAATCTAACTTATTATTTTAACATAGCTTCTTGTTACGTTTGTCTGTTTATAAGGTTTGGGGGTTTGTGTCTGTAAGGGATCTGGAACACACACACTCAAAATTCTGTGTTGTCTCCTAAGTCCTTTATTTATATCTGACACATGCAATTAATTTCTCCCTATCTCTAATCACTTTTGCTATTACATTCATCGGAGTGATTTGTAACCTATCTCTGTCACTGCTCTGTAATTGATACGTGGAGATAAGAGATTCTTAGAGGACAGAAACAAGGAAAAGAGAAAATTGAATTTACCTTGCGATCGTTTTATAAAATGTGACATACATCAATTATACATGCCATCCAGGAAAATGCCATCTTGAACAAACTGCGATGATTTGTTGGAAGACCAACATAAGAGAAATGCCAGAAAACTTTTCTGGACAGAAAAGTGTTCTTAGTTTAACAGACAGACTTTTCAATCTCACTGATTCACCTACAATTCTTTTAAATAATACTTCAGAATTTACAAAGAAAGTATCATTTTTGATCAGTGTTTTTCTTCAATCTGTCTTGTACTAATACTCTAGCGTGGAATAAGATGAAAGGAAGCTGCTGAAATAAACATTGTTTTGATCAGACATAAAAAGATTGTGTTGGTAACTCAAGATTGAATCATCTTTCATGGGCAAAAATTGTGAAATTGATAGTATAGTCCAATTCCAACTTAACCGCATTCTACCGTGAAAATACTTCTCTGTAGTTTCTCTTTTCTATTTTGTTGCAGTGAGAAGTGAACTAATTTTCTCACTCTTGTTTAAATACTTTGTGCTCATGATTAGTTCTAATTGTTGGCATGAATAGTAGTTCCTGTCCATACTTGTAAGTTTAAGTAGTACTTTGGAATCGTTGAAAAGCTTTTTAATATGTACTGATAATATTACAAAAATTAAAATCTAGTAAATAGATATGATAAATACTATAACGGTAATAGAAATGATAAAACTCGGAAGATTTAAGTCAAGCAACATGCAACGTTGGCCACTTCCTGGGACTGTAGGACTGGCAAACAGTCTTTTCCCTAGAACTGTTTATTTCTTTATCATGTACGCACAAGATAAACTGTACTTTCTAAAAACTTCCAGAGGAGACAGAAGTATAGTGATTTGTGGGCATTTGTAAAGGGCTTTGCGTTTCAGTTTATGTAAGTATCATAATTCTGAAGCTTTAAAAGGAATAGCTACTGGAGACTCGCATATCAATTTACCCCTTTTGAACATTACCTTTTGATCTCTTATGAGTCTCATTCTGCTGTGCCATACTCCTGGAGTATTCTAAGTAGCTGACTTGAAACCTTTGGCTTTGTTTCCCATCTTTACAAAGTTGCATGAATTTAAAGTATAATTTTCATTTATTTCAAGTTGCTAAACCCTACTTGAGGGATGCTTTTTACCAAGAAAGTAAGAATCTGTAACTTACTGAAGGAAGCTTTAGCTTAAACATGCTATTTTAAGGAAAAATAAATCACATTTAGAGAAAAACATCCATGTAATATATGGCTGTGACAGCTTTGTACTGTTCTGTAATGAGACAGGTTGTCGTGGCTGGTCTGTGAACAAGAGGGTAAAAAGATACAAAGCTTTTGCTTAAGAAAATAGCGAGGAGCATCTTATTTCTTATGAATTGGATAAACTTGCAGCATGTAATTTGTTTTTATTCATAGGAGTAGGACTCGCTCTTCAATTTAGAAAATAAGTAATTTAGGAACTATTTGATGGTGTTCTTTAAACTGTCATTGTATTAGGCAAGCTTGAAATGTGTTATAAACAATATAGATAAGGAAGATAAATATGCTCAGAACAGATGTTTAATAGAATAACTTCTGCACTTGGTTACTGCAAAAGAGCCTAAATATCCTAAAGGTTGTATTACACGTGCCAAAGGTCTGCATGGCAGAACCTCCCCCAGCATATTTACAAAAACTAATTTTCATCTCAAGCTTTCACAAACGTATGGTGGCTTGAGGGTTATCATTTTAAAAACTCTTCATATTAAAGATGTTTTTAATTTCTTCTCAATATACATCACAGAACAGGAAAATTGAATAAGGATAGAAACCCCTCACATGTCTGTGTCATCGTTCTGCCAGATAGACGTGATTTGTCTAAGTAGTTCCGAAAGTGCATGCAATAGCCTGCGTATGAACAAAAATGAAAAACCAGTGATTACACCTGTAACATAAGCACTGGAGAGTCCGGACATGCAAGATTCAGTCATCTGTAAAACTTTAAATATTCTTCTTTGTATAGACACGTTATGATAAGGCGTTTAATTTGATTGTTACTGTAGTTTTCAGTAGACAAGATGAAAGTTATTTATATGCTGTCCAACTAGGTTTGGGTTTTTTTAAATCAGTTAACAAATTTTTGCTCCAGATTACAAAAAAAGTTTAGTATTGGAAACCTTTTTAAATTTTAGTAGGGACTTGCTATGAATTTTAAAGTAATATAGAATAATTGGACCTTCCTACCCCATTTGTAATAGGAGGAGAAACTCAGACTTGATTGTAACCTGGGTTGCTTCACCTGATGTACGTAAAAGCTGCATCAATTTCTTGTCTGCTTGGTTGTACCATGGGAGCTGTAAATTGCCAATCCAGGATGTTCGTTATCCTTTGGTTTTGTACTACGCAGTTTTACATATCATCATTTGCATCTGGGATGTGGTTAGACATCGGAGTAATCCAAGTTCTGAATTATTTTTCCCGATGGACTGTGCTGTAAGGTGGTAGAAAAACTGATTTCTTTTCACATGCAGACTATTGTCTATGCTTTTAGGCCCCTTAAAAATAATCCATAATCCAAAACTCTGCCTTTTTATGGTAGATGAATCACTTTAGCTGTGGAATGTGGGAACAAAGTTACAGCTCCTATAACCTGGGAGAACATCATTGTTAAATAGTGTATCTTTAAAGGACTGTAACTTTTCTGTGATAAAAATGAAGGAATACAGCAGCCGGGAAGGTGGACACAATGTCCTAGTCTCTAAAGCCCTGTTTGTGCAAAATGTTATTAAATTTTGTCCGGCTATATTTGCTGTTAAATATGTTTACAAGCGGAGAACAAGTAGCTTACTGCTCTTGTGCGTAGGGAAAATACTGCAGCAGACAGTCTATTGCATGAAGAAGGAAAGACAAGAGAAGCTGTGCATGGAGGGTTTTCTATTCCCCACTTGTTCCTTATGCACTAAGGAGGGATGAAAAGGAAAGCTTGCTTATTTACTCCGTGTTGGCTATATTTCGATCCGCTCTGCAAAGCTATGTGCTCATAAACCTGACTTAGTAAAGACAGTGAAGGCTTAAAAAGCCAGCAATGTTGTATCTTCTGCAAATGCTGGGAAAGAAACTGCACGCCCAGTGCTGCCTTCGCCTATCCTTGTGGATTTATCAGATCACTGTGAGTGATACTGTCATAGTTATTAAAGAAAGTAATTGGTAGTGAGTGATTAAAATTGCAGATGGCCTTTTCAAGGTGATTATGAATATTAAATCAAGTCTGTAAAAGCTAGCTGAAAAGGCCTGTGAAACTGAAAAGTGAATATGCTGAGGATAATTGCATAAGAGGAGGATCTCGCAGGCATGCTATGCTCATCCAACCCCCCCCAACCAATCAATCAATCAACCGACCAAAAAACCCCCAAAAGCAAAATAATTCAAGTGGACCTGTTGTATCAAAGGAGGTGGAACTAAATATCTGCCTTTTTAGGCTGTAAATCCCTCTGTACAGAGAACTTACATTGCTGTCATCGTTGAGCAGTGATAGGTCTGCAAAGTCCCCTATGCCATGCGATGCTGTCATTAACAGTGATCTTTTCCTCTTCTTTTCCAATTGTAAGTGGTTATGACAAATGTTTCTTTCCATATCACCCTGGAACAGGGCCAAGAAATACCATGGAGTGACTTCATTTCGTGATCTTTATCTCACAAAGCAAAGGTTATGAGGGTATCTTTTTTTTTAGCTGAAAAATCTAAGGTTGATTTTGTTCCATAATTTAAAATGGAAACTTCAGATGCAAGCAAATATAAAGGTAGAGAAAACTGAACAAAAAAGTCTTCATTTTGAGCCCTGCTTACCTACAAGTGTATTTTAATACAAGTACAGAGAGTGTTCACATATGTCTAAATAGCTTGTGAGCTTAGAGCCCGAGGGTTTGTTTTCTTGTGCATATTGTGATTATAGACCCATCACTTTCAGACCAATTTCATGGTTTCAAATAGAAGAATTTTCTATGGCTGCTTATACTTCAACGTATTATCATTGTATTGATCTCAAATTTCATGCTGACCTATCTAATCTGCTCTTAAACTGTAAAACACTGTGGGATTTATTGTGAAGATTTATACAAATGTGTTTTGCAATTATTATTTATTTCCTTTGGTGTGACAGGAATCATTTGTTAAATCATTTGAGGAGCACTTTCCCCTTCAGACAGTATCTGTGCTTACCTGAACTTTGTGGTCATTGTAATGTTAGCGGTTTTGTTGCATATCGATTCTTCATCTAAATTAATATTGCTTCACTTATGGATATTCCCTTGGTGAATTTGATAGCGAATTCTGCTTATTCCACTACAATAACACTTATTTCTAACCATATTGGCTTAGGAACTGGTCTATGGCCTTCTTAACAAAAACGTTTGTACCATGCAAGTGCGTTAAAAAACTATTCTAAAAAAAATACTCAAACATTTATTATTGGTCCATTGCTAGTCAATGCAGCAGGCATGTTTTTTAAGGGAAAAGTGGTCTAAACAGATTCTCAGCACTTCCCTTTAACTGTGGAAAGACAAGTTCCACCTTGTAATGCAAATAGATAGTACCCAAGAAGTTATGAGGAATAAAAAAAGAAAAGAGAAGGATTTTTTCCTATTGAAAGAAGTGATGAATTAGAATATGACAATATTATATTTTTCCACCCTCCAGGCATGTAAATTTTAACTCTTCAAGTGTCTTGTACGAAATATAAGCACAGTAAATGTGGCAGGCTGTTTAAAATTGCAAGCTTCTTGATAGAATTTGGATTATCAGTTGCCACTTTGCTTTTTGGAAAGCATATCGATTACTTTTTTTTTTTTATATGATTGATATGGCGTATTGCAACTTGGAGGGCCTGGGATCCTTTGAAAACTAGTGCTGTTGGCCATGGGTGTCTTGTACGAAATATAAGCACAGTAAATGTGGCAGGCTGTTTAAAATTGCAAGCTTCTTGATAGAATTTGGATTATCAGTTGCCACTTTGCTTTTTGGAAAGCATATCGATTACTTTTTTTTTTTTATATGATTGATATGGCGTATTGCAACTTGGAGGGCCTGGGATCCTTTGAAAACTAGTGCTGTTGGCCATGTCGTCAGCAAACACAAAGGCTTGCATTAGATGTGGTGAGGAGGGGAAGACTGCCTTTGATTAAATTGTGGCTGACAGATCTGGTACGCTCGTTGATGAAGAGGGCAATTTGCACTTCACAGGCTAATGAGGAGAAATACTATGGTATCTGGCAGACCTTTTTGGGCTTGATAGTGATTGCTGAATTCTGATCTTGAGTATAATGCAGAATTTTGAAAAAACAAGTCTGGGATGGTTACACATTTTTGTTGTAGCTTGTAATGGCGCTGATACCTTGCCATTACCAGAGCTGCGGAAATAGTCAGCTGGGCTAATTGCTGAGGCGCTTTTTTTCATGGTTTAAAGATGGAAAAAGCAGTGTGATTTTAAAAATTCACAGATAAATCTTTTTTTACAAGATTGTTACAAATGCTTTCAAAGAGTGCTTGTAATGGAAGAAGTGACAGACCTCTAATTAGTGTGGCAGTATGAGACGCTATAGCATATGTGCTCACAAAGGAGAGGGATGAAATAACACTGTTTATCTGGAGTTTATGGCTAGCAGGTGCAGGTAGATAGCGTTTTTCTTGGTTCATTCTTTCACCGCACATACCAGCGGAGGTGTTTTTAATTTTGTCAAAATATTTCCAAGTTGTGAAACTTAAAGCATACAAGTTATGAATTTACTGTGAGTAATGACCAAGCTGTTTTCCCGCAAGCCTTTGCAACCACTGTTTCTTTAAGGCAACTTCTTTTCAGAACTGTATTTCGCTACTTTTAAAGCAGTGAAGCTATTTTCTGGAAAAGGATACTGTGTGTTTAAAGTAGAGGTTTATGAAGTCAGCTGACAGGACTTTATTGCAATCTTTAAAAGACTGGATTTTAACAAGTCAATTATCCTGTTTTAGTTTTGTGTGGATCTGGTACATCATTTCAGTTTCACTTCATAATGTCACAAGCAACCTTGATGACTTCTTAGTATCTTAATACAATATTTAGACATTCTTCGTGACACAGTATACAGTGGAATGGGAAGTACAAAGCTCATCTGTGTATTGATGCTGAAGATATCACATTTGTTATAAATGATTACCCTTAACTGGGTAGTATTTTTTAAATATTCATCAAAAATGAATATGATTTACCTAAGTAATATTTGTGATGTAAAAATTTGTCAGTCATATCTTTTTAATAAGAATTTTCAAAAGATAATTTAACCATCATGGTGCAGCATAAGCTATGTGACTTCTAGAAAGTTTTCTGAATTAGTGCAAACAGCAAACCTGTCTGTGCTGATGACCCTTCTGACTCCAAAAGAAATGGTCTCTGCAAAAACACTGGCCTATAATCAAATGGCTCTGCAATTTAGCTTGTTTTACCATCCTATTATGTTTTTCAGACATACTTATTAACAACTGTATTCCCCCCCTTTTTTTTTTAATAGACAGTGTGTGTGTTGTGGACATTTTGTGAAATCTGGCAGCTTTTGAAATAGATGAGAGAAGCCCCCCTTTTTCTTTTTTAAGGCTACAGGGTGTGTTTTAAGTGGTCTCCACATCCTTAACTGTAGTGGGCTTGTGGTTAGAATGAGGTCAAGATGAGCTGAATTGAACAATCAATTCAAAAGGAAGAGAGGCTTGCATCAAAGTTGTCTTATACTTACTCTGTCTTCTGCAAATTCAGCAATGTGAAAGGAGGGGGCTTACCTTTAGAGCCGGAGTTGTTCCTTTTGATGAGCCCTTAAGAACAATGTAAGATATCTCTCCTTTTCATGCTTGATCACCATGGGGACTTTAAAATCCGTGTTTCAGAAAGGAATCCTGGGTAGCAGTCTCTGGAAACATGCAGAGCTCACCAAAAACTATGTGATAGGTAATATAAAAGTGCAGATCCTGATTGAGGGAAGGAGTGCACTGAATCACAGAAACACGTATGGCTTTGAATGCATTGCTTTCATCAGGTTGTAGATCGCAGTCTTATGAGCTTTGCAGAAGATGGGGACAGTTTTTTATATATATATATCTTTTTTTCCCAACAATGTATTGCATGCAATCCATTCAGAAGTTACAAAGTAACCTTAGGAAAGGATAAGAATCCTCTATAAGTCACAGCAGGTTGCTATTGTAAGTAGTTCTCATTTTGCCATTTTGCTCTGGTTTTACCAAACAGTGAATTTTGACAACGACATAACCAAGTTGTTTATGCAGTTAAGGATTTATGGGAATGTGATTCTCATTCACAAGGGGAGTGTGTGTGTGTGAATTCTTTTTTACAATATGCCATCATGATCCTGAAGTAATTCAGAGATTGATTTGTAAAACATTCTGAATCAATTAAGGCTTTAATCAGCAAGCGGCAAACTTCAGATGGCTTGTGGACTAATTTTACCATCTCCCATCAACATGAACTTAAGCTGGAAAAAGAAAACAATTAAGGGGATGTAATTATCTGTCCTGATTACTGAATTAGAAGAGTTTGTGTTTATCCCATTGCTATGTAAAAGGAGAAAACTGCTTTGAAAAACAATTTGAGGCAGCTACTAAATTGCCAAGGGTTTGCGGGGTGCGATGTAGATGTTTGCTAGGACGGTTTTGGAAGAGGTTTGTCATCGACAACTGTCACACAAGTACTGTATATTGAGCTTTGGAGGCTGTTGCCTGACAGCTCTGTAGTGTGCTACGCAAGATCTAGTACTGAGACTATTTTTCCTCCTTGTGCTTAAAACAAATTTGGATTTTCAAGGCTGAATCTCATCTACAGTTACTCGTCCAAGCATATATCTGGTGCTTATATCTAGTCATCACAAAAAATCTTGCAATTTCTAGAAGCCAGGAATCGATGTTTAAGTTCCCATACAATGACAACCTTTCTAGAAAGCAGGGAGGGAAAAGCGTCTCTGCGTGATCAAACTAACACTCTAATCATCCTGTGGTGGTGTCTTCCTGTTACCAAGTGGAGTTACCTTAAGTTATTAGTATTTTGCTTGACTTAAAATGAGAAGAGCTTACAGAAATATACTGAACTCATTACATAATTCTTTCTCAAACCAGACTTCTAGGTTTGGTAAGATTTTTATTTTCAGCTTAGCAGGGAGATAAATACAGATTTGTGACAGACTTTTACTTACCCTTTATATCACCCCAGATCTGACCAGAATCCACAAATTGCATAAAACCTCTCATAAACCCCCAGCTAACAATGCTAGTGTAATTTCTGTTTGAATATTTAGCAGAATGTTAATCCTGACATGTTTAGCTGCCATGCTGAAGGATTGTTGCTGCATTATGTGCAATGTTCAGAATAAATGCCCAGAACTCCGGTGAGTTATAGGTCAATTACAGTAATTGGAAGGAAAAGTAAACAAGAAACCTTGGTAGTATCCAGCAGGAGTGATACCTCTATTTTATTAATGAGCAGTAAACAAGCCTGTCACCAATCACTGATTTTGCAAAATGTGCCATGTAGCTTACTTCTATAAATGGTATCCTTTCTACATAGTGTATGTGTCTCTTGGTAGTAGTGGGTTTATTAAATACTGTTCAAGAAAGTTTTCAGTCGAATGAGATTAAAACTGTCTCCTTAAGAAAACTGAACTTTATTTAAGCAGCAAGAGATAAGGCTGCCTCATCCACATTTACTTTACAAAAGGCTGATTTTATAGTGTTGGTGATACTCAATTAATGGCTTAGTATATTTTGAAACTTAAGTTATGTTATTATGAAATAACCTAAAATACAGTCACTGTACGAATATAAACTGCATCCTATCTGCTAGAACACACTAGTATAAAGGCCCAACCAGTCTCTCGTTTACACAGTATCACGTAAATTAGAATTTAATAGTATTGTAACTTATGCAGATTTAATAAATATATTTGACTTTCAGAGCAATAAAATGGGCTATGGCGCTATCATAAGGGTAATTATTACTGGTGTTGTCTGCTGTGTTTAATTTTTAAATTAAGAAAATCCATAATGATAGGTATGTTTCAGAGAAATATATGATGTTCCCTAAGGACCCTTAGTGTTAATACTCTCTTAATTCAATACTGTATGCTATCTAGAGTTGCTTGGATATGTTGCTTCTGGCAGAACCCTCCATGAACACCACCTTCCTCTTCAGAGACAAGAAATAACTGTACTTACATTATTTGCCTTTGTTACCTAGTCTGGCCAGATGAATAAGTAAATTTTTGCAAGGAAAAGTCTTTGGAGACATTCAGGTTGCCAAAGCCAGCCCAGTGCAGGGCAGGAAGGGGGAAAATTACTTCATTCTTCTGAAGAGTGTGATATTCTGAAGAGTCAGATATTTCTGCAGGTAGAAGAAATGACAACTTGCTTTACTCTAGCTATATAGGCTTAGAAAGTGCAGCAGGACGGATAGTCATCAGTCTAACAGAGCGCTTGTTTAAAACTGGGAATTTGTTGCATTTGTGGAATGCTGTGTAGAGTACTGAAAAAGCGAAGATTAGGCCATGGACATATCTCTAGGCTTACATAAACACATCCCACAAAGAAGACTTTTGTGGTTAGGAGACCGGAGAGAAGAAACCGCAGAGTAAAATAGGAGTTCCAAAGCAAAGGTATGCTCTTATCTGCATGAATGTACAAGATAGTTTAAATTATTTTAAACTCATCTGAGGCTTTAAGTGCTATTGACAAGTTGTATGTCCATGTACTATGTACCCTGAGGTCTAACTGGACAGATTTCTTGATGTATTTGAAGGACTGAGCAAGTTTCAGACTGTAACCCAATTTGGCATCTACAATACAGATGTGCTTTGTTCTCAGACCACTTGAGCAGCATGGGTATCGCCATGAGTTTGTCAACAGTATCGTGAACAATTACGAAGGTATCATGGACTTACATGAAGAGAGTCAGTGGTTCTGTGGCTGTAGTAACATTCTTATTTTAGTGTCATTCAAAGTCCCTGTTAGATGTTGCACCATTCGGATAAATATGTTGCAGTGGAATTGTCCTGTGAAGCAGGTAGTTCATGTTTTTCTAGCAGTCTTCCACGCAGGTTCTTAATATGGGAAATACAGTGGCTGAGGAATCTTATTTTTTAAAAACAATCAGTTTCTTTAGGGATGTATCCATTGTCTGTTTCTTTGGGTTGTTGACTTGGAATTCTTACTGATCACGACTACCTTTGCAATATTCCAAAAATTCCTCTTTCTTCTCATAGCTATCGCTTCTCACAGGATTCTGAAATTATTCATGGAAAGGATCTATTTGAGCAGATTGGTCATGGTAGTGTTTCACACAGACTGAAGTGTGGAGGGACAAGACATTTGCATGAGATCAGGAAATGTCTAGAGCACATATATTTTGAGGAAGAGAGTAAATTGCAATAGGCAATGAACTGGTGGGAGGTAGGGGTCCTCTCTTCTGCCAGAGCTAGCTTCGTCTCCTGTATTGGTGGACAGTCAGCATTTTCATATCAAGAGATGAAAGAGCAAGTTTCTTAGAGAAACAAGCTTAGGCTGCTTTTTTAATGACTTGGGGAAAAGGACAGTCTGCAGTCAGTCTGCTCCTCTAGTAACCAGAAGGCAAATAAATGTTAAATCTGATTTCCCCTGGAGACAATGAGCAGATTATTGAGAATGGGGAGTATAGGCAGAGTTACTACCTCACCTGTGAGGTGAAATAGTATTAGCCGTACAGGTTTTTGCCTACCATGACTATCACAAGGTTTCTTTTATTTACTAGCTGGGTCTTGATGTATGTTAACAGACATCTTGCCTATCGACCATCTAGATTTCCTCCCTTCTCTTTCTTCTCTTCTCCTACTAGATGCAAAAGGTCAGAAGAAAAGCAGCAATGGGAATTCTTGCTGCCAGCACAAGACGCTCTTGACTCTGCATCAGTACTGCAGACTTTAATTTCCTTTACACTGAGCTAAGGTTAGGCTCACTTAAAGGTCATTCTCTGTGCAGTAGGGTTTGTTTTGTTTTGCCATTTGTTTTATTTATTGAAAACAGCATCTTTCCTGAGAAGCAAAGTTGTTTTCCCTGATATTACTTCCCCTCTTCTTAAGTTGCTTTTGAAAGGTGTTTCATTACTTGCTAAGCTCTAAAGTGATTTTCTGATAGTGATAATATCAACTTGCAAAATCTTTGAGCCGGGAGCGTTTTTATCTTAGAACTGCAATAGTGCTTGTTGCGTAAAGAGATGGTGACATTTGGAATTGACCCTGCCCTTATTAACTTCAGTTTTGACTGAACTCTGAAATTATCCTGTTATCTTTCTGTCAGCTCCCTCAGATTCTGGAGGTAAACTCCACCATACATTGGATATGACCAACGCTCTCATCATACAGTTTTCTTTGGCAAGTCAAATGTTTTGTTTTGTCAACTAATGTCAGAAAAATAATTTTGAAATCTTTCACTTCCAGTCAGTTGAGGCTTTTGGTTTCAGAAATACACAGGTGAAGAAATCTATTCAAAAACTGACCAGAACTTCCTGCCTCATAACTGTGACAACTTCTTCTGTAGAAAAATAGGTGCTGCTAAAAGGCTATCTACTCCCCTTGGCATCCATTTTCAGTAAGACAGTGAGAAGACATGGTTTGTCTTATGCCACCTTTGGTACCTGGATGCTCGGTAACTGTTAAAAAACCTCACTCTCCACCTGTGCACAGGAAGATGTGGTTCCAAAGAGACCACTTCCAGAGCTAGGTATTTCTATGAACGTTTGAGGTCAGAGATCTGGAACTGTCTTTAGAAATGGGCATAAGAAAACTTCTCTGGTGTGCCTCCTTTTTCCTTCGTGTTTCCTGACCCCGAAACATGTGAATTGTGTTTGGTGGGGGGTTTTTTTGTTTATTTGGATCATACCAGGTATTTTTCAAGGTAAAATGTATAGGTCCTTGATTATGAAGAAAAAGCAGAAATAAAAGGAATTCAAATGTGGGCTTTTTCATGCAGCCAAATCACCTGGGAAAAAGCTGGGACCAACAGAATATGACAGCCTTAGGATTAAGGATGAGTTGGTCTATTGGATGATGGAGTTCTCCTCTGGGCAGGCGTGGGAGGATTTTGTTAGATATTGGTCTTATTATGTAATTTGCTAAATGTGTTCGTACCTCCAGATGGCTGGATTTAAAAATAAAATTAATAAATTATCTTTACACTCTTTTAAAGTCCCCTGTTAATAGCCAGGTATATCCAAAGCATTATATAGAGAAGAACTGATGGGCTGCAATGAAGTAAAGGGAAATCAATTAATATTAAGGGTTCTCCGTGCTCGATAAAACACTGCAGAAGCTTTTAGTCCACAAGAATTGTCAAGTATTTTGGATGTCTTCGTAAAAAGGAGCTTATTTGGGGTCAAATGATATTCTTGGTGTTCTGCTTTCTGATATAAAAGTAAAGTACTCTGAAAACTATATCTGGCAGGCAAAATGTGGCCTTGTATTAAAATGCTGTCTGGTGATGTGGAAGAGCCTTGTAATCAGGATAAGTTTGGCTTAGAGATCATATTGTTAAAAGTTAGAACCTATCCATGTTTGACTTTTTTTTTTATGATGTAATAAATATTGGCTGCTGGTGAGAAGCCTGAATGCTCTCCTCATGCCACCCATTGTGCAAACATTTAAATAAATATAACAATGTCTCTGTATGCTCTGAAGGGAACAAAGGCAGACTTCTCTCTCCCACTTCATTCCAAGGATGGCACTTCCTCCCTTCGTCCTGAGGGCCAATATTCCTTAATTAAAAAAAATGAAGCCCTATTCAACTCTTTCTTCTCAAACCGAATGCCCATAAATAAGAGATTTGTCTGTGTAAGGTGTAAGCATGAAACACTGAATAGAGCTTATAATAATCACAGCAGAAGTTTTAAAAGGAGTGGTCCTTTGTTCCCATGTCAGAATAGAGAGCTATGACTCCTGTGATTTCCAACCAGTTAGTTCAGTCTCTTTTAACGTGGCTCTTCCTGTTACTGTGCAATTATTCCACTTGTTTTTCTTTGCCTTTGCTAGAGCAAAGCTCTGAAAGCGGAGACAAAGGGGGAGAGAAACATGAAGACTGTGTGTCGAGAATTTGCTTTGTTCCAGAGTCTCAGAAAGCTATCTGGGTATATCTCTAAATTGGAAAAGGACCTTATGTCCTCTGTTTGACCGCTCTGTGCCATGCTGCCTCTGTTCACACAAATGATCGGGCTTAGTAGTCTTGTTCGGTCGATAGGTTTTGCACTGTCTTTTTTGTTTGTGGTTAATGTAGTGTGTTTCCTCCTCTTCCTCCCCCTCCCCTTTTTTAAAACAAACATTGCCATGCTTGAAGTGCTTCTCTTGCTTTTAGAAAGTTATAGCCTGAGATGGAGCAGAGCAGTGATCTGATTAAAGTGATTAAAACTATATAGAGAATGCATAATTAACCTTTGCCCTGGCTGTCATGGAGAGCTGATGCATGGAGCTGATACTGTACCTCTCTGTGGCAGTAGGTGTATGCTACACGCCGCTTTTTTTTCCCCCTTTTTTTTCCTAGAGAACTTTAATCGCTTGAGATAAAGAACCAGGAGAGAAAGATCAGGGCTGTATTAATCCTCTCAATGGCTTTATAATTTCCCCACTATTCTGCTGCTGGTAATCAAGAAAAATAATGCTGGCTTAATCCTGGATGCCAAGGTCAATCATCCCTGAGCCTTTTGATAGTAAGGATGTCACTATGAAAAGATTTTTAATGAAAGTAATTTTCCTTGCGTACTTTGGGGCTGGCAATATGTACGTGATTTCTTGTTCCTGGTGGAAGAATATTTCTTGGTTGGAGTAATAATTGGCCCATTTTGATCATTTTCTAACAGCTGGTTAGGGCAGCAGGATGGCCACAGCAGACAAAGGCTATTCTGGAAAACGACGGGGGAGAAAGAGTGCCACCAATCAGCCAAGACTTGTACAATAGCAACAGAAAGGCTGTTTCTGGGGATCAGCAGGTGAACAGGAGGACAGAAAGATGGTAACAAGTCATGGTGAAAACATATGCCTGTTATCATCAGGTCTTGATATGCCAGACAGACGCACAAACTGGAGAAGAGGGTACTGGACCCTGGAATACGTTTTCTGGTGTGACTTCAATCTGCCACAACTTTAGTTCTCAAAAAAATACTTAAAGTATTTTTTTGCTGTTTCTGAACTAAGGTGAAAAAGCTTTTTAGCTGTTTTTTGAAAGCTGACACTCTGAACACCTTAAAAAGCCGATGCTGTAAATAATGCTGCTTACCATCACATTTAACTTAATTCTGCAGTGCTTTCAAGATTAGAACTGGTGAAAGATATGTCTGTCACTGAGACTGAAGTCTAAAAGTGCTAAAAAGGCAGAGCTGACACTCGTACAAAAGTTGATGTTAATAGTGGGCTCATCTCATGAGAAAACGTATCAGCTGTATTTGTGTTTGGAGAAAAAAGTGTTAGGGAATTTTCAGTTTTGTCCTTATAGCCAACATTTCAGTTAATCCTATGAGATTATTCTGTGTTCTTGCTTCTCACGTTCATGGTCGATAACATCTAAAAGTTAAGATATGTGCAGAGGATATCAACATTTTTGCCTTCTGCAAAACAAACCCTTTCTTTTAGAAGCATCTGTTAGGAATTGCTAACTTTTGACTTTATTCTTTGTTATGTTGCAATCCACAGCATCCAAACCATGAAGCCTCCTATTTAAAGTCAACGGGATTTTAAAAAAACAAACAAAAAGAAAACACCACTGGATACTCCATTTCATACAGATCCTCAGCATGCCAGTCTCCCTCACTGCTAACTTCTTACAGAAAAATATTAAATGCAACTTTAAAAAAACCAAACACACTAAAGTGGAACAGGATAAAATCCATTTTAAGATTTTCACTTAATCCAGTAAAAGCCAAGAATTGGAAGGAAAAGGGTTTTTATTGCACAGTTCTGTTATGTCTAAGTGCTACTGCATGAGAGTTCTATCTATCGTGGCGTTGCCCTGCCTGTTGCAGTACCTGGGCAGACCGGTTAGCTTAGCAATTGCTGAGATACTTAATCAGGTCTTTAAAGTACAAGCTTTCAAGGTATAGGTGACAAACCTTGTCTTTCTGGGAATCTTAGATTTATAATATTGCGTAATAATATCTTCATCCTCCTTTCTTAGGATGAAGAAAAATCATTATTCAAGATACTCTTTGGGATTTAACCATTGGGTTTAGATAAGGTGCTGTCAAGGAACTTAGATTTTCTTGTGATAACGTATATTGTTTTATCTCTGTGGTGGAAGTTTTTGGGTTGTTTAATAGCAGTCATTTTATCCAGGGGCAAGATGAATTATATGTTCTACAATATGATTTTTTTCTGTCTTGGGGAGAAGATGGTGTTTTATAGCATCCCAGCAAAAAAAAAACCAAACCTAATGTGTTTTTGAGTGATATTTTGATGCAACCAAAACAAACGGGAGTTATTCTGCACAATACATTCTGAATGCAATGTTTTATGAGTAGATAGTATTTTAAATGAACCCAATTATAAAAGTAGCTCAAATATTTATAGTGCCTGACTATGGCTGGAACATAGCCTTTTTTTTTTAAATAACGCACTTCTCATTGTCTATATGGGAAACTAGATACTGGAAAACATTATTCTTTTTTCCACATGTGCATGTTTTTTTAAATTTGTTTTCGAAAATGAAATGGATGTTAGCAATACTTAAGATCTTGTATAGGGCATATAGTTCAAGCCCCAAACAACATGCTAGCTTTATTTGACTTGCTGGTTTTGTTGTAGCAGCACTTTAAACTATAAAAAATGTACAAGTCCTGAACTCCAAAATAATTTCCAATGAAATGTAGAAGTTATACTGAACAGAAATGACAGCTGCTTAGTCTGGTGTCACAATTTTGATAAATGACAAAAAGGAGCTTAATTATTATTGTTTGATGGGGGAGGAGTTTCTTTTATCCAAATTTCTCTGCTTAGTTATTCTCACTTTCTTCCCCACTGAGAAGGAAATACTACTGAAAATTAGGCTACTCATTTAGATACCTACCTCCTGGAGGAGTTTTGCTTTAGGCCACAAGTGCCAGTCACTTGTTAATTCCCCAGAAGTTCCTCAGAAGTGCCAGGGGCCAAGGCCATCATTGCTAATCTAATTGATTTGTTTTGTTATTAAACAAAACAAAAATGTGTTACTGTTTTCCCATGGAGTTCTCATCGCTTCTGAGAAGCGTGAAGACAAGCTGTCTGAACATGGCACTAGGGCAGGCAGGGATTCTTCAATAATTAATAGAGACTCAGGCAACCAGTGAGGCTTCCTCTTCTCATTTTCAACCTGGTATCTGGGTTATAATGAAGAAATAATGTTCCTGGAAGGGAACACTGTAGTAAGGTAATGGTCTCTGGCTAGAAAATTTTGAGGAAGAGAGGTATTTCTGAAATACGAAAAATTTTGGTTCTGGCCATATTAAACCAAGTATTAAACTGCATGATTGATATAGCACTCTGCATTTGGTCTGATATTTTCTGATGCAAACTGATTAGTAATTAAGTCTGTTGTTGCTGTCTTGCCGGAATTAGGATGGCTAAAAAGAGCCATGTTTATGCTTTACTTCACTCAGGTGGAGGATGGGTAAACAGGAAAAATAAAGTTTTCTCTGCAGTGTTTTATAATGGGATGTATTCTTATAACCAGTCAGGTTTCTAAGTGTTTGCAGCTGCTCTCTTTTAATTTCCAGTAGTGAATGTAGGTCACACATCAACAACCTGGTGATCTGAGGAATTAGTAATCATAAAATCACAGGACAGAAGGCTCCTCTGGAGTCCAACCCCCTGCTAAAGCAGGTTACCTACAGCAGGTTGCTCAGGACCGTGCCCACTTGGGTTTTGAGCATCTCCAGGGATGGAGAGTCTTCAACCCCTCTGGGCAACCTTTTCCAGTGTTTGATCACCCTTTCAGTGTTTAAAAAAAAAAAAAAAAATTCTTATGCTTAATTAGGATTTCTTGTATTTCAGTTTGTGCCCGTTGTCTCTTTCTCTATCACTGAATACCGCTGAGAAGATAATATCAGTTTACAGTTGTTTTCTCTGCAGTTTGTTATGAAGACAGTGGGTGAAGCTCCTGTTCAGAGCAGACTGAAGCCAGTCCTCTGCTTGTTTTCTTATTGTCATCGCATGCAGAAGTCTGCTCTCCTGTAGCCCGGATGTTATTGGCAGCATTCAGCACTAAAAGCAGAAAAAGAAACATAATGAGCTGTGCCCTGCAGAGTAGTTATGTTGGATAATTGCACTAATAGACACTGTGGATTTTACAAAGGCTTTTGTGGATGGAAAATATAGGGCACATTAGTGAATAAATCAATGGCAATACATTAATAGACTGTGGCTCTGTTCTCCACTCGCTCAGTGAAACTACTTGATAATGACATTTTGTTCAGTATATCATTTCAAAACAATAGCAGTTTCATCACAATTGTAATGACTTTGATCAAACCTTCCATTTATGCAATGTTTTAAGTTTGACTATTGACAGAATTTGGGGATTTCAGCATTTGTGGAGAAGATTCCATTAATACTGAATATCCCAACAGCAGCATCAAATTTAGATGTTTGCCATGTGAGATCTTCAAGAGTACAAAGTAGATGTTCTAAAGCCTCGGAAGCTGCAGCAGTAATAAAGGGGTTTAGTATCTTTTTTACACTTCTAACTTTGTGTATCTCCTATGAAGTGTAATTTGAGCAATTTACCTGTCAGTGTGAGTAAGTAAAACTGGGGTAGATCTGAGAGATGAAGCAATTAAAGTACTAATATTTTCTTTGAATTTAAATAGCACTTATCATCCGAGGATCACAAACCAATTTACTATTATTAATAATAAGGCCTGATTCATATCGAACGCTTTTCATCAGTATTCGTCAAAAGTCTTTACCAAGGTGCATGTCATTAATTCCAATATCAAAATGAGGAAACTAATGCACAGAAAGATAAAAGTGATTAGCCCAAGATCACTTAATTAGCACTGGGGGCAGAAACAAGGTTAAAAATCACATTTTGTAATTCCCAGTCCCATGCTCTTCTCACTTAACAAAATTGACTCCTATATACAACATAAGGATAATTATTTTATAGAATTTTTAAAAGCTGTGTCAAATAATTTCTATTAAAATACCTCAGTATCTGTCATCTTTAGGGGACAACGGTATAATAAAGTTAAGGCAGAAGCACTTAACAGATCAAAAGCAATGATTGTGACTTGATCTGGGTAATATACTCAAAGACCAGTTGTACTGATCCTGGAAGACCAGTGAAATTTGCACATATAATATATTACCTTGAATTTTTTGTGTTCCTATCTTGAAAAACATCCAGTATTTTGGAAGGAATAGTCTCTTTCTCCCTGATCCAGTAATCCCTGACATATGACACTGCACTAGGCATTCTTAGAGAAACGGTTAATCTGAGAGCCAAATTCTTTAAAAATAAATACATAAATAAAATGAAAAATGAATGGTGTTCACAGATTTCATTGTAGACAAAATATTTTATTATGGACATTCAAGTGAACTGTGAATACCATATCCAGCATGCTGTCCACAAGATCACTGAACAACTTATCTCGATGCTAGAGAGAGAAGAAAAGACGGATCTTACTTTATTTCCCCTTACCAGAAAGCAATAGCATACATACAGATCTTAGTCCCTTAGTTTTCAAGCTGGGGACAGCTATTTTTGATGACATAGAATCATACTCTTTCTTATTATTTTGCTGGTAATGAGAATGTGTAGTAGAATATCTATATTTTCAGGAAGTACTTGAATCACTGATTTTTTGCAATGTATTTTCCTCCTTTTTTCTGTTGCTGGACTGCATTGACTGGTACCAACCAATTATGAGAGAAATAGATATTTCTAAGTTCATCACAGCGCTGTTTACTTGCAAGAGGCAGCTAGCACACAATGAAGCTTTTTGGCAGAATCTAAACACTACATTGGAAATTATAGGGCAGAGAACATAAACCAGAAGAATAAAATGCTGGAAATTACCTAATGAGTAAAGAAAAGCATCAGTGACCAGAGTTTTTATGGGTGCAATTCCCATCAATATTAATGGAAATTGTTGATATAAAACCCATCTCTGTCCTCCACCCTCCCATTCTGCCTACACACATCACCCTAAATTGAAATTGCGAAGTATGAATAAATTATTGGGGAAGAACAATTTCTGTGTGCTATTGAACTGTTTGCATTTTGATTTGCAAGCAACTTTTTTTTATTGTTTTTAAGAAATGTTGAGAAGGTAATGATTACTGTTCAAGCTCCAAATTATGCAGATAAATGGTCTATTTTAATAGGTCATGATAATGAAGTTACAATGTATCACATGATAGCAGTGTTTAATATTAGACTTTTTGGGCAAGTGGTCACTCTGCATCTTTTCTGTGTTGACCCCAGCTGGTCTGGTCTGACTGTGGAAGCTGAGATTGCCCTGTGGAGGTTTCAGCCCAAATCTCAGCCAAGTCTCATATTCCAGCATAATTCCTTTTCTCCTCTGGTTCTTCTCTAGGATCCACTGATCAACACAAAATGATGATTCTCTGCTGTAGCTCTTTGCTAGGAAAAGGGGAAAGACCTGCTGCTTGCGCTGCTGCTTTGCTCCGATGTTGGTACCAGTGGGGCCAAGTGGTCTGGTACAGCACATACTATGAGGGCTGCGGGTGCCTTGGTCGTGTTGGTTCCCCGTCATTGTTGAGAATCCCTCACGTTTAGGAGGATGATAATCTCATGGTACTAATTATCATTAGTTCAAACTTTGAAGCCTCTCATAAACGTAATGGTGAGAAGAGTTACTTTAGATAGTGGGATGATGCTCTAGATCAAAATGTGCAAATAACTTTCTGTGGCGTGTGTGCTTTAAGAGGTGATGCTTCTGAACATGTTGTTCCTATACAGGCTATACACCAGGCAAATGTGAGAATGGAAAGAATAAAAGGTGAGAAAACATCACTGAAAACTAGGCTGAAAACTGCCTGAAGGGTTTGGTTGATGTAAGGAGAACAGCAAGGAACTGATTCCCCTCTTTCTTGTACCACTTTAACTTGATTATCCTTGTTTGTGTTACTTTTTCATTTGATAGAGAATGTTTTTGAACGAGCTGTTGCTTGAGGTCTGGTAATTGCAAGGAAAGGTAACCTTTGAAGCTGTGTGTATGTTTCTTCTCTAGTACTGTGGATGAGAATCAGTATCAGGATCTGATTCTGTTGGGTGACCATGGGTAAGTGTAGGTCACCATTTCTTTTTTTTTTCGTATGAGTCACTGCCATTCAGCAGATATGCTGAAGCGTCCTGGACTACCTGAAATTTCTATGAAAATTCCACTCCATTCCTTGTCAAGCTAACTACATTGAAGTAATTGTATACAAATTCAATAAAAGATTAGAGAAAAGGGGTAGCTGGAGGATAGCTTTTGTTTTCCTGCTTCCAAGGTATTTTTATTCCGGGAATGTGCTTAAGAAACGAGACCCGTAGTCTTTATGCTATTTGTTTACCTAGAGTGAAGTCATCTTTGTTAGAAACTTTGACAACTGGTGTTCCTTCCCAGGAGTTGCCCTGGTCCCTCGCCTACCCATCAGCGATGCAAAGAGTTTGCTCCTAACTGACACGCTAACTTGTATCCTGGACAGATTTAATTCGGTAGGTTTTTGGTTAGCATTTTGGAACTACAGCAGCTTGTTTGAGTATATATTGCACTTCTCCCTGCAGAGCATAACAAATGCATGGCTATTAAGCCAGGATGGTTTCTAAACAGAAAGATATAGTATGTGTGTTTGGGCACTGGGGAGAAACATAATGCTTGGGGATTCTCAAATCAGAGAAGCAGCAAATGCTTGCAGGTTGCTGTGTCAGGCTCTGCAGATGACAAGAACACCAGTTCCAGTGAAACCTTGCCACCATCATTTGTGGAAATCCTGATTACAAATTTCTACACGAAGCCCTTGCTGTGAACATTCATAGATTAAACTAGACAGCTCCTTTTTGAGTTTTACTTCATCTTTGCTGTGTTTGCTCCTGGGGCCATCTACAGCACATTTTCTGAGATTTAGAGAAAGAGTGAAAAATTACAGTGCATGTAGTGCCATAGGAACATTCTTCAAGATACTGATTTTTATGAAAAAGGAGAGAGGATGGATTGAACGCCAGTCTAGTTATAATTGTAACCACAATATTTTTCAAACTAAAGACTATTGATTGTGTCCTTGAACTAGCGGTGATTGTTTTTATGAAGCTTTATGTTAACCGTTAAAACTATTCAAATATTTCTTGGTCTAATTAGATTCTTCTATAGTTGGCAATTAAGCAAAAGGGTTGCAGTCAGTTATATCGATGTTGGATCAAAGGCTTGCAGCAGTGCTGCAAAGTTAAATGCTGTCAGCAGTGCTAATCTAAAAATTATGTGCATTATTTATTGTGTAGTTTGTGTATCACTTGTAATCCAGTATTGCTCTAATTATGCTACAAGATTATATGTAGGGAACATTTTACCTTCTGTTCTGTACAGTACAGGTACTTTTGTTGTTATATTTCTAGTGATCTGTTTCATAACAAATTGCACAATAGTTTAAGGGGTGAAATTAAAAAGGATTCTGCATCCCATTGACCTTTCATGTGGACTTTTAACTAGCTGCGTAATATGTACTGATTTAACATTAATGCTAGAGCAAGTAATCATGTGGAAAATACTATTAACATTGTATCATGAGGTCTAATTTCCTATTCAATCTTGGATTGTACTTCCTGCATCCCAAAATATCATCCAGGGTATGGATTCTGAAAAAAATCTGAATCTCTTAGTGTACCTGTGCTATAGTTCTGTTGGATTTTCTACAGGTCACTTAGAGGGACACTGGTAAGATTTATTATGCCTTTGCCATTAGTATTAAAAGGTTTATTTAAATTGAGTTTCTGAAAGATGTTTTTCTATGCTATCATCTAAATCTTTTGAAATAACTTCACAATATTTTAAAGAGTTGAACTAGGCCTCTTTTATATTTGTGACTGATATTACAAAGTAAAGTATGTACTAAACTAGTCTGCGAACATAAAAACTAATTATTTTTTGTTAAAGTCAAAATAAAGTGAGATAATGTTTAGGATATTTGCAGAAGTGTTAATCTTGGAAAGAAATGTTAGGCATTTATGACTGCTAGCCAAACCCCCAAAGTTAACAGGTTGAAACAGTGACCTGAGTTGGTCCTGAGAGTGAGAAGCAGATTCTCCTTCCTTCCAGGGTGCATCAATTAAAAGTTGTGGCTTCAGCTTGGTACGGAGAGTAGAAATGTGTGAGACACTCTTCTGAGCGCCTCAGGGAGAAAATCTCATGTGCACGTCAGTACACTGGCAACTCTGAGAGCGTCAGGTGACAGACTTTGGGCCGTAACAACGGTGAGAGAAGCGTGTTGTTTTATACCTCTATGAAAGAAAGAAAAAAGTGTGGTTTAATTGCAAAAACAGTCTGCACAACCTGTATCTTAAATGATGATAGCTAAACATTAAAGAGCCCTTTTAGAGCAAGGACATATTTTTCTATGTTGACAGTGACCTTTTTAAATTAACTTTCACCTAAAGAGCGTAGAGGCTTAAAGCATAGCGTGGTGTATTTGTTACTCAAAACACATCTCTCTTCAGCATAATGAGAGTTCGGCTATCTCACTGTGTATGTTTGTCCATTGTATTGAGCTGTGCACCTTTTCATGCTTGATAATCAAAATGCTGATTCTTCTTATATTCTGAGATGTAATTTTACTTTTTCTTATTCCTTCATATTTACTTGTTAATAACAGGTAGAAGTTAAGCCTGTTCTTTTAGTTATAGCTACGTCTCAGATGAACAACCTAAATTGTGTATTTTACCTACATGAGCTGGGAGGTAAAACTTCTTTGAAAGCGAAGTAAGAGAGGAGACTGGTAAAGATGAATATTTTGGACAGCTGAAAAGCTGTCTAAGAATGTTGTTAATTTTTCCTGAAAGTAGCAGTGGAAGAACTGTTTCTTTTTGTGTTGTAGGAAATGCCACGCGTGCGCTATGTGCCTGGCTCTTTGGCACTGTGCTGCATCAGCAGGTTTCTGTGGAGTGTGCAGTAATTTGTGTCTGTGTTCAGCAAACAATGTGCAGAACTGCAGGATTAGCTTTTCTTACATTTTAAAAGACAAAAATAGACTATCATACTGTGGTGTTACTTCACTCCCTAACAATAGCGTTTCATTGCCACCTCTTACAAAAAAAAAATTGTTTTTCAAGCAGAGTTACAGACACCCCAATTGTTCTCTGCCTACAAAGGCGTTGTCTGTTTTCTGGTGAACTGACTTTGCTAGTAATATGTCTGCATGTTATAAAGCCAGTCAGCATCATTAAAATACAAGGCTATAGGAATGAAAACTTTTGATGCCTTAATTTTTTCATAGCACTAATTTCTATGTTATATAATGGAAGTATTTCTGTAAGTTTCTCTGTGTCACCCCAGTCACGTTTCACCTTCGACGCTTTGTTTGCTAGTCGTTTTTGCATCCATTTCAAAATTGTGGTCCTGTGTTTCAGCCCTTTCCAAGGACTTGCTTTCTGTACCTTTCTTCTCTAAACCTTTTATGCCTCTCTTGGTTTTCTTAATACTCAAATACTGAATAAAGGGGAATTTTGTAAACTTCTTAGTATTTTAAGTACACAGTTTTTCCAAGATATTTAATTTTATTAGTTTTATGTAAAACTTGATAGTACAGAGGCTCATTTTACCTGATCTTTTGCTTTTTGCTATTGGTCCTTAACACCAATTCAAATAACAAAAGGAGCGGTAATCTCTTTTGATGCTTTACTACATATCCTCCTTGAAATCTTGACCACTTCTTTGACACCAGCCTTGCTTGATTTCTTATCAATCTAATCACTCTTTCAGAGCACTCCCACCTTATCCCTATTTCAGCTTTCTTGGGGTATCTTTTTTGCCCTTCCTCTTAATCTCCGATATTTATCAGCTATTTGTCAACCACTTTTGAAAACTTGGATTTATCTTGCCATAGCAGTTCTTTCAGATCCTGCCACACCTCTTCCTCTCATTCTTTTCCGATTCCCCAGAGAATGTAAACATGCTGCTTGTCCCAAAGGATGTCATTGCCTAGAAATTATGTACTCTGTCATCTTTCTAGATCCCTCATATTTATGTTGTATCTATTATTTACAAATTCCTCTTACTTTTAATAGTCCTGTGATGATACAGCCTTTCCAATATATCTAAAACTCTTGAAGCTCTTAGCAACTCATAGTTCAATTACTGCAATGCCTTTTCTTTGTGGGTGGTGTTTTGTTGGTTTTGGTTGGTGGTTTTTGGTTTGGTTGGTTTTTTTTTTGGTCTAAAGACTTCAGAAAGCTGCTCTTGGCTATTGCTTTGACATTTACACTCATGTTTTGTGTCCCACAGTCTGTCTCCCTCTTCCCCACTTTTGAGGTGGTTTATGACCTTTCCCATCCCAGAGGCAGCAAGGAGAGATCAGCTCCTGGCTCCAGTCAGCTGTTTGCCAGCCCGTTACCTTCTTGTTCTGTTTTCAGAGTCCCACCTAGGCTAATTCCTATGCTGATCCTGTCTTTCACTCAGGAAAAAAGCCTCATCCTGTAAATCTGCCTCATTAGTACTACAAAATGCCTTCTGGAAGTGTTTCTGTGCTGGGATGCCTGCAAGAAACTTGGAGCATGATCCAGCAACTTAATATGCTGTCAAACAGAGTTGAATAATTTCCTTCTGCTTTCTTGTTTGGCTATATCATCTTTGGGAGGGGGACTTCTCTCTTATACTTGCACTGCAAGATCTTTGAGACAGTGACAGTCTGTTTCATTTTGTTTGATGAACCGTTACTCTGTGAAGTCCTGGTCTGTGTCCTTGGGAAGACTCCATTCCAGTTTGAGTCTGTTCTGTGCTTTGAACTGGAATTTCCATGATTTGGGGAGCACAACTGAGAAAATGTCTCACCTAGATACAGCTTGCTTTCTCTCAAATCCATAAACCATTTAGTTGCTCATTCTCTGCGAATCCCACCAATATGATTTCCTTGTTATTTTAGGCTTGTGATTTACATGAAGCTTCATTTAACTTTGCATTCTCATGTTCCTAAATCCTTTCTTTCCCTTTTTAATCTAGTGTCCAAGAAAGGCTAGGTGTGCTACTTAATGCTTCGAGTTTTGTTCATCTATACGTGCGTCTGTTTCTTGGTATTCTGTAGCTTCTAGTGCAGACCTAATTTTTTTCAAAGATTTCTCACATTTACTTTCTAAAATATTTTCTGGTGTTTTATCTGATGGAATGTTATGTAAAAAATATGACTTGAATAGATTGTATACAGAAGTAAAGAGAAAATATGAGGCTATGACAGACTGCAAACAGAACTTTGCCAGTTTAACTGAATTTTTACAGTTCTATAACTCAAGAAATGCTTTGGATCTCAAAACTGAAAGGTTTTGAATAGCTCCATAACAGCATCTAATTGCTCTAGCTATTTATAAAAAGAGAAATTGTCAAACATAGAAGTTCAAAAGCTAGCTATTGCACATGCCCAACAATCTTTTTCAACAATAATTTCATAATGATTTTTAGCTTGAGGACTTTGTGCTGTGCATTTGTAGCAGCCAAATTGACACGATGGAGTGTAATAGCTCCAAAGCAGCTATTACAGCCTGTTGGGTAATTAAAAGCTAAATGGAACGTTGAGAAATGATCCGTACAATCGGATTGGCTAATTTCTTCACTTTTGTAGATTTAAGTCACTCAAGATGATGTTATAATTTTTTTAAAGTGGGTTTATATTGTTTAAACCGCCATGAAACCCAATTCAGCCTCAATATGATGTTAAGGAAGACGTCAAGCTTTCTTGGTTTTGTGAATTTTATATATATTACTTTCATCTCATGAAATACATCACACTTTTGTCCACTGAGCTCATAATGGAGAGGATATTTTATATGGAAATTCCTGAGAAATATGACACAGCTTATTTGCCATTACTAGCACTACGGGGGCACAGCAATGATAATAGACTTTCCTTTGGTGTGACGTACCTGTAGACACAGCACAGGCATTCAGGAGCATTCCCCACGCTGTTCCAGAGTATGCCTTGGGCTTGGGCTGGGCTGAGAATTGGAGAGGAGACGTGACACCCTCACTGCCGCTTGCTTTTGTTGTGCTCAGTCTAGCTGTAGATGGCTGTAGTGCTAGATGGTGAGGATATTGTAGAGTTCTTTCCGTAGATATTGAAGCATTTCTTTTGGTGACAGATTTCTTAATCTGAAGCTATATGAAAGTGCACAGTAATCTGATCTGACCTTCTGTATCTAACAGGACATTATATTTCACTGAGATATCCTGTATTGAGCACAACACCAAAGTACTTCAGTCTTTGAGCGATTAATTGGGAATGTGTCTTAGGAACAGAACAAGAGACACCAGAGTACATTTGAGGACCCTCCAATGGCAGGAAAGTAATTAGATGAAATTTGTGCTACAGATTCTATTCTTGCAGAGACTTTGGCCAATTTTACCTTTTATTTAAGTAGATTTAGATATATGTTTCAACTTTGTCAGTTCTCAGTTAAGGTATTGAAACAGTGAGACTACAGTTTTCATGTACAAAAATCAATTTTAAAAGAAGATTGAGGTCTGCTAGAAGTTAACTCTCCAGCTGCTCTTTTTGACCAAGAAAGCACAAATGTACGATAATGGAAGTGTTTGCAAGACAAGTTCTCCTTTAGAAGGGCTGTCTCGGGGGATGAATGAAAGATAATCATGGCACCAGTAATGAAAATTGATCTTAATGCTATCACAGTTACAGTTACTACCTTACGAATATTACAGCTTGTTGTCAAATCAGTGAGCATCTCCAAAAGAAAAGAAAGAGGGGAGGGGGGTTGTGTGGTGCCACTGAGCAGGTTAAAATGAATTTCTGCAGTTGTTCAGCCAGCTGATGTTTTCTTAGCCACAAAATCATGGTATAATATAAAATCTGAAATGTAGTTCTAGAAATGTATATGGAGTTTATATATATAGTTAACATAATTGTAACAGTGATTCTCAAACTCTTCTGGCCACAGGTGAAGAGAGAACTGCTGTAGGCAGGTCTAGACGGATCTCCCTTTGAACTCTATTTTGACTTCATTTTTATTTCTTGTAACCCATGAACCTTTAGTTGGCAGTTGGATTTATACCTTAAGATAAGACCTGTGGTCTCATGTCCTGGCTTTAACGATTCTGCTGTCACATTCCAAAGGTGACCCTTTCTGTGACAGGTAGTCTTGTGGGTCTACACCAGCTTTTCCCCTTGGGAACTCTTCTCCAGTGAAGCAGGCGCCTGTGACTTTTAGCCTGAAAACTCCAACCAAGCACTAGTGCTCATCAGCTTCCTCTCAAACCATGTTCTGACCAAATCTCATTTCTGTTAGGCAATGCTCATTCAGGAAACCATTCCTTCACTTCTGGACAACAGCGTTTCTTTAAGAGATGAGGTTATCATGACTGGATTTATATACAGATATAGATATACACCAAATTGTGAGGTGAAATAAATTCCTTTGTCTCCTGAATTTAAATGGATCAGCACCAAAATATTCTGGCTGAGGATCTGACCCATTATGCCTATATTTAATAGTGCAGTTCTAAACCTGTATAGAGACAAAGAGCAAATCTTGGCTTTTGTACAAGGGTGTGTGTCTGCACGTGAGAATGAATATCGTTTTGTGAATGCAGGTTTGAAAGTCTATCTTTTAATTAGGAATTGGGAATGTAGTTCCAAGATTTCCTTTCCTAGACACTAAAATAATGACTACGTTAAACATTTTGTTAGTGCATGGGTGACCAGATGTGGCAGGCAAGTTGGTGTCAGGTCTGCATTGGTTATCTTTGGAGATTTACAATCCCAAGTATTCAAAGAAGTGTCCTAAGGAGATGGGTTTCCCTGAGATATGAGGATGGATTGGTTTTGAGGCTTAAAAGTCCAGGGAATCTGCAACATGAGAATGCCTTTGCACTGTAACTTATTTTCCAAAGGAAGGACCCCAAAGTACCAGAAAATACTCTACACATATTAAATTGTGAAATCTTCATTCTATTCCAACCTAAGTCTTAACTTCTTTAGAAATAAAGTTTTACTTTTTTTTTTGAGATTTTGCTTAGGGTTGCTTGCTTTTAATTATTTTTGAAATAACATTAGGTTATATGCTTAACTTAAATCTCCTTCCAATGAATAACTGCTCCTACTGCTTTACTTCTCCTAACTAAGCAATTACTGCCAGCTATTGTCAGTTCATTTTGTGCACCTGTCTGTCTTAACCCTACCTGGTGGAGGGCCATGTCATTTCTCTTTTATTGATTCTAGGGTCCCCTGAGACATGCTTACCCTTGTAATTCAGAAGCAAGTGTTCTGCAGCTCCATCAGAGTTTCCACAGAACAAGCTGTTTCTGTTTTATTAGTCTTTATTAAACTATGTGTTTTTGCTGACCCATAGGTTGGACACTTCAAACAGGCTTCATGGTGATGCTGCCGGAACTGTACTTGACAGGTATTTTTCAACCTGTCTAGAGTTAGCTTGGTTTTAGTATCATTTCAGACAGCTATTGTAGCAAGAATTATGCTGCAACACAGGCTACTGGTTAGACAATCCATATTTCAAGGTGTAACAATGTTAGGTGTGCATTCAAACCTGTTAAAACTCTCTTTGACTGTAACTACATTTAAAAATGGTTTCAGCCACAGTTACAAGCCCCAGAGGGAACAGGGCTTTGCCATCTCTCTCCTCCAGGACAGTACACACTACCTGCTTCCCGAGTTCTCGCTACCCTACAAAATAAATGGTGAATTAATCTTCTGTGACTGAGAGAAACTTATGGTACATGAAATTTAGAATGCTGTCCAGACCCTTTCAAAGAGGCTTCCATCTCTTTCAGACCTCAGGCTCTAGAAAATTGAACCAAAAGAATATATGTTGTACCTCTGACAGAACTCCTGTTGTTAACTATTTCTCATCCTTTAATTTCTCTGAGTCAATAACCTGGTGTTGATACAGTCCAGTATTTTGTTCAGAAACTTGCTCTGAGGAATGGCGCACCTGAGCTGCTGAGACAGTCACCTTCATCAGCCTGGCTGTGACCTTGCATGCACACTTGTCTGAAACTTCTGCTTCAGCAAGGGCTAAATCCCTCTGTCTGCATTATTTTCCCTTCCCTAACTGGAGTCCTTGACAAAGCTTTTTGTTTAGACAGGGAAGGACAATCTCACCAATAAGTAACCTGCTTGTCTAATTCTTCAGTCTTACTAATTGCTAAAGTTGTAATTTTAAATCTGACTGGTGGTATCAGAAGGCCAACTGCAGGGTGTTAGGTGGGTCAGGACCTGCAAATTCCGGCATCTTAATTTGACCTTTGGCAATTGACTCTGTGCAGTTTTATTCCCCATCTTTTCTCCTTAATTGCCGTTGCAGCTGTGTGTCTAGCTGCTATTACAAGAACTGAATTAGAAAAATGGAAGAAGTTATTCCATGGTGCTTTGGCTCTAGAAGTAGCTATTTAACCCCGTGATTTTGTTAGAACCATGCATGAAATCTATGCCTCTGATGTCTCTTCTGTCATATGTACTTACAATGCTGAGAAAGAACACTCTCAAAATGATGATAAAAGGAAAGCTTCGGAATTGTGATAATTTTGACACATCATTACTATGATTGACATGATAAATAAGTCAGGTCATAAGGAATAATGCAGTTCTAAATCCCCAACCACATAAGCTTGCTGAGAGGGAAAAAAGGGTCTATTAAATTTTCTGTATAGAGATTGCAGTCAGTGGTGCATAAACATACATTCTATAGCAACCTGTTCATTGCTCAAGTTGTTATTGGCAGGCACTGTGGCATTTCTACAGTCATTAAAAGAAGCTATCGCTATTAATCTTTAGTCTCAAGGTAGACAGGTTTAACCTGAAGCTGATCATCAAATAATGGTAACACATATTTGTGCTGCTTTGAACGTGCCCTTTCATCTTTGGATGCCTTTCCTGTAATGTTATGAGAAGGGTTGAGGATTTTAGGCTTCGTTATAAAAGTTAGTAAGTTCATAACGTGTCTCTTAAAAAGACTTTTCCCCCCCAGCTAGGGGTATTCATGAAGGGGAGGAGTTTTTATGAAACTAGGCAGCTCATTCTGTGCATCCCCAGCATTCAGGGTATTGCTTACTCTCTGGTTTTCTTAGTCCTCGGTCAAGTAAGAAAAACCCACCCTAAAGCTGACCAAATGTACACAGATGTATACCTGTATGTGTTCAGTGAGACAGCTTCAGCGTGAACTCTGTCAGTGAGCAGAGGAATAACTTGGTGGCCAGGAGAATGTCTGGAGAGGGCTGGAGAGCATCTAGATCAAATTCATGTTAATATTCCTCCATTCGAAGGAACAGTTTTTTGATGGATTGCTGAATCAAGTCATCAGATATGCCAGAGAGTAATGTACTAACTAGTAATGTATTTAATGTGTCCCTTTTCTTTCTGATGGCCTAGGGAACTTAATCCCACCCTGCAGATACACCTGTATGTACAAGACCCCTGGGAAAAGGCAGCCATATGGATGAACTCATCAAGTTGCTTCCTTAGAAAGTGGTCCTTGAAAGAACTGAAAGAATCAACATTTTGATTCACCTTCTCTTTTGCTTCCCCTTCCTCAAGGAAAATTGTATTTTCCTCTGGGAAATACAGGAATCTGTCACCACAGACAAATGGGAAACTGTGATTCATAAAGGTTACAGAGAGAAAATTCAATTTATTTTTCATTCTTTCTAAAGACAAAGTCATATCCCTTCTCAAATATCCCTTAACATCCTCTCAGAAATGGGATGACATCTGTCATTTAAGCTCTCTAAGTATTCTTGTCCCAGTTCCAACTTTTGGCTGTGGTAATCAGGTGATTAGGGAGAAACAAACTCATCCTAAGTTATGTCTTCAGAAACCATTTTTATGTGCAAATAAAAAAAAAATTGAATTCCTACCCAGGAGGCTTCCCTAATATAAATTATCTTTGAAGCATCTAGTGTCACTAGTATACGTAGTTCACCAGAGATATGCTGGTAACCCTGTCCACCTAGTTTGTTATATGCAGTGTGCTCATCCAGCTGTTGACAATGATACATTCAAAAGATAAGCAAAGCAACAGCAGTTTACCCAGCATGTCATTTAACCCTTTTGGTTTGTAGTCTATCATTGATCATAATGACAAACGTAGGCTGGAAAAGAAATTTAAAATTAATGATTTTGAGTCTGATCACTTTCTTTTTTAGTTTTCAGAAGAATACTCTTTGATGCAAGAGGTGTCGCTTGCCATTGGCTATCAAGGGTCAGTCTTGGGCTTTTTCAGGGGTCAGGTAGCTTATTTTTATGTGTGTGTTTTGATGCTGCTGTATTTGCTTTCATTATCTGTACTTAATTTTTTTGAGCTTCTAATCCAAGTGGTTACTGATAGGGCTACGTCTGCGCAATAAGTTAATGAGGTCTCAGATTTTAAGAAATGCATTAACCTGCCCTGCTACCACGTGAAAGTCTCGAGTCCTGAGCCTGCTGTTTGAGTGCTGGCTGTCAGGAAGCGGCACGGGCAAGCTGGTCCGCAAGAGAGTCAGGAGCTGAGGGTGACAGCAAGGCAGCAGCAAGGCCCTCCCTGATGAGGGACACAGTCCTACACTGTCCGAAGAAGAGGTATGCCCAATAGTCCGGTCATCACCAGACAAATCCATAGTGACCAGGCAGGTCCAAGCTAAAGCTAGGAGGCCAAGTCAGCAAGGTACAAGGCTGGGTGCAAGCGTACCTGCAAGATAGCTCAGGCAAGGACCAAGGTCCTGAGTTTAAATGCAGCTCCTCTGTCAATGGGTGGAGGCCCTGGATGAGGTTTCTCACACAGCTCTCAAGTTAGCTATTTTCCCAGCAGCCTGATCCAAGGTTATACAGCTGCACCACATCAGAGCTGACCTTGACCATAGGCAGTGACACCCAGGAGAGAGGAAGAGGCTGCAGAGCTCGCTGGTGAACTCCGGGCCCCAACACTGGCCTTTTGGCAGCACTGGCCCACGTTCCCGCTGGGGATGATGCTCTTCCAACTGCTCTGTGGAAGTAAATAGCAGCCAGGAGTTGATTTTGAGCATATGACACTGACCACGTCTTTGTTCATAGGAAAATTGGGAAGGCAAGAAGATGCTGCTGGTTTGCATCTAGGAAGGACTCAGTTCAGAGGCTTGAGAACAACGGTCTCTCCTGCCCCGCGCTCCTTTGCTGGCTCGGTCTCAGGGCAGGGCAGACAGTGAGTGCAAGGGCTTGCTAACAGCAGAATTACACACTGTTTATAGACATTCATTTGTAATGTTTGTAATAGCTAAAGCTCAGTTAATTTGGTGTGATTACATGTGCCAGAGTCTGCAGGCAGCTTGAAACAATAACTTTGAGAAATGCGAATTGCCTGTTTTATTCTCCTACTGGCATTGCCTCTGATAAAACCTGGGAGAATACACTGTCTTTTTTTCCCTATCCTGTCTGCTGTTGACCAGAGATGCTGTGAATAACTGTCCAGCGTTGTCTGAAAATTTGCAGTAGAATTTAATTTAGATTGCCATATCACATTAACAAATCTTTCAACTGAGAACTGACCTGCAAGGGGAGTGTGAGAAGGGGAGACAGCTTCAGAGCTTGCAAGATCCCCATGGATATTGTGTAACATCCTCTTCTTCTTCCAGTTGGAGATTGGAAAGGAAAAAATGTTTCCCATCCTGTACTTGAGTATAGCCTAAAATGTTAAAAAGTTGTAAGACAGGTCAGGCTTTTACCTGCTGTAGCCTCATTTCAGTAACGTTTGTCCTTGCCTCATTTTCACCACACGTAAACTGGAGATAATGGTTCCTACATCTTCTGTAGAGGTCTCTGGTGTGCTGGTAGAAGCAGTTATTATTTTTCAAGAGCACTTTCTACTTACGCTTTCCAGTGGTAATAAATTGTACTTTTTAATGGTAGGAATAAAGGGTTTGTGCAGAATTAAATCAGCTTTTTTAAATGTTCCACTTTCCCTCTTTGCTGGGTTTTACATTTTATGCATTTGTATGCATAGAGGGGAATAGGAAACAACAGAAAAATTGTTGGCATTTAAAAACGTTTGTTTTAAAGCATTTTTGGTGACTCTAGTTCTCCTATATGAGATAAGAAACAGATTTGTTTGTAAGATGCTATTTTTTCTTTTTGTCTTTTACATTGGCTATTGCTATTAATTATTATGAGCAATAAATGTGATTTACTATAAAATATACAATTTTATGTCCACCGTGCTTTTGTGTTAAGGGAAGGTTCAACCATTTACCATTTTCAAAGACAGCTTTGAGTAGTTTAAAATGATTTGTAGTAGATTCTTAATGCCTGTCAGAAATCTGGTCATTTTTATCCTTCCCATAGTTACAAACCTAAAATTTGTGACCAGCCAAAAAATGGGACATGCAGAGGAACACTTAAAAGCCCACATTTCCAGACATTTTGGTACACATTGAAGTTGAAGCTTGTAAATTTTTCTATTTGTTATTTAAAAAAAAAAAAACCCCGCACACAAAAAACCCCCACAAAACCCACAAAAAAGAACCCCCCAAAAATCAACAACAAAGTCCCACCCTCAATTTGTGCATCATTGCTTGCTGGATTGAGGCTAAGCGGTAAGCAATGAAAGCATTAACCCAAAGCGATTTCCATGTTGTGTGAAATAAATTGCTTTACTAAACATATAAAGTCCTCAGTAGATATGTCTATAGTCCCTGTCTTATGTGTATACCACATGAGAGCACGGGGCAGCTCTTTATAGAGCCCCAGAACACTGCAGGTTACGTAGCCTGGACATGGTGCTGGTACCAGCAACTTTACGCTGGGAAGTGCAGCCTTGCCTGCATTCCCTTCCAAGTATCGAGTTCTGGGGTGCAGTAAATGCTTGAGCATGAAGAGCTTTATTTGTAAGTTATGGTGGGCTCTGTTACAAGGCTGCGTTAAAGCATTTTGCTGAAATACCAAGTAATCCTTTTCTTTTTCAAAAGTGCTAAGTGAAAATGCATTGATTTTTATTTTCTTTCAGCAACTTCAATAGCTCAAGATTATTACTATTTTTAAGAGTGATAGAGAAATGTCAAAAATGCTTCAGTTGTACTTTTATTTTTATATATCATCAGTTTTTTTTTTCTTCAGGGTTTTTTTGGTTTGGGGCTACAGGCTTTGGAGGCGGTAGGAAGGCAAGATTATGGTTCATTTCAAAAAGCTGCTTGTATTTCTGAGTTTTCTCAGAGATTTTGTGGTTCAGTAGGTAACACACTTTATTGTCTTAAATTTGGCCTATGCTGTAAAACTCTTTGGCTCCTGAATAACCAAATGGTCTGGCACACTTTAATCTCTTCTTTATAATTACTCTTGAAAGAAAGGAGGGGAGAGGAGAGAGATCAATTACGTGATACTCTGCAGGGTGTTTTCAGTAGCCTGTAGAGAGGCCAGCACTAGCTTTTGATATTACGTGTGACTTATTTAGTATTTTTTTTCACTGAAGATAAGTATGGATGCACTGAGTTTGCAGAACTAATACCACAATCAAAAAGCTGGACAGAAGTCACAAAGCAAAACTAGCCTGGCGTTGTAGGCTAATGGGCATCCTCTACAGAATTCAGGTTCCAGGTGCTAGCTACAGCCAGCTCTTCCCATCCTGGCTTCCAGTTTTGTTTTAGCTGCTTGGTATAATTTCAATCCATATCTAAATGCATTTTATGTGTGTGTATAAGTGAAGCGATTCATCCTTCTTCATTCTGCGTAAGTAGTTTTAGGAGATTGTATGTGTATGAGAGAAAGCAAGTGACAGTGTTTTGTTGTCAAGTGGAACCTGCAACTTTTTCTTACTGTTTTAGTTGCTCTGACGTTTGATGGTTCTGCACTAACACAGCCCATTACATTCTGGATAGCAGAATCATATTGTTAAGTGTTATTTTTGGGGCAAATCTGAATAAAATGGGTTGATTAAATCTAAACAATGTTGTTGTGTTCTGCCTAATCACATGTTGCCAATTAATTTCAAACTGACAACCCAAGGACATTTTGGAAAGTGACAGCATGTTTCTAAACCAAGGGGTGAGTTTACTTCTTTAAACCAAAATGAGATAGATGTCACTTGCATCTCAACAATATATAAATTCATGTCTTAGACAATGGTGCATTTCCTAATGTACCATTTTCTCATTTTATCTTTCATTTATTCCCCCCTAATTTTCCTTATTAACTGCAATTCTGTTGTGACATCCTAATGTCCTATTATGATGATAGAAATTTCAGATAAGAAGCAGCATGAAATGCAAAGTTTTGGATGAGCTGGGAGACGAGCACTCTCTGGAAAGAAGCTTGTTTTTCACTATCAAAGCAATGAGTCCTCGTCACATGCAGGAGAGGCTGTTTACCATCCGAACAGCTGGAAACAGTGACCCAGCCCTTTTCTGAGAGGGGAAGAAGTCAATGCAAGATCGAAAAGACATCATACTCTTAAACGCCTCTCTTATCTGGGAGCAGCAGATAGGAAATCATAAGTACATTAATGCAAACAGCATTTGTACCGGCCAAGTAAGGTACAACTAACAATTTATTTTTAACAATGCTGACGCTACCCATACTGCAGAAATACTAACAAAGAGCCTTGAGTAATAACTTCCCCTTAGATTTCTTTTTACAGTACTTGCAGCATTCTCTGAGCGTGCATTTATAAACTGTGTATAAATAGGCAGATACAAAAACCTATTCCATCTTCCAGAGAAGAGAGATGCTCGTTTATTCTCGCTTCAGAAAATTAAATGCTTATCCATCTGTGGAATTATTTTTGAATGAATAAGTTTGTAGACTTTCTTTAGCTGGGTTATTGTTTGCTCTTTTGGAACATTCTTTGCTTTTACAGTTGTTTTGTTCTTGCTACAGAGGAAATACAGCAATGTGTATTTTTCTCCCTGCTGAGGTCTGAGGCAACCTTATATTATAAAATAACCAAAGATTGATAATCACAAAGGCTTGAAAGGGAAACCCTCACTTTATTTAGAAGAACATCTGTGCTATAAGGAGGAAGAAAAAAATCTTTCTTTTGATAGAAAAATATTTCTTCAGATTCCGAGCTCTGCTGTGCGCATGATTTTGCCCCGCTTTTTTATTTTACAGTACTCTGAATATATAAATGAAATTTCGTTTGCTTCTGAATCTCTGTGACCTGAACAACTCTACTTTTGTTAAGGATTGTATCCTTTTATAGAAGCAAGGGGAAAAAGTAGCATGATGTGGTCAGGGGGGTGGAGAACTTTAGACCATATGGAGTGGACCTGAGGCCCCTGATAACCTATTTCTCAAAATATTATTTTGACAAGTCATTCCATATGTTTGGTTGAGTTAGCTGTTGGAAGAAGGCTGTGGGGTATCTTCTAGTTTTTGAGATCTGCTCTCTTTATGTAAAGACTTGGAAATAGCAGAACTTTGGGAGCAAGGTAGCAATCTGGATCCCAAAACATGTTTCTCGTAGATATAGAGATATATATATAACTAAAAATAGAATGCAGCAAGAGTTGACCTTGAGCTTAAAATGCTGCTCAGTGAGCGCATCTTGGTTTGAATAGTAGTTAAGCAACAAAGAAAAAACCTGCCTATTTAGTTCAATGTTATAAATATCTGTAGAAGTGCTCTCCTTAAGCCTTCATAAATTGTTCCATGCCTGTAGCGTCTAGGATCTGAGGACAGGTTTTTAAATGTGGTTGTTATTTGTTTTTTTTTTTTAAAGTTCAAATGATGTTTATATGTAGCAAATTTAAATCCCCATTCTTGGAGTGGATTTTTCTGGAGGAAGCTTTGATCAACACCTTGCTTATCCAGTAACTGCAAAAATGTACTTGCACGGCTTTAACTAAATGTCTCTTATGTACACTTTTTAGATAATGATGGCTGATTTGGTGGCCCGTACGCATTTACTGGCACCAAATGTCTGTGACGCAAAAACCCTTCCTTTCGTTGTGAAGGACAGACCGACTGTGGAACGCTTTCAGATTTTTACTTTGCTTATTCTCGGTGAGGGCAGGTTTAAATTCTTTTCTCTAATCTTTCAGGAAGATCTCAGATTTTTAAACAAGCAGCCAGGTACAGTAGATATCCAGGCCTGAGGAAATCTCTCAGATCCACTAATATTTATTATTTTCATGTATTTGCCAGGTATCTAATAGCATTCTCCTGAATCTAAGTTGATGCTAGAAAACTCCAACTTTTTTTAAACTTGGAGCCTAACTGAAATTTAGTATTAATTTTAGCTTTATCAGGACTGTTTGTCAGATGATCAGTATATATGTGCAAGTGTCTGCTTCCAATGTACTGCACCACAACATCAGGTTCATTTAAAAAGCTGCAAGAGAAATGGATCTTAGAAACTCACGTATGATCAATTGTACGTATTTGTTTTGTGCTCTACAGAGCATATTTAATCTTAAGTCTTCCCTATGAAAATAGTGCTTCAATTATTGTTGTCATTTCAGAAATGCCTTCAAGAATTTATTTTATAATTTTCCCCAAAGTCACTGCAGACCCTTTTCTTTATTTAAGTTCAATGAAGGATAGATGAGAATGTCTTTCTTTTTTCCTCTTCTTTTTTATCTTTTTTTTACCACCCTTTCATTTCTAAGAAGTGTTTAAACTTGTTACAAGTAGGAGAAGCAGCAACTAGGTTGTCAATTGTGTGATTTTTATTTGTGCCAAAGTAAGGAGTTAAGAAATGCATTTATAAAAAAAGATGAAGCTACATATGAAGATACATTTGAAAATAGAGGGCAGCATTTTATTGTCTCCCATTTCTCTTTCTTTCCTGCTGCTTGACAGTAAACCAGAATCTGCTGGTGCGAATTGCAGCATCTGAAATAGCAGCAGTTCTCCGATTCCTGTAACACAGCCGTGTCCCCAGCTCAGTTTTCCTTCTTCATTTCTTCTCTCAGCTCTTGTCTCACCACTGAATTTTGCATTTCTGGAAATTATGATTAACTGACAGTTCTGGTTTATTTAACATTCAATTACTGATGTGTGGTTTATTAACTTAATTACCTTTATTAAGAAAGCAAGAGGTAAATCTCCAGATACGTGAAGTGCCAAGGCTGTAAGATGTTAAAAGTTCCTTTTTGTCATAAGAAGAAAGTGACTCTTGCTGCCTGCTGCCGAAATCCATGCAACCACTGTCAGATCCCTCAAACCTGTTTCCTCCTCCTAAACGCATGCCTGTTTATATTTAAGAGGATGCTTCTCTTATGATGCGCTGAAGTGCATCGTAAAAATATACAGCCTCTTAAAAATCATTTCCACCAATGAGTTATGTTAAAATCTTTTTAAATGTAAGCATATTTTGGATTATACTGCTAAAAACCCAAAGGTTCTGGATGCTGGCTGCAGAGGTGCTGCTTGCCCTGCTGGCTGGCTGCAGCGGGCTGCTGTACCTGTTGCCTCTCGCATCACTTTGAAGATGACTGAGGCTAATAGATTCCGCTGCTAGGCCATGGATATTTTTTTTTCCTCCCTTTTTAACTGCTGTTGAATAAGATGACACACACTATCCACTTATATAGCCGATATTAAAGCTATCTGGTGAATTGAAAAGCCACCTGAGCGTTCTTTAGCTAGAATAGCTTGAGGCTATATATTTTTTCATGTTAAAAGCTCTAATGATGTGCTGGATGATAAGTTTCTAGGCAGAAAGAAACCCCTCACTGTGCATGGGGGAAGGTCAGGTCAGTGACAGAGACTGAACTTCCAAATTGCTCTTTTTGCGTGAGGAGTTGTGAGAAGGGAATTTCAGAGTGTTGGAGCAGAAATTTGGTCTGCTTTTGAATTTAGCTGCTGAATCATCACAGGGAGCTGTGTAACTAAGCAGTGGCTTAATTTCCTTAAAACTACATGGGACAACACTAGAAATTTATTTCTGAAGTAGTCCTAAATTACAGAGTGGGTTTGTAGACCTCAGGTAGTAGGAAAGAGGAGGATCGAGTCTGCTTTGTGGAGGCCTCACCCCCAAACAGCAGTCGCTGGGTCACCTGCACTTAATGGCCTGTAGAAAAAGGGCCACATCAGGAAAAAAAGCTGGATCTCCCATCCTTGCCCCAGTCTATGGAGCAGAACTGGTGAGAGACAAGCTGGAGAGACTGTGTCACCATGAACCATCCCGGCCGTGGTGCCTCTTCTTGGGCACTGCAGTATTTGTTGTTTACAGAAATATATTTTCTGTTTGTAAATCAACTGTATCTGGGCCCCTGTCTCTCATTATGCCCAGGAATAGATCCTAAAAACTTTCTACAAGGTTTTAGAAGCTTCTCAACCTGTATTTTAGGCTCTGTTTTATCTAATAAAATATATAAAGCTCCTCTTTGCTGTAGTATCTATGCACAAAAGGGTATAAGTCATCCTGTGGATAGAGTTGAGATCTCCATTAATCTTTCCCTAAGGCTAAGACTAACAGCTCTTGCAGTCTGTGTGAAAGTCCGTACAAAGAGGGGAAAAAAAAGCTGTTACAAATGTGGCTGTTATTTGTTTAAACATTTGGAAACATTTATAGTGTGATGCTAGCTTTTTTTTTTACCCCTGCTCCTATTCTTTTGGTTGTATATATTTCAGTGAATCCTTTCAAACTTGCCAGACAAGAAAAGTTTAGCTTGTTTAGCTAAGTAAAATTAAGACTGTGACTGAGTATGATTGTTTTCTAGAAATACTTTAGAACGTAAACATCACAGAGGGAGAAAACAGCTATTTAAGCTAAAGGACAGCTTTGGCAGAACAACAAATGGGGTACATTGGCCACGAGTACATTTAAGCTGGAAATTAGGAGTGTTTTTAACAGGTTGAACAACGACCAGGAAAGTGGAGTTAAAAAAACCTCAATATTTTTACCACAGGCCCCAGTACATTTGGAAATGGGATTGCTTGATGGGATGTCAGAGAGACAGGGAACCAGGAGGTGCTTTCTAGTCCTCTGCTTCAAACAGCAGAAAGCTCCATACACATTTCTTCTTGCCAACATTTTGCATAATTGATATATTTTTTTCGTTTTCTCCTTTAAGGTTCTGTTTCTCTAATACTATATATCTACTTAAATTAGGAATGTGAGTATTTTCACTGTCTTCAAACTGACCAGCGAGTACCTGAAGTTAAGTGCATTTTGAACTGCTTGCAGAATTGCAAGTTTGACTGGTAGGTCAATTTCTTTGGGTAATTTTATTTTTCAAAGTTAAATGCATCAGAAGTACTGTTGTAACATGCGGCGTGTCACATGGGCCCAGAAGGGGTGGACAGAAAAGGAAAGAGTGCAGGGTTTCAGGCACTGCTTTATGGCATGGGCGAGTCAGCCGAGATTAATGTATGTGTGGCTTCCTCAACAATTGTTAACGAAATCTTTCATAATTGCTTCTCTTTGCCATGTCCCCCCTTGTACACTGGCTATTTAGTTTGCGATCTGCTTGCTGTATTTTGTTTGGGTATTATTCTATTATTCACCCCTTTTTGTTGTTGTTTGTTTGTTTACTTTACTTGCCGTGGAAATGAATCGTGTTTGATCTGATGTGGACAAAGCTTAGTCACATTGACAAGAATATTATATTGAGTTAATAAATATAACTGACCGAGATTATTCACTTGTTTTGCTTGTATTGTGTTTTGTAAACATTTTTTTATATCTGGTGTTTTATTTACATGTCATGATGTCTGATGTCTGGATTGAGAGGAGGACTGTATATATAAGAATTCACTTGCTGTGATTGATTCAAACAACTAGGCCGTTTTCACTACAAGTTTGATCCACAAAGCTAAGCTTTTATGTTGTTGCT